>NC_133752.1:162974289-163303289 GCF_036562045.2 Rhinolophus sinicus
GACTTGCAACATTTAATGAGTTGTAACCCAGTACTGGAATATTGCATCGTATTTGCTTCTGTTCTGGTTCTGATCTTTTGTGTCCTATTCTTTTTTTCCTTATTTTTCAGTTATACTTGACATACAATATTATATTAGTTTCAGGTACATAATATAGTGATTAGACATTTATAGAACTTACAAAGTGATCACCCCGCTAAGTCTAGTACCACCATCTATAGTTATTACAGTATTACTGACTATATTCCCTATGCTGTATTTTATATCCCAGTGACTGTTTTTATAACTGGCAATTTGTACTTCTTAATCCCTTCACCTTTTTTGTGTCTTATTCTTGATTCTTATTTTTCAACTTGTGTCCTGTTGGAGTCTCTTGTTTATATTTATGTATGTATGTATATATGTATGTATGTATTTATTTATTTGAGATCCAATTTGCCTTATTAGACGGTTCATGAATTGGACTGTATCCATCTAGCAAGTAGAAGGGCACACCCGTTGTTTTTTTCTGTATCCAAAAATCTTTCTTTCACAACCCATCTTCAAACACGGGGATCATTTTTTACTTTCAATTTATGTTTCTCCCTTTCCCCAATGTGCTAAGGCCATACTGCTTGTTGACACAGTCTTATCTATATTTCAGTCTCCATTTTAGGTACTACTTATGAACTGTGTTACTATGCTCTACCTCCTGGGAGAATATTTCTATGGCTGCATTTTTAATTACTGTGCCACTAGCTTCCTATATTATTTCATGTTGTTTGTTGTCAAGATTATCCTGCTGACTCATTGTAGCGGTTTAACTAGATGTCTTTTAAGCCTTCTTTCACTGCTCTAACCCAGTCCCCAGCACTCCCGCAGAGGGGCAGGCAATGCTTGGTCTTATCTTGAAATATATATTCCAGCCTTTTGGTGGAAGTGACCATTTTAGGACAGAAATAGAGAAATGACTTGTAGTTGTTGGTTCTTTTAAAACATCCATATTGAGGATTTACTAGTCAAGAGAAGTAGACAAAAATAAAAAAAACTCTTATCACCCATCCAATACTGGAGTCTAAGCTTAAGTCTAGACTTAATGATTGTGGGAATCAAAGTTACCCTAGAGAGAAGACTTTCATACACTTTCAATATATTAAAAGCTTCTGACATCAGTATCACTGTAGCAAAAGACATCCCTTGTTTTGGTCCCCTACCCGAAAAACCGCCACAAAAATTTGGCATCCATCCACAGATAAAAGTGCCTTTGAGGGAGCTGTGAGATCCAACATCATATGCCAAGGGACCTGGGAGGAGTCTTGCTCATCTTTGTGTCCGGTAATAGGTGGACAGATCTACCTGTGGATCCTGCGGTAACTTGTGAATTGGATCCAGCTCATCAGCCATGGTCCAGGAGCCTCTGGAAAACACTATCTTAGACTATCACTATGGACACGAGAGCCTTTGTGCAAGGAAGTCCAGGTTGCTAGAGGAGAAGTTTTAGCACACTGTTGGAGCAAATAATTTAAGTCTGGACTCATTGAAGTGGGTAAGAGAAACAGCTTGATCTTACCTGCATTACCCCTACTATAAGGCAGCATAGCTCAGGGCTAAGAGAGCTCTCAGCCCGTGATTTCTCCCACAGGAGAAAGAGCAAGTGCGTGAGTGAGCACCTGGCTTTCCCAGTTGTGCAGGACGCTCCCAAGGAGTCTCATTTCTTTCACGTCCCACCTAGAGTACTGAATCGTAAGCTACATCATGGGATGGGGCGGGGCAGAGGCTGGGCGAGCCTCTCGAAGGGCATTAAAGGGACATGGGTCCTACTCACTGCATTGTGAAGTCTATCAAGAAGCCCATCCATAAGCCCTAGGAACGCCTTACCCATCGATTTCCCCAGTGGCCCATGGGCAACCCCCAGCTCTCTGGGTGCCTCACACACCTCTACCTGTGGCCAGTTTGTTGCGCACACTCCTGATGGCAGCGATGAAAGTGAGCTTTGACAAATAGTGACTGCAGGCAGAAAGCTGGCTCAAATCTGTAGGCCCAGGAAAGGCTACAAACTTCCTTTAATATGACCTTTGGGGAAAAAAAGAGAGGCTTTTCGTCACTTGGCCTGGTACACTGCAGGACCAGAGAAGGCATACAACCTTAAAAATTGTGCTACAAAAGGTAGCAAAAAGTGTGGAGTAGGTGTATCCATGGAAGATCTGAGATAACCTCAGAACTTCTAGCAGGACTGATGGAAGGGCATCCTCCCTCCCCCCAAGACAGTAAAGGCTGGAGGATGTGACGGCTACTTCAAATGCAAAGAGCAACACGGAACTTCCAGGAACATGAAAAATCAAGGTGACATGACGCTACCAAAGGATCACAATAATCTTTCGGTAACTGAACCCAAAGACATGGAGGTCAACGATTTACCCAATGAAGAATTCAAAATAGCTATTTTAAGGAAACTCTATGAGCTAGAAAACACAATTCAACAAGATCAGGAAAACAACACATGAACAAAATGGGAAGTTTAACGAAGAGATAGAAATTTTTTAAAAAAATGGAAATGCCGGAGATGAAGAGTAGAATGAATGACATGAAATGGAAAATGCAAGAGAGAGCATCAACAAAATCAGTCAGAAGAAAAGATCTTATATAGAAGACAGGGACTTTGAAATTATTCAGTCAGAGGAGAACAAAGGAGAAAGAATGTAAAGGAAAGAAGGAAACCTATGTGTTCTATGGGTTACCATCAAAAGAACCAATTTGCAAGTTATTAGAATTCGAGAAGACAGGGAGAAGAGGGGGTGGAGCCAGAAAGCTTATTTAAAGAAATGGCTGAGAACTTCCCATATCTTGGGAGAGTTTTGGATATCCAAGTTCATGAAATTTGCAGATCAACAAACAAAAGTTAAAGAGGTCCTCTTCAAGACACATTATAATAAAACTCACAAAAATTGAAGACAAACAGAATCTTAAAATCAGCAAGAGAAAAAAAGCTTGTAACTTACAAGCTAACCCCCATCAAACAATTAGTGGATTTTTCAGCAGAAACTTTACAGACCAGGAGAGAGTGGGCTATATTAAAAGGGCTGAAAGAATAAAACTGCCAAATAAGAATGCATGGCAAAGCTGCCCTTTAGAAATGAGAGATGACTTTCCCAGACAAAAGCCGAGGGACTACATCACCACTAGCATACAAGAAATACTGAAAGGAATTCAAGTTGAAATGAAAGGATGATAATTAGTAACATGAAAACATGGCAATCTACAACCCATGGTTAAGGTAAGTATGTAGTCAAATTCAGCATACCCTTAATACTATAACATGGTGCAGTTAACCACTTTAGTATGAAGGTTAAAGAACAAGAGTATTGAAAAGAACTATAGCTATAATAATTTGTCAATGAATACATAATATAACAAGGTAATTTGTGATATCAAAAACATAAAAAGAAGTAAAAGCATAGAGTTTTTGTATGTGATTGAAGTTAAGTTCTTAGCATAAAATAGACTGATATATCTATAAGATGTTTTATGTAAGCCTCATGGTAACATAAGAGTGAAACTCAGAAAGTGGATCAGTGCTTACAGGAGGTGGGAGGGGGGTGGGAAATGGGGAGATGTTGGTCAAAGGATACAAATTTCCAGTTGTAAGATGAATAAATTCTGGGAACCTAATGCACAGCATTGTGATTATAGTTAATACTGCGTTATAGATTTGAAAATTGCTAAGAGAGTAGATCGTAAATGTTCTCCCCACAAAAAGAAATGGTAATTATATGACATGATGGAGGTGACAGCTAATGCTATGGTGGTAATTTGCACTATATAAGTGCATCAAGTGTACATCTTAAACTTACACAATGTTATATGTCAATTATAACTCAATGACGATGGGGGAAAAGATTCTACTGACTAAAACCTTTATTTTCATAATCATAGGATAAGATACAATTTTCACAGTTCTCTCTTCATCACAAAATATGTTTGACAAACAACTACATTCATAAGTACTAAGAGATTTTAATCCAAAAAGTTTCAGTTCGAATATTGTTCACAATCATTGTGCGGGCATGTGCAAACATCGTTACAACTTATGACTAGACTTATTAATGTGTGGATTGATTGACATTGGTGATCCATGTAAGTATTAAGAATCAGCCTGAACAATACCCAGCTTACTTTTGGAGGAAGGTCATCAAGTCTTTGAATTATTGAATACTACACTTGTATTTCTGACTTTACAGTACACTTAGGGGCCATTAGTCGAGGGCAAAACAGCCTACCATATTTTATTCAAGATTGTTTTATGAAGCATTGAGTTGTTTGATTTATTTCTGGCACATTTCAATTAAAATCACCAGTATAATTACACGCATGTAGAGAACAAAAGTGTCCAGATGCTGATTTTGTTATGGAGGTGCTGCTAATATGAGCAAATCTAGATATTTCCATATTGTTCTAAAGATTTGAAGCATTAGACTTAATTTAGGAAACTCCAGGATCTGAATTTAAACTTAATTAAGTTTGATTTCATTGAGCTCTCTAGTTCTGTGATAAAAATGAACATATTTGTTTGAACCATATGAAATTTTCAATTTTATATGCAAAACACAGTTGGATAGTGGCAATTTCATATGGTTTAATCTGTATATAGTCTTTATATCCTGTCTGAATATTCAGTAGAACTGTAAATTTGGCAGGTTGTGTATACTGAAACAAGTTCCTCCTAGTGAAAGCTACAAATTTAATTTAGTGCCTGATTAGAAGTGTTCCTATTTCTAACATTTTAACTTAATTCCATGGCTGTTCTCAATGAATTAAAAATGAAAAGCTCCAAAGGAGAAAGCGTGATATTGAAATAAAATGCCCCTATAATTTCTTTCTTAGTAAGGAATGGGATAATAATAAACTATTTAGATTAGAATATTAAAAGGAGGAATAAAATATTGGCCTATATAAAAATAGACACTACATTATATTTTATATACTTACCAGGTTGAAGGACAGTCATGGGAATCGTGTAAAAGGGTAGAAGAGAAGGAAAATTAAACGAGAGACGTAGGAATAATGACGTGTCACAGGACCTGCAGAGGTATTCCCCTCACAAGACTGAAGACTAAGAAGGCCAACCAAAGATATGCCAACTGAGATGCTGGTAATTACTTCCAAAAACCCATGTCTATGAAATGGTGGCAGGGAAAACTAAATTGCAGCGATTAAAATGTTATTTGAATGAAATTAGAAGTAGGAGATGTAAGTGTGGTCAGCTGTTTGAGAAGTATGGAAACAGAAGAGTCCTTGCTGGTTATGGTAACTTGATAAGAGAATAGAATTGAAGGAAGATTTGTTATTTTTTGCTAGTCTTAAAATTAGTATGATGGGCTTATTTCTTAAACTTTTATTTAAGTGTGTTTCTCCAGAACTCATAAGCTCCAAGTCAAGTAGTTGTTTCAATCTAGTTGTGGACGGTGCAGCTCACAGTGGCTCATGTGGGGATCGAACTGGTGACCTTGGTGTTAAGATCACTGCGCTCTAACCATCTGAGCTAACCGGCTGCCCCCTGGTGGGTTTATTTATAATCTAAAGATAAAATACAATGGAGAGATAAAGATTCAGTAAGTCTTTGCTCATACATAGTAGAACTTTAACCTATTGCAGAATTTATTACTTATTAAATTATTTGTGTCTTTATGCTGAAGGTTGTAATGAGTAACGTGGATTGGCAGTTTACAGCATTTTTCACATTTGGGGATGCTATCACCAGTGGTGCAATTACTTTCCATAATGGATGAGCTATTACATGAATTGTTTATGGTAGTAGTGGCCCAGGTGACATAAATTTATAATTGACCATCTGAACTTCCAAGGGGAAATAAGTGGTTAGAATTAATTGGTAGTGTGTTAATACAAATAACACAGAGGATGAATTATTTATTGCTTATCTTTTGCCAGTTTGATTCAGCAATTTTTATTTCACCTGATTTCTGTATCAATTAGCCCTATGTCTCATGCAGTTATTGTGCACTTGGATTTCTGATAGCATTACTTACTTTTCCTCTGGCTAAGGAAAATTAATGGCTAATAAAATCCTCTGGCTAATGAGATCCATTTCATAATGGAATGGGAGTTGATATTTTGGAGGTTGGGAGAATGTGAGCTGTTGTTTCTGTGGCAGGGATCATATTTTCTCTATAAGGTTGATGGTGAAAAGATAATGGTACCCCTCTCCATAACTGAGATGAAGGTGGAACTTTACATTCCAGGACAGGTGGCTTTCGGGTTCTTAGCACATACATTCTTGGTTCGTATTATTTATTGAAGTTCTGCTGTGAAACACCAGGGACTGAGGAATAGGAAAAGTCTTAACAGTTCTTACAGGAGTGATAAGCTACACTTGCTGCTGCTGCCACAATCAGTATACACATACTTACCAACAAAGCCAAAAGAATGTTTCTAATCCAAGGACTATTTTCTATGCTGCATGAGGCAAGAATGCTATTCTCTCTCTCTCTCTCTCTCTCTCTCTCTCGTTAGTTTCATGTGTACAAAACAATGCAATAGTTAGACATTTCACCCCTCACAAAGTAGTAACCCTCCCCCAATATATTGCCCCTCTGACATCGTATATATCTACTACAATTCCATTGACTCTTTTCCCTATGCTGTACTCCATATCCCGTGACTATATATATATATATATATATATTGTATGTCAACTATAAGAATGCTATTTTCGATTAAAAGCCCATTGTCTGGCTCCAGAATAAGGCCGATCCCACTATATGTGATGTTCTCAATAGTACCAAGTTTGTATTCTGGAAACAGCATATGCAGAGTTTGGATGGACGTTTCCATCAGGTCTCCTTAGGTTAAACATCACTTCCTGAATTTTTCTGTTAGGATACCATTTTGGAGAACTGCTGTTGACAAAACATAAAGCTTTGTTATACCAGGATACAATAGTAAACCCTGGTCTCAGGGTAGTTAATACAATTTGTTCACGGCGGGTGGTGTTTAGACAGTCAGAGTTTAGCAAAAAAACAACCAATCCTCTCTTCTTTATAAATGAGTAGAAATTATTTTTTGTTCGCAGAGTGTCAGGGAGTACTTCTGGGCAACTTTAGTTCAGTGGTCAAACGCATCTGATTCTGGGGAGTAGCTAGGCCCCCAGAATCAGTGGCACAGACTAAATTCCTGAGGGGAATATTGAAAATCCAGCTCTTGGGGATATCCACAAAGAAGTTGATGAGTCAAATTAAATTGCAGCCAGCTTTCTAGGCCTGAAGGGTATTTACTGATTTTATGTCAAGCATCAAGTGAGTTCAATTTCCGTTTTTCTGATCATAAAATGTGTCAGGAGGGATTTGGAAATGAAGTCTGTGCCCAGTAGCTGCTGTTGTAAATTGCATTGGATTAACAACTGTTGGAAATGTATTGAATTGACATAGAAGGAACAAACAAGAAACAAGTTTCAGCAAATATCACTCTATTTAAATGTTTAAGGTTGTCTTGATGGTTGACTTATTTCCCCCACATTAACTTTTTGAATAGGAAAGTGGGAAAGCATCTATTGGTACTCAAAAGATATATGTAGTAAACCATCCTTTATTTGGTTACCACATAAGTAGCTATACAAAGGAATGAAAGGGACTGACGTCTTTCATCTCTGTTTTTAGCCTTTGATTTGGGGACACTTCCTTCATCTACTCAAGGGTCAGGTTCCATCAGTCTTAAGCCCTGTCTGCTCTTCCGCTTCCGTTTTCTTTCTCCCACTTCCCTTTCTCTCACCTCCTCCCTTCTTCATCTTCCCTCTTAGCATTAACTGGTAGATTTTGCATTATATTCTTGATGCTGCTTCTACATATTCATGGAGTTTGTTAGTTTCTAAATTTCCTAATGCTTTCAGCCTTAAATTATAGTATGGAAGAAGATCCTGAAATTAGCTCATTAAGTAGTATCAAGTAACCAAGTCTGGGTTAGGGAGCTTTAGGGAAACAATATTTTGGTAGTGGGCCCAAATTCCTGAATTGATTGATTGTGTGTGTGTGTGTGTGTGTGTGTGTGTTTGTGTTTAAAAGATCAACAGAGAAATTTTTGAAAGTTCAGGACATTAAAGTTCTATAATTGAATAGAGACATAGTAATGAACTAGTGCTTAGATTTCAGTTAATACATTTAAATCTCAAAAAACCTAGAAAACAATTCAAGCTCTGCATAGATATGGTTTGGTGTTGTCTGAGAAGGAAGATGAGGTGACTATCACAAAAATGGGAATATGCTGCAGTACATATAATAAATATGTATAACAAAAGCATGTGGCTTTAGATATTGTGGGTGGCACTAAGTTGGAAAGGAACAATTTCCTGCTACTGGAAAAAACACCAAGGAATCTAGAAGATAGAATGAGGCAATCACTTGATAACCAGAAAGAGTATTTTAAAGTGAGATCTGAGCCCTCTTACATATTTCATGGGATTGATTAACAGTATTATGTTCTAACTACTAGGGAGGTAAGTTTCAAACAGGCTCAAGTTTCATCAGCTTTGCCATTCCTTGGTCATAGAATTGCTTACCTGGATGTGACATGTCCTCAGGTTTCTGAGATTCAGAATGAAGATCACATGTGGTCAGAACCTTTGTTGCTTGAAGCAGTTCATACTTAGTGAAAGACAAATTGGTTGTACTTTGTCTAAATAATGTTTTTTGGAAACTGTTAATCCAGACAAAATAGCATCTACTTAATTTAGCTGTTTAATTCAAACATAGGAAATCCCCCCAAATTAAAACTCATTTATGAAATTAGGAAGTTACCATACAAGTATGCTTCAATATGAAACAAGTTCTAAGAGGATCACTGATACAGGTAATCTAGTTCAGAGAAGATGAGCTGCAATGATAACAGCTTGCATTTAATGAATATTCTCCATACGCCAGGCACTGTGCTAAGTGCATATTTCATTTTATCTTCACAGCAAATACATTGGGATAATTATTATCCTCAATTTATAAATGATTTATTATTTATAAATGAAATATGAAATAATAAAAATGAAATAATAAAATTAAGTAGCTACCCGAGGTCACAGAGTAGTATATTATAGAGCTAGATTTTGAACCCCTGTCTGACTGTTGGTACTGAGTTCTTTTTTAAAAATAATTATTTTTGTTTTTCAACTACAGTTGACATACAATATTGTATTAGTTTTAGGTGTACAACATAGTGATTAGACATTTACATGACTTACGAAGTGACCACCCCAATAAGTCTAGTACCCATCTGACACTATACATAGTTATTACAATATTATTTACTATATTCCTTATGCTGTGCTTTACATTTCCACGACTATTTTGTAACTATCAATTTGTACTTCTTAATCCCTTCCCCTTTTTTACCCATCCTCCAACTCCACTCCCATCTGGCAACCATCACAATGTTCTCTGTGTGGATACTGAGATCTTAATTACAGTATTGCCTGTTTGCAGTATATCATGAGAGAGAAGCCAAATAAAAGAAGATGGTCTTAACTTTACCACTAGAGATTGAGTTTGTTAGCAAGCATTTTTCTAACTATGTGGACCATAATGCTTCAGCAGATGATTGGTGTCTTTTTGAGATAATTTAGGCATAATACTAACTAGACAGAGCATGGTCTAAGTTATGGCTTGTCAATAGTTGATAAATTTGAATATTGTACTTAATGTGTATAGGGCATGAGATGGGTACTGTATTTTGTTGTTGACTTTTCTTACATAATATATTTTTAACATTTTTTCCTCCTGAAAATCACGATTGTCCTTGTAGAATTATTGGAAAATCCAGAAAATGTATAGAAAAGAAAATCAAGTATTCATAATTTTACCACAGTTAACATTAGGCACTCTATTTAAATCTTAACATTTTAATCTTAACACTCTATTTTAATCTTAATATTTTAAGCAACAATAGTTGGTTACTGCTTGTTAGTATAAAGATTCATTGAATAGAAAACTAAACAACTACATATCACAATCTTATCTTGTGTATTGTTAATGTCAGAGGTAGTCCCACATCTTGTTGTCAATATTTTTTGGAGGTATGTAGGTGACTTACCACCGTTTCAATAGAATCCAGGTTAAACATTGTGTTGCCTGGCAAAGTTTGGCTAGTTCTTGAGAATTTGCTGAAAGCCAAATGTTCTATGCCTGAGTAAAAGTCCCTAAAAAAATGCTTTATCGTCTTTGAGCCCATATTTTCAGGTAACCCAAATGCATTTGCAAATTCGGGCAGATCAGAAAGGGACAAATCAGATAAATCACGTGACCGAGTAAATGCTGGTCTCTTTAGAATAAGATTGAGTTTCATAATCATATTCCAGGAAGAGCCTTCCTCTAAGAAATTGTTGGTAAAACAAGCAGTTTCCCAGGGCAAAAGAGTTGAGTCGGATGTACTAGCCCATACAAAATTTGTACTTATGCTCATGCCAAGAGGTGAAATTGTTTCTGTAGGAATGGGGAATAAATCTATGGAGAAACTTTAAGAGTCTCATATAATATGATTATGCTCGTGATGCTGCTTTTGCTTTAGCTCGCTTGACGGGGCAATTGGCTAAACTCAAGGGGGAGAAGGGAGGCTGCCAGCATCTCTCTTGCTGATGCTGAAGGTGTCAGGAGACTGTTAGATGACTGTACAAATCTTTCCAGGTAGACTGGAAGAGAGCCATTCTATTTGCTGAGAAATGTTGTCATTGAGGTGGAGCTATATCATATATGACTTCCTCAAGAGACTGAGGACCCAAGAAAATGAGGGTGCTTGGATAAGACAAGGGGGGTTTTGTGAATACCAAGCTTGACTGACTGATTCTGAGACAAGGTCAGGTAAAACAAGATGCTTTTGTATTTTTCTGTGGATTAGGATGTGCCTCTTTAGTTCCCACTCTGCAGAGTCTAGTTTTTATAGGAATATTGATACTGTAGAAGTTCTATTCTGGAGAAAGTCAAATCTGTGAATGAAGTAGCTGTTACTACTGTGTTTCCCCGAAAATACTGGACCATCAACTTTAATGTGTCTTTTGGAGCAAAAATTAATATAAGACCCGGTATTGTATTGTATTGTATTATATTATATTATATTATATTATTATATAAGACCCGGTCTTATAATATATTAAAATAAGACCGGGTCTTATATTAATTTTTGCTCCAAAAGACGCATTAGAACTGATGGTCCCACTAGGTCTTATTTTCGGGGAAAATGAATATTCAAGGTTTGTTTTCAAGGACATTCCCTTTAATGAGTTCTTCGATGCTGCTATGTGCAGTGGCTTTGTAATCTTCGTGTACTTTAGTATATTTGGAATAAAGTCAGGATCAGGAATAGGAGTGATCTGTCTTAAGGAAGCAAATAAGCTGGGAGTTGACAGCGCCTCCTCATTAGGGATCCAGTGAGTCACTAAAGTGGGTAACGAAACAGAGGAAGGCTTTCTTAGTTTTGTTGTCATCTCAGTTGACTCCATTGCTATGAATGGGATAAGTGTCTGGGTCTTCTTCATTGAGATTTTTGAAGTAATCTCCAACCTTCAATCTTATAACCTAAAATTTGGGCAAGACAATTAAGACAAAGCATGCTGCTGAAAAATGTGCATCACCTTGGGTAGTAATGTAGAAACATACTCCAAAGGCCAGTGGAATTGTACAGAGTGACCATCTCACATCTTTTGCATGCTAAAGGAATAACATGCCTAGGATCTTCAGCCAACACTGGAAGATTCTACGGGTGCTTGTTTATTTTGATTCTGAATGGGCTCAAAAATCACTAAAGGATCCAAGTGGAGCTAGTCTGCCAGTGTGTATACCGAAAAGAGATGCTCTCAAATACCAAGAGCTTCAGCAACTGCATTAAGAGTAGTTTCAGCTATAATGGTGGAAAACTCCTCTGAGCCTTCTTGGGCCCTAACACTGAGGATTTAAAAGAATAACACAGCATGGGTTATTGTTTTATTAGCAATCCCTTATTTTTATGTCGTCCTTCAGTATTCTCACACACATCCTCTCATTGCTACCTCCAGTAACTAGGAGAAAAGGGAGGACAACTACTCTAATCCCTAGTCTGTAGTTGCTGAAACAGATCCAAAGTGGCTAAAATGCCCAAAGGCGCAGAGTCAAGTGCCTGACCCAAATCCAGGTGTTCTGACTTCAAATCAGAAGGTGGAGTATTTCAGTGGAAAAGTTGTGAGTTTTGGAGTTAGAAAGTTTAAATTTAGGTTGTCATTTAGACTACTTACATGGTTTTACGATACGAGGTGTGATCAAAAAATACGGTGAATGTTTAAATAAAAAATTTATTACAGTAAAAGACACATTGCCATGAATCCTCCTCAAAATACTTCCCCTTGCTTTAAACACACTTATCCCATCATTCTTGCCACGTTCTGAAACAGTTCTGGAAGTCCTCTTTCGTGAGTGTCTTTACTTCATCCTCCATCAGGACAACGCTCTGTGTCACACATCGCTTCTGGTATGGCAATTTCTTCAAATGAAAACATGACGGTGTGTCCTCATCCACCTTATTCACTGGATCTGGCACCGTGTGACTTCTGGCTCTTCCCCAAAGCCTAAATGACCATGAATGATAAACGTTTTGAATCAATTCAGGATATCGAGGCAGCTCCAACAGCGCAACTCAAGACACAAAAGAGGACTTCCAGAACTGCTTCAGAAAGTGGCAAGAATGGTGGGATAAGTGTGTTCAAAGCGAGGGGTAGTATTTTGAGGGGGATTAATGGCAATGTGTCTTTTACTGTAATAATTTTGTTTTAATTTAAACATTCACTGTATTGTTTGATCACACCTCATATTTAACTAACCTGAGCCTCAGTTTCTTAAGGTAGAAAGCAGGACTAACATTTACCTTGCAGAGATATTTTGAATAATAATTGATATAAGGCAGTTTGTGAGTTACCTGGCACACAGATAAATTTTTCACTCTACTGCACCTTTCCTGTTCCTTTCTCTTTCCTTCCCTATGATCTTTCTTACCCTTCCCTTTCCTAATTTCTTCCTTGTGTCCTTCTCTTCATTCCACCTTGTGTCTTTTCTTCCCTTGCATCCTTTCTTTCCTTTCATCCTTCTGTATCCTTTTCTTTCATCCTTCCCTTTGCTCTGCTTTGTTACACTTCATCTCACATCTTTTGCATCTAGACCAACAGTAGATTTCCTCTTAGATAGAAGTGCTGGTGAATGGTCCCTGCAGTTACTATTATAAATATACTCTTTTAAGGAACAGCTCCTGGTGGGGCTTTAGTTGAGAGTTGGAGTCATATGCCAAGTGTCTAGAAGAGTGTAGCTTTGCTGAATGGAAACTCAAGTAGTAACTCCCACAGATCCAGAAAGACTCTGAGGGTAGGCTAGCCCTAGGTTACCACTGAAGTGAGCAGACATGCTAAACCAAACAAATTAAGTATAAAAGAGTATAAAAAAATTCTAGGTCTCTCAAGAAAAAGAAAGTAGGATTTATTTTTAGGGTAAAATAGCTTCTGTTTTTAACGAATTCTTAAGGCTTCCATTTCTTCCCTTCATCTCTGAGACTTTCAAATATAATAACTGCCATGGAGTCCACAAGGCTTTTCAAGACCTAGGCTTGGCTAACCTCGCCAACCTCATTTCCTGCTGTTCCCCGACTTGCACTGTGTTCATTTCAGCAATACTAAACTTCATGTGACTTCCCAAACACACTTTGCTGTTTAAGTTTTTGTTAACAGTTAAGTGGTTAAACAGTTAAATGGTTAAACAGTTAAATGGTTCTTCCTTTGAGTCTTTCCTCCTCTTCTGGCTGGCTAACTTCTTCAACTTTAAAAATCCATCATGGACTTGACCTCATCCAAAAAGTTTTTGCCAACGTTCTCCCCCAAATTGAGTTACACTACTAATTTAGCCTCTCTGTCTTATGTATAGTTCTGTTATTGCATTCAATACACTATGTGATATATATATATTTTTTGCATTTGTGCATAGCCTACTGGACTATTAGACTGAGTTCCTTGGCAGCAGTTTATTCGTATTATCTTTTACTTCTAGCTCAGGGATCTGGCAAACTGTAGGCATTTACTAAAGTCTTACTGAATGAATGAGTGAATAAGTGAATGAAAGAATGAAAAAAGATGCAATGATATATGTGAAAACACTTTATAAATTGTGAATTGCCACGTAGGATTAGTTATTATTGGCATGAAGTATAATTTGTAGTAAATTTTTTTTAGAAGTTAAAAGCAACTTTTAGAGAAAAATCTTCTAAATTTTACATTAAGTAAACAACATGGTTATTTCCATATTTGGAAAATGATTTGAGGAAAATAAAAAATAGTCAAACTGAATTGTTAAATTTTGTAGAACTGCCTTTTAATTAGTTTTTAAATATATAATATGAATACAATTAATACAACATAAAATCCACAAGGTACCTTTTTCACCTCCTCACCCAGTCTCTAAATTTCTCTCCCTTTTTGTTACCATAATATTCAGATGTCTTATATACTTATGAGGCATACATGTATACGGATGCTGCCTTTTGAAAGAGAAAAAGAGAAAGGACTGTTTTCAATTAGTGCGTGATAGAATAAAATGGTATGAGAAACAAAAACTTAGTTCTCAAGATTTCATTTATTTTGGGAGGTTGTTTTCCCATTCGAGGAAATTTCCATAATAAGCTTTGTTTTAGGTCCTGTTGTTTAGCACTATTGTGAAATGTCTTGATATCTTCCCTTTTTGATGGTCTCCTGTTCCTCACTCTTTCTGTAATACAGGATTTTACTGCTTCACATTCTGCCCTTGCTCCACACACAGAGCTGCCCTTGTACTTTTTAGTGAGGACACTTTCGCCCTGGGAGAAGGAATCAAGCTTGCTCCCCTCACATTCCTAGCCAACACATGCAAGATAACAATGATGGGCTGGGCTGTTTGTGTTCTCTGCAAACAGAAATCCCCAGATAGGAGCACCAAGATTTGGTAATCTCTTCCCTCAGCTTCTGAGGGCAGTCATTGCGTGGTCCTGACAGGAGAATTAGATTCCAGACATCTTGGCAGTTTGATGTTATGAACCAGTGTAACCTGTTCAGTCGCACGTGAAATAAAGTCTGAACTTGCCTTGAGGAAGAGATTCTGAATTCATTTACTCTGTCCCTGTGGCAGAGCACTGATACCAAGAGTTAAAGATCTCTGTTGAGGTATAAATGTTAAGTTTAATCATAAACCAGTTTTTTTTTTAAAAACCAATCATCAGACATGCTTTCATCTCAGGATTATAAACTCCTTATGGAAAACACAAACTGAGTAGAAACCACAAAGTAATGATTGAACTCATTAAAACACTTGGGCTAAGTATTTCTCTAAAAAAACACACCACCACCAAAACCCCCCTCAAGTTTACTAAAACCTAGCATCTGCTTAATGTGATTGACAATCTAAGCTATTGTTAATTAAAATCAAATACTGAAATATATTCCTTCTCAGACTGCGTTCCTCATGGGAGATTGTTATTTATGAGCCTTTAAACATATTTTTATTTTCTTGGTTAGTGCTCAAACTCAGAAAACTTGAGCCCTATTTGTTTTTAACATCTATAAGAACACAATGCTGAACAGAGATCAGAGATACTTAGATGCTTACCTGAAATTGACCTGTTTTCCTTGGAAGGCATATGGTGAAATTGGATAATAGAATAATTTTCCAGTAACAGCAACTGGGTCTGGCATGCCATGAAGAACTTGGATCTCTTCACATGAGTAGTGAGTAGTCACAGCCAGCATATTCCTGGAGGCACATGTCAGTACCAGCAGAAGATTTGGTGTTGCTGAAACTCTTTTGATCCAATTCAGGCACAAACGGGTGCTGGCAATGTCTGCTCCAGTGCATTTCTCACTGGTATCCGTTGCCTCAACATAGTCAGCTCCACTCAGGTAACTGGATATCACATTCCTGAACCTCAAACTGCTTAAAAACAAAAGCAACAACATTTGAGCCCAACCAATTAGTACTTCTTGGGAAGGGGGAAATCGATCTTATCTCTCTGCAGAGCAATCTGTCAGGTTTAGAATCCTTTTGTTTTCATATATTATTCACATCAACTAATGGAAAATTAAAAACTCCTGTTATCTCAAAACATCACTCCTCCGTAGTGACAATACATTGAGTAAGGGAGGGAAACCATTGTGCATTTTGACGTAGTGTCTGCCCTGCATGGCTTCCTTTTAGAGATCTCCCTCTAGCTCAACCTAGAGATTAAAATGGGAGCCTTAAAAGGATGAATTAATATAATACTACAGTAAAACAAAAACAAAACAACAACAGAGTCTTATACCGATTTTCATTTATGACCCCGTAACAGACATCAGAAGTTTCTACCTTCTCGACATCACTGCTGCTCTTGGTTGTAACAACCTCCCTTTGGGAAGATTTCCCTCTCTTACCTCATGAAGATCTGCTGTAGCTGCCAATCACAGTCACAAATTGCTCAGGTGTGGTCATTCATAATACTCGTTACCTCTTGTTACAGGGAAAGACCAGGTTTGGGTAGGAGACACAGGCTTGGCTTACCAGAGTTTTTTTGTTTTCTGGGATTTTGATACGGAAATGCTGCGACATGAAATCTCTCACTTTCCTCTAGGCTTGCTCTGTTAACCTGCAGCTACCTATCACTATTCCTTCCCCTCCCCACTCCACCTCAGTCCTCTCCCAGCACTGCCATCCATCTTCATCTAGTTTCTGTGACTTGTTATGCAGAAGCCCCGTCATATACAGGCAGTCTTGAAAATGTCAACTGACCAACCTGTTGTGTTAGTTATCAGTTTATTCCTGTTCAGCTCCTGCATCTATTCTGTGATAATGGAATGGCCTTTATAGCATTTCTTTCTTATAGTGAGCACAATGCCAGGAGAAGGCCCAGGAGAGGCAGTGCAGGAAGCAGACTTCTGGTTTCATTGCGCCATGCTTTGCTTTGGCCAGCTCCTGCTGTAAGGCTCCTCAATGTTGCATGTGGAGAGGGACATCCAGTGGCATTTTGCACCAGCCACACACTGTTCCTCATAGCCCAGCCCATGCCCACTTTACTACTTCACCATGACCCTCTTGACAGATGCTGACATGTGTCAGACCTCATGTCAGCAGTGGCACCCAGACTCTCTGTGCACCCGCCCACTAGCCTTGGCTCATCTGTGCCTTGGAGAGTTGTTTCCTGCTGCCTGGTGACTGTGGACCAGCTTTGGCTCAGACCACCTAGCAAGCTTCCCTGCCATCCTGTGGGTGACAACCACGCTTTTCTCTAATGAGGTCTAAACATCTCCAAGTTTTCCCTTCCTTGGGTACTCCAACAGCCCTAGTTACCCTTTAGAGTTCTCTTTACATTTCTTAGGTTAGTTTCTTTCTAGTTCAGTAGTTCTTTATAGAAAACCTCCCTTGTTCAAATTACTGTGTGTGTTCTGTTTCCTGTTTGGACCCAGACTGATTCACCATTTATTTATTTATTTTAATTTTATTCCCCAGACACTATCGGGGGGAAAAATGCAAAAGAGTTCAAAGTACTGATGAGACCATTTATATACCTAATAAGTGAAGTTTGTACAGCACCACAAAAACCTTTTAATTCTTTTCTCACAAGTGCCCCTGCATACCTTGCCTATGGGGCTTGTTCTGCTCTAGCCCCTTGAATATAATTCAAGGCCAGTGCCTTGACTTTCAGATTGTTCCCAGATAAAAATGCCTTAATTCACTTTAGTACAAAAAACAAAACAAAACAAAATGAACAAAAGCTAGACTCAGGTAGAATTAGGCTCAATGCAGAGTAATAATCAACATTCCAATGTCCTATGTGAGCTAAAGCTTCGTCTCTGTCTTCCCTCAACCTGAGAAAACAGCAGGGGAGAGGCCTGCAGGGCCCTGGCAGTCTCTTCTCTTTGCTCAGTCAGCTCCTCACCCTCATTCTCCCTCCATCTTAATCAGTAATGGAGCTTTTTAAAAAATTATTATTATTAGTTTCAGGTATACAAAACAACATAATGATTAGATATTTACACACCTCCCAGAGTGATAACCCTAACAAGTCGGTAACCCATCTGACACCGTACATAGCTGTTCCAATACCATTGACTCTATTCTCTATGCTGTACTTCACATCCCATGTCTATATATTTTTGTAATTATGTTGACATTTAGTACATTAGTTTCAGATGTACAGCACAGTGGTTAGGTATTTATATAATTTATGAAGTGATCCCCCCGATAAGTCTAGTACCCATTTGACACTATACATACATAGTTTTTACACCATTATTGACTATATTCCCCATACTGTATTTCACATCCCCCACCATTTACTTACTTATTTGTTTCTTTGTTTATATATATTTTTTAACATACAACTAAGGACATAGAGAAGAACTCCACCCTTTATTTTTAACATTACTTTCAGTTTCTGGGATTGGCTTTGGCTCTTTTCTTGCTGCTATGTTGTTATTGTTTTTAATGTTATTCCACCTCTGAAGTCTGTAGAATGGGAGAGGTTCCTTACCTTACCTTTCATCATGCATAAGAAAGAGTTTGTAAATTGTGAAGTGTACGTTTGTTGTATTTATTACTTAACATTGCTTCTTTATATCCTGCTTGGTTTTCTTTAGCCTCACCCTCTGAACATTTGCAGAAGGTGGGTTCTTGACTTCTGCCTTCTCTCTGTACCCTCGCTTCCCACATCTTCTGCTTCATCCTGATCTCTTGCTAGAACTCTGGCCTCATGTCTCCTTTGCTATGTTCAGTTATTCTCCACTGTTTAGATGATGGAAGCTAATGTCCTCGGTTTTTGATTTGACCATCCAGCCTTCATCAATTCAACTTGCATGAGGGCCTGTAATGTGCAAAGCACTGTTCCAGGTGCTGGGCATACAGAAGTGGACAAGATAGGCAAAACCTTTGCTTTTGTGGAGTTTATATTCCACAATTTAACCCTAATCTATCCTTCCAGATGTATCTCCCTGCATTAACTTGTGCTCCACTGGAAAGAGAACATCTCATTGTTATTTTCCTGCCTCTCTACCAATTATCATACCCAAAATGAGGGGATCTACTGCATGCCAAGTTGAGCCGCAGCCTATGCCCTGCCCAGGACCACCTGGCATGAGCCACAACCCATCTAGAGATGGCCACCTTCAATGCTATGCTTGGAGCTGCCTTGAGACGCCATGCCGCCAACCAAGGCTGGCTGTTGCTGGTGCCTGGTTTAGTACCTCTGTTCATCCAGAAGTACTGGACACGCTAAAGCCAGATGTTGCTTGTTTGGATTTTGTGAGCCTTTGAGAGATTTTAGGAATGTCCGAAGCATGAACCATTTATACAGAAAAGCCGCTGGAGGCAGCTTGGTTGTGCCAGAAAGTTGGGTGGGGCATGGTCTCAGGGAATCACTAGGGCAGGGCAGACGAAAGGTGAGAGCCAGTTTGATGGAGACTCAGATATGGCATCTACCTGCATCTGCGCACAGGGAAGGGGAGGGCTCAAGAAAGAAACAATGGCTTCCACCAGCTCCTTTGTCCAGGAGAGAGCTGCCCCGTGAGCCCTCAACCTGAGCTAACAATGCAATCCTTGGCACCTTTTGAGCTGCTGCACCAGTGTTGGAGCTCAGATCAAGTGAGTCCATCAGCTAGAAAGTTACCTCTTGTTACAGGGAAAGACCAGGTTTGGGTAGGAGACACAGGCTTGGCTTACCAGAGTTTTTTTGTTTTCTGGGATTTTGTGCACAGTCTCTTTAAGGGGAGCGCCTGGGAGTGCAGAGTTTTTTTGTTTTCTGGGATTTTGTGCACAGTCTCTTTAAGGGGAGCGCCTGGGAGTGCAGCTGGCCTCCATCTCACTCAGCCACAATCGCTGCTGGTTTTCACAGCCAGAAGTTATGGGGACTTCTCTCACCAGCACTGAAATTCTGGGCTAAGGAGAGGCTGGGACCCCCTCACTCCGCAAGGTGGGACCTCTGCAGCTGAGATAACCCTCCCAATTTTTAATGGTCACATGCAGGTGTGGGACTAGCCTGTTCCACATTTCTGCCCCTGTTACCAGTGGATTTAAGAAGTGGCTTCTTCTGTATGTCTGTACTTGTAGCGCTTTGGATCAGCTGGACTTCAGGTGATTCTCAATATGGTTGTTTTGTGGTTTAGTTGTAATTGATGTGGTCCTGAGAGGAGGTGAGCACAGCATTTACCTACTCTGCCACCATCTTGACCGGAAATCAGCATTTTGCTTTTCTATGAGTCAATTCCTCCTTATAGTATCTCTTAATATATTTTTTTCTGCCTTAAATCACCACTTAGCTGTCTCTTCTTTAGGTTAACATCCCCATCTCATTAGACTCCTACAGAAAAACCACTTCCCATCCTTTAGGCTTCTTAGTTGCTTATCTTTAATTTCTCCAACATTGTTTCACATGAGGAGAGTACAAGTAGATAAAAGGTTTCATCTTGTGAATGTATGAAAAAGACCATCTCACTAAAATGATTACTGAGGATTAGTAGTGCAACAAAACACTAGCAACAGGTTTGAAGCTGCCTTTGGGAAATGAGTATTTTGTATCAGAATGACTGCCACTCCTGCAGGTTTCCTACATCTGGGACGGTTTGGTCTTTGAACTCCCTTTGAATAGAATGATGGTGCCCTGAGGGAATGCATGCTTGTCACTGAAAGGGAATGTGGATCTGGACAAACTGCCATTTGTTTCACTGTAGCATCTTGGAGTTAATGACCCAAGAAAGTTAGAATCTTGCAGGAATCTGATGGGTCCTGCAAATAGAAAGTATCCTCCAGTCAACAGTTTGTACTCTTCTTATTAGGCTTTTAGGCTTTAACAACAGAATGATAAATGGAAACTGGTAGAATGAATGGGAAAGGAAGTTCTCTGACTTGGAGGGAGTTAAGTGACCTGGCTTCTTGTTCCTTTTGCAGTGAATTAGCTGGGACACTTTGGGAAAATCACTTCCTTTCTCTGGGTCTCAGATTATGCAGTTGTTAAATTAGAGAGGATCAGACTAGAAGCTCCCTATGGTCTCTTTTGGTTCTTGCATTTTATGATTTATAGTTACAGGTGTCAGGAATACTTTAATATGAATCATTCTCCCTTGTGGCAATCAAGACAATTAACAGAATTGTCCTTGTTACTTGGCTCCCAAGAGGGAAGCACTTCAGTGACTCCAGAGGGTTGAAGAAACTGAACATGTCAAATTCCATTTCATAATACACCGTGTTAAAGGGATCCTAAAACAGATCTATTAAATAGCTTGAGAATAGTTAATTAAGTCAGTTAGAAAGCTACTATCCATTTAAACATATAGGAATTTATGGGTTTTTCCCCCCTATTCTCTGCAACAAATGATAGCAACTAGAATTAATTAAGGCAGGCTTTGCTAGATTCTGTGTTCCTTTGGTGAATAGAATGATAGAAGTAGACAATAGAGGATGATTCCATAGTTTCAAAATCTTGATTTTAGGGTATTTCCAAAAGAAAAGAACATTTCATTTGCAAGATCTAAAAAGCATATCAATAAAAAATCTTATGGCTAGGAAATTAATGAAATTGTGAGTTTATAAGCATTAGAGCTTGCTTCTTTTTCTTTCCTCAGAGCTCCAGCAGCACATACATTTCATGCAATGGTTGCCTAGTAACAGCTTGTATACAGTGACTACGGGGGGCGGGGCACTTCTCTTTAGCCTAATTCCAAGACTAGAAAGTTGAGGGAAAACACAAACCCTAAATGATTTATTTCATTGATTATCAGTTTGGTTTTACTGGTTTTCAATCTTTCTGTTTTCTTATATTTCCTTATATTTTCTTACATTTCCTTATATAGGAGTACTAGCTTTAAACAGCTGGATTTGAAAAAAATCCAGTCTGACATTTGCTTTTTTTATGGGAAAATTTAATACATTTGCATTTATTGTGGTTACTGAAATATTAGAATTATAGAAATAAATCTTATCATGTCCTTTCTTTTTGTGCTTCCTTTTCTGCACCCCTATCTCACCATTGCTGTCTTTCCAAATTAATTGAGTTTTCCTTTCTTCTTGTTTGATTTTTTCACATGTACTAACTTGGAAGTATTATGCTCTGTGTCTTTATTTTGGTGGTTATTTGGACTATTTTAATGTGACTACTTGTCAGAGTTTACAGTTATTCAATAATTTTACCTTTCCAAAAATGTAAAGACAGAATGTATTAATTCTGACAACCTTCTCACTATTTATAAACTACTATAACTGTTTTAGGCCAATTATTAGCACTGATTTTTATTACATTACAATTGGTGTAATCAATTAATCATTTATTACAATCAGTATTGCTTTATTTTGCCCACATATCACAAATGTTTTTGTGTACCAATTTTTTTGCAACTGTATCCTTCCTTTAAAATTCCTCTAGTGATCTCTTTTGGTAGCAAAGTCTCTGTTTTCATTTGTCTGAAAATTATTGAATTTCTCCCTAGTTTCTAAGTGTAGACTTGACAGTTGTTTTATTGAGTACATTATTTTACTATCTTCTGGCTTCCATCATTGCTGTTGAAAAGTCAAGTGTTATTCCTTGTGGGTAATGTGTCTTCTCTCTGCATGCTGTTGAAGTCTTTTTGTTTTTGGTGTTTTGCTCTTGTGACTAGGCGTGGATATTTTTTTCCTTTCACTTTGTTTGGTTTGGTTTCCCTGGATCTTTATTTTTCAACACTTCTGTGAAATTCCTAACCATTATCTTGACAAATATTATTTCTTTTCTATTCTGTTATATTTTTCTGGAATGATAATTAGACCTCACTCTATATCCCATGTCTTTAACTTCTATTTCATATTTTTTTCTTTCTCTAGTATGTATTCTGAATTTCTTTGTCTCTTTCTTCCAGTTCTCAAATTCTCTGTTTAGGTGTGGCTAACCTACTATTAATCCTGTCCATTGATATTTTATTAATTCAATTTTTGACATCTAGAAATCCTATTTTTTAAATCTATTTGTTCATCCTTAAAGTCGCTTGTTCTTTACTCATATTTTGAGTTTTCACTTTATTTCTTTATATTAAATATAGTTATCTCATATTCTGTGTCTAACAATTCCAAGATCAAAAGTCCTTGGGGACCTTTTCCCCTATTGTTTCTGTATCTCTTATCATGATGCCTGTTTTTTTGTGTGTGTTGTGATGTTCAACTGTGAGTTACTCCTTTTCTTGGACGTTTTTGGAAATTTTTGAGAACTGGATTTTATTTTCTTCTGCCAAACATCTAGGAGACAATATCACCACTTGGAATAAAATTTTCAGCTTAAGTTTTTTTGGCTCACAGTGACAGTATAAATCCCTGTGAGAGCCAGGCTGTAAGTTTCTGTCAGAGAGAGTGCTTTTACTTGGTTTGAAGATTTGAATATTTCTTACATTTCTGCTATTTTTATCCAAAATTTATTTGTTTCTATTGGGAGAGTCACTAAGGGCGTCTTACCTGCTGTACTGCTGGAAACAGAGTACTCTTATAAAATTCCAAGTTGAATGCAATTTGTTTTTTGACACAAAGAGCCCAGTGACTTATAAAAAGCCACATAATTTGGATTAAGCTTAGCAGAAAGAGTAAATGAGAATTTATTGCAAGGTAAGTGGGACTGTAATTCTCTTTCCTTTATGACGTCCATGGCACATAGAACCTGATACTTGCCGGCTTTCAAGATTTAGTGTACTCAAGATCTGTATCATTGACTTTGAAATGTGAAATGTGAGTTTTAAAAGAGATTTTGATAAAATCCCTCCTAGTTACTTAATGTTAATAAACAAGTTATACCGATTTAAGTAGGACCATTCTGGGAGTGGTTCGTACTTGATGCTTGCTAGGGAGGTGTAAACTTCCACTGATAGACATAGCCAGGTGTGTGGTGCTGTCACTCAGAGAAAGCATTCCTCCTTGCTTCCCCTTGTTTCTTTTGACTTGCTCAGTTGCCTTGTGGTCAGAAACAGGTGTTGTTTGTAGGAACATTTCTGAAAAATAGTTCGATCTGCAAATTCACGTGGACAAACTACTCAGTGCTTACAGTGAGATGGTACATACTGTGTTCGTAGAAACAGACAAATGACTGTCTCCTTGTTTCTCTGTCTGTGGGATACAGTGAAACCTGCTAAAGTAAGAGTTCTTCAACCAAGCCAACAAACAGAGGGAAACTCCACACTCACCTGCTGCTTCCTGTAGCCCACATAGACTCAAGATTTCTTTCAGCTTGAAAATGCTTTCATTTCTTTGATTTACTGCAGGCTGCTAAGAGAAACTTTCATTACCTCTGGGAAAGTGGTAGCTGAATGCGGCTCCTCATTATAGGGAGAGCAACTCATGGCCAATGATGAGACCAATCTCCTTTCTCCCAAGCTCTGTTCAAGCAGGCAGTCTAGAATGCTGGTCAAAAAGAGACAGTTAAGCAGTTCAGAATGCCTGAGTAAAAGATCTCATGAACAGCTATTATACTTATTCAATAATTTAAAAATTTTTTTATTGAGTGCCTGCTGTGGACTGGCATTATTTTAAGTGCGAGGGATACAATGGTGAGCAAAGCAACCCCATCCCTACAGCTCACCGTCTCCTGGTGGAGGACAGAGGCGAAGAGAGGCAATTCCAGCACAGGCAGCCCTTGTGTTATTGCACTTAGTTTTATGGTGCAGTGCACCACTGATGTTGCATTTTTTACAAACCGAAGGCAAGAGCCTCCACCGGCAAAAAGATTGCGACTCACTTTATCATGATACTCATTTCATCGAGCTGGTCTGGAACTGAGCCCGAATTATCTCCAAGGCATGCTTGTAAGGGAGTTTAATGAGGGCCTGGATAGGAGTGATAGAAGCTGCTACTAAACCATCTCTATTTCTGTTTTACTGGTTCCACATTGAGCTTGTAGTCAAAATTGTAATACATGTAACAGCAAAACATATAAAACAGAATGCTAGAAATGATCTCCCTAGCATAAAACAGATATGGAGGGTGGAGGACAGTGGGATAGGAAAGAGCAAGGAATGACGATGAAAATATTGTAATTATTTACCTTTTTGACCTTTTAGAGACGTTTCAAATATATCAAGAAAGGCTGCTTAATAAGTGACACACTGGTACATTTGCCTGGCATATGTGACTCTTAGATAATAGTAGGGACAAAAAGTAAAGATTTTTAGTTTGTAACTAAGAAATCAAACCAGTGTTTTTCCATGTTTACAAAAACAGTTTTATTTTTAAAATTAAATCCTTATGTAAAGAATATTTGTTAGGGCACTGAAAATACTCTGTATGATATTACAGTGATGGACACTTGTCATAATACGTTTATCCAATCACATGGAAGACACCAAGAGTGAGCCTTAACGGAAACCCAGGACTTTGGGTGATAATGACATGTCAATATAGATTCATCAGTTATTACAAATGTCCTACTCTTGTGGGGATGTGGGTAATGATGGAGGCTATGTGTGTGTAGGGTGGGGGTGTATGAGAAAGCTCTGTCAAAGCTACTCAATTATTCTGTGAACCTAAAACTGCTCTAAAAAATAAAGTTTTGATTAAAAAATAAAAAAGACTATTTTACATCTTGGTTGTGAGCTCTGGACATATAATGTAGCCAAGTAAGTGCATCAAATTACAGACTAAAAAGCCCATCAACACACTAGCTCTTAAATAAACAGGAATGGCGCTAGCTCTAGAATGTGTCTGGATTTTCCCAGGAATAAGAGTTAAATACAGCTTAACACTCCCACTGGAGCATTAGGACCGTTTTATGTATTCCTCAGCCGCCAGAACTGAGTGCTGGCTGACCGCACCAGTGCCCTGTCTCCACTCGCACGTTGCTGTTTGTGGGCACCTGGGCACAACAGTGGAGTTTGATCTTTAAGTATTTTAGCGATCTCCTCCATGGTGACGATGGCAGGAAATAATCTTTGACCCTTCCTCTATTGTTTGTAGGGGAAGCTTCATTCCAGACCTGCAAGCTTCCTTCTGCTCCTTGCCTGAAGAAGCCGAAGGCTGCCATATTTTCCTTTGGGTCCTGGCCATCTGGCCCAGTCACCATGTATTGTTTTCTCCAGACCAGGATATCAGGCAACCAACCACCTTTCTCCCTGAGGGGGAGCAGGTGAGGAGGTGTGGGAGTGGGAAAGCCTGGTTTCAAATAGGGAGTACAGTGCTCGCCAGGGCAGCCTGACAGGGTGAGAAATCTTCATGTTTTTTGTAGGGTCAACGATTTTCTTCTGCTCAGTATGCCTTTCTCATCACTAGCTCTCTCTGCAATTTTCACTTATTCTCCTTTAATTGAGAAAAAATACGTATTTAGTTAAAAAGCATTATATTATTTAGAGCTAAGTTTTAAGTATCTGACCCTTTGCAGGTCACAAAGAGACATTGTCATAGCAAGTGGGACATAAAAGAATGTTTACATGAGTCCCAGAAAAATGAAATGCTATTTCTTGGGATATAGACTGTGGGTGGGATGCTGTGTCAGAGCCCTTAGAACCAGTCAGTCTTAGAAGAAGTAAGTTAGGCATCAAGAGAAAGGTGGGATAGAACATGAAAAACCATGTTCTATCCCACCTTTCTCTTGATGCCTAAAAGAAGATAACTTGGTTTATCTCATCCATTTTGCTTAGGGTCGAGTTAGTACATACTACTTAGCACATTCACGCAGAGGTAATTTTTCTAATCGCCAGCAGGGGGACCTAACTGACTGTAGACAGATGATTGCATTTTGAACTACCGTATTTCCCTGAAAATAAGACCGGGTTTTACATTAATTTTTGCTCCAAAGGACGCATTAGGGTTTATGTTCAGGGGATGTCATCCTGAAAAATCATGCTAGGGTTTATTTTCCGGTTAGATCTTATTTTTGGGGAAACACGGTATGTGGAGAAGAAAAACCTCCTGGCTTTCAGCATTAATTTGGGGACTTCTAGTTTTGCATATCAGATGCAGCTTTATGCTTTATGTAGATTTTTATTGGTAGGTTAAATGGCTTGATTGGACTGAGGTTTTTTTTGTTGTTTATTCCATGACAGGTTCAGTTTTCACTTTCAAAAAATTCGTTTAAGTTTCGTAACGCCCCCACCCCGTGTTTGTTTTCTAGTTAGCCAAGTTTAGTTTTTTAAACCTGCCCTCAAGCACATTTTATCCATTCATGTGAAATTCCAGATAACTGTGGCCTGCACAGGAATCAAACCTTATCCTTTTCTCTACCTCATACCTTTACATTCAAATCCTGTTGGTTCTTTCTAAATAGAAAGGCTTATGTTGAGGTTTCATGGTAGCATTTCTGAGTTCATGGATTTATGTTATTATTTTTTTTATCCATTTTAAGAAACTTGAAGTATTTATATTCATCCTAACTGCTTAGCTGATTTAAAACATGTACTTTTATATGTAGTTTCTTAAACAAAAAAGAATATAAATATAGTATATTCCTAAATCAAGCATGTCTCTCAGCATTATTAGCTTAGTTCAAAATACCATTATTATCTGTTTCCTGGACCATTTGAAATAGCCTTGTAACTAGTCTCTTTATTTCCCCTACCTCTTCCCTTACCACCCACTCAGCTGGCCAGTTGGGCCACCGAGTCTCCAAAGGTTCAAATGACAAAATTTTTTGAAAGAAATCAGCGTGGTGGTTACCTCCCCTTGCCTAGTTTGTCTTTGCTTTATCTGGATGATCGTCCTGAGGTCATTGCCTGGCAGGTGACATATGGGAAACTGGAGATTACGTAAGTAAGGACAAAGAACTGCTGTGAAGTGTGAAACACACAGAGAAGAGCTGTGAAAGGAATATTCTAGTTCATGTTGGACAGGAGGATTTTTGCAAAGGATGCAACCAATAAATGACTCACCTTAAAAAACTTTTGTTTCAAAATAAACAAGTTCCAGGATAAAAGTTTCACATAATCAGAGACTCAAGCAGAAGGTCACGTAACTCCTGAGGAATAAGGTCCAGGAATTTTCAAGCAAAGATAAACATGGGGCTGTACAAACAAATAGTATGACCTCAGTGAATATGATAACATTAAATACAGGGGTCAGTTTGAAAGGGACATTTTGTCTTTAATGAATTCCTTTTTACCTCTAGATTTCTACTTGTAAGCTTCAAATACTATTCCCTTCTCGATTCTATCTGAAGTATGACTCTCTACTACAGATACAACTGTATCAAAATGAATGCCAGTTGGCAAACAACTGTGCAAGGAGTTTATATTTCTTTTTCTATAACCTAATTTCTGTTTTGAGCCCCCATTTCTCCAATGCAGAGAGACATTGATCTCTGTCAGTTTGGGGATTTCCTCCCACCCTTCCCAGAGTTGCATCTAATTTCTGGAGGATGTTCCAAGTGACACAGGTGGAGCATGAGGGTGTACGGTTTGAGTGTCATCTCTGATCATCACTTGTCCATGCTGGCATCCACTGTGATGACCAACACTGAGAACATAAAAACCTCTTCCACCACTCCAGCTCCTAGAGGGACCAAGCCCTCTATATATCTATCTGCCGGATACACCTCACAGTCATTTCTCTTCTAGGGTCTTCTTGATCTGGGAATCTACAGACCTATCTGCAGCTTTAGTAATCCCTCCTTCCCATCTGACACTTGAATGGATGAGGGAGAGCAAGAGGGAGTGGGCCATATTAGCATCCATGTTCTGACTTCTTTCTCACAGTCTATTTTCCCCACACTTGGGAAATCTTTGTGTAATCTTGGGTGGGAGCTCTTCCTCTAAATTACCAAGTAGTCTCCTAATCTTACTTATGCCCTGCATATTTTCCATTTCCCTTGGAGCCTGGATTTTGGAGACTCAAATGCCCAAAGAAACTCATTTTTTTCCCCTCTGCTTTCTGTTAATCGATTTTGTCTGGTGGTCATAGAACTTAGAATAACCTATCTGCTGTCTGAAAGATAGTAAGAATGAAGAAGTAGAGAAAATATTAGAGAAAAGCATTGACTAATACTTCAAAAGTGTATCCTACCTCATAACTTTCTATTGATTAATTCCCTAACAGAGGTAGCTAGAATGGCAACTGAAACAAAGACTAAACCTCTTAATGCATGCTAAATGATGCATCTGAGCTCTAACAAAATGCGTAGGTGCTCTTAAGAAAAAATAATATTTGTAACAAATGGAAATTATTTAGAATATAATCAGATTATATGGAGTCCATCTCTGCTATGATCTGGCTGTATACAGAACTTTAAGCTAATCACTTCACCTTCTCAGCATAGATGTTCCCATTTGCAGAGTGCGGAATATCTGTACTTCACAAGTTTTTTTTGGGAGAATTAAATTACATTACATAATGAAGGCGATGCATGATAGCCATTCAGTTAATGCTTGTTTGTTTATTCATTCATCCATCCATTCATGTGTTCATCCGTTTTTTCATCACGTATGCGTGCCTTACTCCTATATAGCAAGACTATAGCCACTCTTAGTAAACCTTTTGCAAAATGCACAAATAAGTTGTTGGGAGAGTGTGACTGCCCTAGCCATTTATCTAGTTAATTTTAGATATAAGCCCTACATTTGATCTGTGAAGACAAGCCCTAGATTCACTAATCCCCTGGATCTGATGAATGATACTCATGACTAGGGTCTACCCATCGCCCTTACTGGTTGCTAGTGAACAAGTTTTGAGCAAAAAAATAACTGTAATGACAGAGTCTTTAATTGTGCACTATGTGTATAAGGGCATCCCCCTCACCTCTTCTCTAAATGAGTGTTATCAATGATATTTTCCAGGCTTCAGATAGAGGGTTGGATGGGATAAAACTCTTAGATCCAGAGCAGAATCCATAATTATTCTTTTCTTCTAAATGGAGTATAGCTTTCATACAATAAAATGAACAGATCTTAAGTGTTCAATGAGTTTTGACAATGCTATGCATCCATTTAACTACTGCCCCAAACAAGAATTGAACATTTTCATCACCATCAAATTTACCATCAGTCCTCCCCCGCACCTCAATAGGGCAGAATTTTTTATTGTGAACACTCCAAAATGTCCTTCGGATGGTTTCTATTTTATTTAACATTTAAACTCTCACAATTTTCTTCTATTGAAAGTAAACTAATGAATGCCAGTGTTTGCTGAGAGGTTGGCATCTCAATATTTATAACTATTCTATGTGGTAGAAACTATTACTTCTTTCATTTTACAGATGAGAAAGCTGAAGCTTAATGAGATAAAGTAAGTTATCCAAAGCTCAAATAGCTCTCAAGAGACAGAGCTGGGATTCGAAGTCAGATGGGTCTGACTCTAGAACCTGACTTATATCACTATGCTAAAGAGCAGATACACCCTAAGGTTTAGGTAATGATTGCAATGATAGGGTCTGGATTTTGTGCAGCTGCTATTGTGACAAATGGACAAAGAGTAAGTTGGTTGATTTAATACCACCTTACAGTATAACTTCCATTTCCTTTATAATAGCCTCACAAGCCTTGCTACCCTTTCATTAACTTGTGCCTGCAAGATTTTTACCAGTTGACTGCTGAGGCCATATGGAAATGATGATAATGATAATGATAACAGTTATGAGGGCAAGCATTTTGAGTGTGTGCTATGTGTCAGGCGCCATACGAAGCACTGCACCGGAGTTTCCTTATTTAGTTCTCATAACCACTTTCAGGAGAGGATTTGTCATGAACATTTTTACAGACTAAAAATCTGAGGCTTAGAGAGCCTGAGTGACTCGCCCTGTACTGCGTAGTTAGAAAGTAGTAGAGCTGAGTTTGAATCTTGTCAGGCTGTCCTAAGAACCAGTATTTTAACCACTACTGTATACAGCCCCTTGGTCCTCTAATTCTGTTCTCAGTCCTGTTACTAAAGAATGGTCTTGGCTCCTGCCTAAACTAGATTTCACCAGTATAAATATGTGAGTGTGAACTCTGCCGGCTGGCACTCCTTTAGATAAGCTCCTGTTAGCCCCAAACAGTGCAATCCACCTGGTCCACAGAAACTTGGGAAACAGCCTGGCTGGCTCGTAGCCAAGTTGTGAGGTAGATGAAGTTTGTCTCGGACATTTTATTCTTATTTGTACTCTGCCATACCCTCTAAGTATCCTGTCAACCAAAGACCCCTCTAACTTTCAAATTCTAGAGTCCAAATCTCGCCAGAATGACGGAGTCCTTTGACCTCTGCCTGTTTTTGTTGAGAACCTCTGATGCTCCTTCCACCCCTCCCCTGCCCAGCTTGTTGATTTTCCCATCTTTATCTGAGCCAGTTTCATTCTAGCCTCCCCATCCAAACCTGTGCTAATGTCCTCATGGAGAGAGGTTAGTGGATGTACTCCAGACACCTGAGGCTTTCTAGAGATACGACTCCTTATCTGTTCTGGCAACCTCAGAAGTATGTCTCCCAGGACTGATAGGAAAGGAACAGGACAGCCTTAGTGAAAACAGCAGTTAATCATACAGCATTTAATCTGTACCTTGTACTGTTCTAAGTACTTTATAGGTATGCATTTATTTAATCCTTACAGCAGTCCTCTAGGTGTGTTAGGCAAGGCTCCCGTGAGAGACAGGAGGCACACACAGATGGAATTCTGAAGAGAATTTAAGGAAGGGACTATTTGCAGACAGAATTAGTCAGGAATACTGAGGCACCCAGGGAACTAGCCACAGTAGGAAGCTCCTCCCACTCCTAGGCCGAAAGTTAATGGTGTCACTAGAGCCGATGAGTAGCTGTTCTAGGAAGAGCTGATCTAAGGAGCCCTCTGCAGTCATGGAGGGATGTGGCCAGAGCCCTAGAGGTGTGGGGGTGGGGACTGCAGATGAAGGAAACAGTGAAGTGTAGGGGGAACAAATACTTGAATCCTTCCTTCCTCCTTCTGACTTCCCATTGGCTGAAACAACTAGAAGCCTGAGGTCAAGGGCATCTGGCTGATATAGGCTTGAAGTAGCGGTTGCCAAGGGGCTCTGTGTGGGGCATGAGGACAAAGAGAGAAGAACCACCCCTCGAAGAAGCCGAGGCACAGAGAAGTGAAGCAACATGCCCTAAGTCACACAGGTAGGAGCCGGCAGAACCAGGATCTGATCTGAGCTGCCACATCTCTAGTGTTGAAGTTCTCCCACACTTAATAGTGTCTTGCAATTTCCAAAAATGCCTTCTCCAGACAGGAGGCTCCTGAGGGAGGTATTTTGGAGCAGGTGCCCCAATTCTATTATTCCCATCGAATTGGAACAATTCAAGGATCAGGCATTTGTGCCCACTAATGGATGGCACCATTGGGATGAATCTGGTCCAGTCCCTGAAAACCCACTTGTGTCTTACAATGGTTCCCACTGGTGACAGAGAGGAGCCCCTGTTACAGATAAAAAGGGCTTCATTCATCTGTTTAAAATGTCCCTGTACACAGTAGACCCCTAGCAGAAATTACTTCATGGCAGATACAGGTAATACTGCAGGCCTTGGCCAATTCAGTGTGTTAATGATAACTCACATGGTCAAGTTTATGAAACAGAAAGATTATGAAATAGTAAAATTTTCAGAAAACTGCTGATAATTTTGCCTCGACTTAGGAGAAACTGAGACCTGTGGTTTCTGTGTGAGAGAAGTCAGTACTCAATTTGAACAACTTCTGCCAAAAAGAAAGAAAGAAAAAAAAAAAGTCGCCCACCTGGGTTGAACCTGATCGAGGCAGACCAGCTGATAAAAAATATAATCATTGTGTGGAGACATTTCCTGTGAAACGAGAAGAGGAGGCACAGAAAATGCTCTTTCTTGTGGAAAAGATAGAAAATTCAAGAGAAATGAAACGATCCAAATAAGTTGTTTATATTAAAGACGTAAAGCTCTAGTGATAGCCTTTTATAATTCATTATTTTATTTCTAATTAAGTTTCTTGTTTTCTTTTTGACAAAATTAGGCAAGAAGCTGACTGAAGTACACTTTTTATATAAGCCAGACAATGGCTTCTATACCAAGAAAAAGGGTGAGCTTGAGAAAAGAGAGAAGAGGCCCACGATGATCCGTTAAGAGTCATAAGAGTGTAGGAAAAATGCCAACATTCCTTATGTAATTTAGCAACAAAAAAGTGTAGCATATAATAGAGTACTCGAGCTTGGTATTGCCATGTAATTTGAGAAAAGAAATCAGTCTTACAGACCCAACAGTCCTGTGAAGAGCAAATGAAATGTACCCAGCTTGTAATCAAACCGAATGTTACAGGCCTGGAGAACACTCTCTTCTACCAGACATTTCTTCCTCTCCTGCGGTTTGTACAAAACATGTCCTTTTAAAATTCTATCCTTTTAACTGATTTGAAATGTGGAAGCTGGTTTTAGGGATGTAATCTTCATTATTTATCATAAAGATGGACTATAATTGCCGGAATTGTTATTCTTTTCAGAAGTTAGCTATTTCTAGGAGTTGGTTATTAATAATGTTTATGATATAGCAAGGTTTCAAATTACAGCTGGTTTGTTTCAAACCATAAATACAGCAGGCATATTATATATAAACAGTCATACATACATGAAAAATGCACTCCCATCTTCCTTTCTTCTGAATTCCAGATTTATTAGGATGCCATGGGGCTGTAGAGGCCGTAAAAGGTTGTTAGAGGGGGCTCCATTTGCGCAATGTTCTCAGGAAAGGAGAGTCAAAAAGATAAATAGTTTAAAGTATATGCATTCAACCCCCCTGAGGGCTGGGATCTTCTACCTGTATTTAAAAGTAAAAATTAAGAGAGGAATATAAATACCATCATCCGATTTATAAAATGGAAGATACGTTGAATAATGTCCTTAAGACTCCTAGGAATGGTTTACATTTAAAATACCATTTAAAAAGACATTTGTTTATAATGGATGCAAATCGGAAGTGGCCATGGTTAAGGTCTGCAACAAATTAGGAATAAAGTGTGATCAACCTTGTTTTCCAATCAGGCTTTTATAGTGATTTGGCTAATGGGGTAGAGAAGATATAAAAAACAGATTAAACATATGCTTTGTCTCTACTCTCTCATGTTTTGGGAGGTAGGGAAAGAAAATGTGTCTGAGCCTTGACAGTACATCATTACTATCTACCTGTTAACTATCCTTAACTTAGGGTGGAAAGGCGAAGTTATCCTTAATGGGGGGTGTGTGATATAACTGTTAATGTATAGGCTGTAATTTTACAACGGCATTTCCCTGTAGGACTTGTGTGCCTGCTAGTAAAGCTGGGCTTCCATAATGCACATCCACCCTTTCCATTCCTATAGGAGCCTTTTGCTGGAATCTGGGACCCATTGTTGAGAAGCACATGTACCCCTGCACCAACCCATCCTTAACAGATAGCTGCCTTTCCACCTCTGCAGTCCATATGCCTTCCTGTACTCTCCTCGCCCTAGATAACCTATGTCTCTGAGGAGATGACACCCAGCATCAGGGATGAATATTTCCAAATGTAAGAGACACACCTATGTAGGCAATTTGAAAGTAAGGGTGGTTTTAGATTAGATAAAAGACACCAGTATTAGAAAAAAAAAATCAACATTTGCATTTCTCAATTCAATAATTTCTCATTTATCTCTGCATATTGTGTTTCATTGAAGATAACATCAACCAAATGAGAAACTGACACATTTAATACAGAATAAAATGTAAGCACATTCAGGACTGTCTTGATATTGAATCCCTTCCACCTAATAAAAGTACTGTAATTATATTGTAAAAGTCATTATGTTTTGCTTTATCTAGTCATCTCTTTATTACTCCTACTCTCCCTCTCACCTCTATAAACCTCTCAAAAAACAGTTACTTTCATTGAATCTTTACTATATGCCAGAAGCTATATAAGTTCTTTACAGGTATTGGCTCATTTAATACTCACAACCCTATGAGAAATAACTCTTTTCCTTCCAGTTTACTGATGATAAAAACAAGAGTTAGAGAGGTTAACTCTACCCAGGGCACACAGCTAGTAAAAAGAGAACGGGGATTAGATCTCAGAAGGTCGGGCTCCAGAGCCCAAGCATCCAACCACTAATCTGAATTGTCTCTGTGTCATTTTCAATGGTTTACACTGCAGAAATGATTTGACTACTTCTCATTTCTGCTCTTACAAGTCTGCATGCTGACTTACAAATGATTGATGGCTTAAGGGTCTGTACGCTTTTCTGCTCTCTGTCCTGATGCCTGTCCGTCCCTTACGTTCTCCCGGTGGTCACACCATCTGATTCCACAGTATTCTGCGCACTGTATGAAGGAAAGCTCAACTAGTTGGTGAGTACACTGCTGAACATCCCCACTGTCCAGATATTTGAATATGTAGGAAATCTCACATCAACCACAAGTAGAGAGAAAAAAGGAAAGACGGGGTCTCCTGGATCCAAGGATCCTTTAAAAATATTGGCAAAGGGGGCTAGCCCTTTAAGACACAAGGTCTTGCTGGATTGCCTAGGAAGCTGTGGCTTTCAAAATTCTTGCTTGACCTCAACTTGCCATAAGAAATATATTTCTATTGCAACTCACAGCACATATATTTACGTACAGAACATTGAAACAAAATGTCATAAAACAACACAATTTTACTATATGGGATGTGCTCTGGAGGTTTCTGTTCTATTTTATATCTATTTTTAAAAGATGATGGTCCAGATCTAGTTAATTGGTTTCACTAATAGGTCATGGCTGGCTGATTGAATTACACCACAACCAAGAATTATGTTTAACTCAACATATAATGAATTTTCACTAATAATAGATTGAGACCAAAAAATGACTGATTCCTTGATTATCCATGAACATTTTGCAAATTATTTTTGTTTTCCTCTGTTCCACATCTTTGCTGGAAATCAGAATGCCAGTAAGTGGGGGTGGGGGAGTGTCCTCATGTAAGAAATATATTAAGATTAGACTTATGGGGGTTAAGATGGTGGGTAATTGTACACGAAGGAGATTGTGGCCTTCCCTGAATATTTACCAGCTAAGATTATCTCTACAAAGTTATTATAATTCTTTAAAATATTAAGATTTGGTCAGTTGCATATTGAGGACAATTGGAAAAATTTGAATGTGGTCTAGGTCTTAGGAAATTATTGTGAATGGTATTAGGTATGATAATGGTCTTGTGGTTATGTAGAAACGTGTCCTTTCTAGATGTTTATGTTGAAGTATTTATGGGTGATATGTCATAATATCTATAATTTACCTTAAAATAAACTTGAACAACAACAACAAAAGAGCCTGGGGGTGGGTAGGTGGAGAAGCAGCATCGTATCTCAGCCAGTGGCCACTGCAGCACAGCCACTTCTCCAGTACACCCTGTGATTAAAACTCCAGTTTCTGTGGATGGGTAAGAAAGAGGAGGAGGGGAGAAACTTCCACCGACTCACTGAGAGTCAGATGTTGAGAAAATTGGTGTCAGGGTTCTGGTTCCGGGATAGATGGAATAAGCCTGCCACTCCCTGCTTCTCCCACAGTGTGCACCTATAAAACCTGAAAAGCATGGAGTAGTCACGTGAGGACTCGGAAAGTTAAATAGGAACAGGCAGATCGGGGAAGAAGACCAGAATTTGAACTAACGTGAAATTGTAAGTGACCTTACGTATTTAAAAAAAATTCTAATGTTGCCCAGCCTGAGTTTAAGACTATCTGAAAACTGTAAGTGGGCATCATTGTGGGAAAAGAGAGCTCCAGAAGCTTCTAGTGTAGGCATGAGGAGCAGGAAAAGGGTTGGACAAAGATTTCCTAGATGTAAAACCAAACCACGATCTTCATAAGAAAACTTTGTTAACTAGACTTCGTCAAAATGTAAAACTTTTGCTCTGTGAAAGACATTATTAAAAGAATGAAAACACAAAGTACAGACAGGGAAAAGTTTTGTAAATCACATATTCCGCAAAGGACTTGTATCCAGAAAAGTATAAAGAACTTTCAAAATTAATAATAAGAAAACGAACAGGACTACCTCCCTTTCCCCAACACTTCACCTACAAGTGTATATGGAAGGCAAAAAAGCACATGAGAAATGTTCAGCATCTTCAGTCATTAAGAAAATGCTAATTAAAACCACAATGAGACACCACTAAACATCTATTAGAATGACTAAAATAAAAGACACTGACAACAGCAACTACTGACCAAGATGTGCAGTAGCTAGAACTTTCAAACATTGCTGGTGAGAACATAACATAGTATTACCATTCTAGAAAACCATTTGGCAGTTTATTATAAAGTTAAACATATAGTCATCATATAACACAGCAATACACTAAGGGTCATATACCTTAAAGAAATGAAAGCTAACATTCACACAATACCTGTACATGAACGTTTATGTCAACTCTATTCATAATTGCCCCAAACTGGAAACAACACAAATGTCTTTCAATGGGTAAATGGATCAACAAACTGTAGTGTATTCATATTAAAATACCAGTCATACAACAACTTGGATGGCTCTAAAAGGAATTATGAAGTGTAAAAGATGCAGGTCTTAGTAAGCTACATTTCAGATGATTGCATTTATATGACATTCTTGAAAAGATAAATTTATAGTAATGAACAAATTGGTGGTTGCCAGGACTCACAAGTAGAGGGAAGATGTGACTATAAAAGTAATATGAGGAGATAATTTTTTTGGGTGATGAAACTCTTCTAAATCCCAGCTGTGGTGGTGGTTATGAATCTATACATGTGTTAAAATTCATAGAACTGTATACCAAAACATAAGCATATTATGGCACATTGGTTAAAGACTCAGCCTCTGATTTCAGATTTTTAGTTTCAAGTCCTAGCTCTACAGTTAACTAGTATGACCACAAGCAAATGACTAAACCATGTGGGGCCTCAGTTTCTTAATCTGTATGAAGGGTTAATACTAGTGTCTATCTCTTACAATTTTTGTAAAGATTGAGTGAATCAGTAGTGCCTAAATATAGTAAACACCAATAATTTTTATCTCTTACTTTTATTAGTTTATTATCCCAAACTATTGATGTAAACTGGATCTTTTTAATATTGAATTTTTGTCCGATCTAATAAAGTCTATGTCTCTAAATCTTTTGTTCTAGAACAAATCAAACAAAACCCATAACCTTAAGATATATTTCTGTTATTGTAGAAATTCACTGCTTGGTTTACTTTCATTCTCCAGGAAACAAAGTTCACTGAGAAAGTACCTGGACACCATATTGATACATGTTATTTTGTAGGTCATTATTAGTATCCTAATATTGTAGAAAGTTGGCAACAAAGAGAATTAAAATTAGCCTTAATATTTTTAAAGATAAGCAATGGGCAGATATTCTGATATCTCTTCCATACATTCATTCTGTCTTTGAAAAGAAAACTTATTTATACTCATCAAGCTGAAGTTTATGAACTCATCACTGATCCTGGGCAAGATTCTAGATCATGTTCTAAAGTAGTGATTTATGAGCTCCTAGCAAAGAAAGCTATAGTCATCAGAAACCAGCGCAGATTCCCAAGGCACAAGTTCATTGGATTGACTTCATCTCCTTTGATAGGATTGGTATCAGGGAAGTGTGGACGGTTTGCCTTTGCTAAAGTCTCATGATACGTATTCTTTTGGATACAATTGAAAAATAAAGGTTGAATGAAATACAACAAGGTCATTGATAAATAATGATTCTTAAAATCTGGAGGGAGGTACATCTTTCTTGTTTTTTCCCTTTGTCTTCCCCTGTTAAACATTTTGATCAGTGAGTTGATGCATGATACAGAAAGAAATGTTTATAAAAATACCAGTAGATTCCATGAAGATGGGAGGCTTATGCACAGTTGGATATCAGAACCAGGTTTTCATAAATTCATAGTTAAAGGGATGAGGCGAAGCCAGCAAAATAAAATTCATGTAAATAATTGTTACAGTTTTGTTCTTATATCCAGAAAATCAACCATAGAAATGTAATAGGAAGTTTTGCTACAATATTTATGAACAAAACCTATATCAACTTCAGAATGAAATATTATTTTGATAATATGTAATAAATATATCAATAATTTAGCAAACAATTAAAAATAATGTATAGTACTTCAAATGAAAGAGGTGATAGTTTCACTCTATTCTTCCTTATCAGAGAATACCTAGAAAATTGAGTTCAGCTCTGGGCACCACACTTTAAAATACAATCAAATAGGGGCATGATCAGAGAAATATTATGAAAGGACATAAGAAGGAGAAAGTAGAATAAGAAATTAAAGCTGTCTACTAGAGAAAGAAAGTTGGGAGAGAATATGATAGCTATCTTCCCTTTTTGAAAGGCTAGCATATGGAATAAGCATTAGAGTTGTGAAAAACTTTAATGGGACAAGCTCAGAAAAGAGCTAGAAACATCAGAGAAATGATGTGAGTTCAGTGAAAGGAATTGCTGCCCATCCTGGAATGAGTTCTCTTGAGAGCTATTGAGTTCTCTTCCACTGAAGACTCTCATGCATAGACTCCTTGTGACTTATATAAAAGTAATGCAGACATGTGGAGCGTACTGAGCCACATGAATTTCAGTGCCCCTCCCACATGTCAAGTTTTGTGGTTCCAGTGACTAAATGTCTGTACCTTCTTGAGGAAAGGAAAGAGAAATAGCGAGAGCAGGAGAGCCAGTGAGCAGATAAGGCTTTTGTAGTGGTCTGAATGGACTGTTTTGATGCCTGACAGATTTACGATGGAATAATTTCCTCTATTTGTCCTGTAATAAGTGTTTGTACCTTGGGTTTGCAGTAAACTCCTTGCCCTGTGAACATTTCTAGCTGGGTTTCAAAGAAAGGAAATGGTTTTGCTTTAGTGACAATTAACAGAATTCCTGTTGATTAGTTTTTTTTCCTTATTGTTTTCATTCCAGGCAAATAGACAGATACTTGTTTTGGAGTAATAAACCTAAAGTCTTATAATTTCAAGATAAAAGTTTACATTAAATTTATTTACACAGCATATGATTTCCTCAATGCCGAAACTTTATATAGATTCTTTTATTCTGAACACAGAAATATGAACTGTATTTTTATCTGGCAGCATTCTAACACCCTCTCATAACAAGTGTTAACTTTCTACCAATCTATTCATTTTTCATGCTACAAGTAAGAATTTTCCTACGTTCCTCACTTTCTCGCTCTCTCTTTCATGTTTCCTTTCGCTTGTAACCTTCCCCACTTCCTCCTACTTCTCCCTTAACCTTCATCCCAGTTCACTGAGAAAAAAAGGAATCGGATGGTGCTCTCTCATCTTCCTATTAGCAATTCTGTGAACTACCCAGGTCTGCACCCATCATCTTCCTCTTTCCTTCTGTTTCAGTGAAAGAAGTGTTCCTCCTTTCCTCTCTCTCTCTCTCTCTCTCTTTCTTTTTGTTAATTTGAAAAGAATCTTTTAATGTAGCTAAAAGGAGAACTAAATTCTGTGTTTGTGGAGAATTAGGACATATGCTAGAAACAGGCCACATATAAGCAATAAATATGAGCTCGGTTTAATTTTGCTGCCATAAAAAGAAAAAAATAAGAGGATTGTAGAATTCCTACTGTGCCACCTACAATTTAGTGGCATTCCACTTGTGACACTGAGACAATCAGTCCACAAGCATCCGTTGCCCTTTTAGCTCACACACAGTGACCGGTTTTATGTTTAGAGGCATGTGTAATGGATTCAGGTAGAGTGATCACGTCTCAATTCTGCCTGTACCACAGGCATGAGCTTTTCTATTTCCTGAGTCTCCCCAGAGTTTTCCCCACTCATCAGATTTTCATATATTCCTATGTTAATCTTTTCTCCTAAGATGAAGTTTTGTTTCTACTACTGGCTAGATAGGCAATTACTGGGCATTGCATGATAAAAAGAGAGCTTTGTCGTACTCTTTAAGAGATTGTTACGAAGTAATTGTCCTTAGAGGTTAAAGCCTTTCTACTACCCTTATGGCACAGCTTCCCACAGGACATTTTGGTACATTTTTCTGAGAGTTTGTAATGACTCTGAACATTAGGAGCTAGTGTCTTTTACAAATGTTTTTCTTTCTCTTTACTTCTAGCCCATTCAGCATCATGTCCTTTGCTTCTACCGTTAAGATACTTTTAAATGAGTCCACTTCTCTTCATCTCTACTATCACCACTAGAGTTCACACCAATATTATTTTTTATCCAGACTACTACATTAGCCTTTCACTAGTGCCCCTATGTCATTTATTGTTCTACTTGAATCCTTTCTCTGCACAGCAGCCAGAGCAATCTTGTGTCAAATGCTGCTGGCTAGTTGTCTATTAGATAAGTTGTCTATTAGATAAACAAGTGTAGATGTCTAGACAGTTGTATATAGACTTTGGAATTCAAGTTGGAGTGGAAAACCTGTGAGTTTACGTAGACTGATAAGAGAAGAGATCCATTGTCTGACCCTGGGGGCACTCCACTGTTTAATTGTTGGGGATATAAGGAGAACCCAGCAAAGAAGACTGAGAAGTAGTCAGCGAAGAGCCTGGAAAACCAGGAGAGTGTGGTGTCCTGGAAGCCAAGTGAAGAAAATGTATCAGCGGAAGAAGTCATCAACTGTGTAAAATGCTGCTGATAGGGCAAGTAAGATGAAGACAGAGGACCACTGATTTAGCAGTAGGGAGGTCATAGGTGACTTTGAAAAGAATAGTTTCAGTGGTTTAATGGGGGCAAAGCCAAAGGGTTCAAAAGAGAATGAGAGGAGAAAAATTGGAGATGACAGAGGAGCACAACTCTGTTCAGGAGATTTTCTGTAAGGGGATTAGCTGGAGTTGGGCTGAGTTCATAACAATAGGAAATGGCATCGGTGCCTTGGCAGGTGCTTGTGGAAGTTCTGTTAACGATTGCTTCTATTTCCTCAGTGAAATAGGAAGCAAGGCTATCAGCAGGATGAGAGTAAGGATTGGGGAGGAGCTGTTGGCATTTGAGGAGGGAGGAGAAGGTATGAAGTAGTCATCTACCAGAGTGGGAGAGAGGATACAAGAATGGATAAAGAGAATGTATTATGACTGTCACACTCCCTCGAGTGTGACGTAAGTTCTCCCTCGTGTGTACCATAAGTTATGAATTTAGAATAAGATTGGTCAGTGTGATTTTACATTTTTCTTTAGAAATGTTAGTCAGCAGTTCAGGTGTAGAGCAAGTTGAGCATTGGCTTTAACCAAGGTTGGAGTTTACTAGATGAATGACACAAAGCGGGAGAGGGCAAAGAGGGTTGAGAATAGTGCATGGGAGTGATTACAATGATTGATTCTAATCCAAAAGAATAAGAAAGGAAAACAGGTCACGCGAGAGGCCAGTGACTATGTAATAGTGGTGGATCAGAGGGATTACAAGGGTTAAAAGCTGTTGGAGTTAAGGTAGTTAGAAAGACAGGAAATAGATGGTAGTAAAGGAGTAAGCTGCTTGAGACTGATATTACGGGTTGTAATTATTGGTAACGATAAGATCAATGGCATGCTGGTAGAGTGAGCAGGTGAAACAGCGAGGAGGCATGGGGGTTAATTAAGTCAGAGGCCAGGATGTAAGAAAGATCATTCATATAGATATTGAAAGTATAATGAGTTATGACCAGAAAAGGGTTGGCAAGAGTAACAGTAAGACAAGAGGTAACTCTGCAAGGAATTGAGAAGGATGACTCAGGAGTCTAGAGATGACTGTGACAAGGGTGATTAAGGTACATTTATAGTCTGATGACATAGAGTATTCAAACTTGGGCACCACAAAGCAGTAAAACTAAAAGCATAATGCTGTAATGTAATAGATCTCATGAAAGGAGTCACAAAGTGCTAAGACAATGGTTCTCAAATTGTAGCAAGAATTAGAATATTTGTTAAATGATTTGTTAAAATAGATTGCTGGATCCCACTCCTCAGAGTTTCTGATACAGTAAGTCTCGGATGGGGCCCAATAATTTTCATTTTTAACAAGTTCCCAGGTGGCCCTGATGCTAATGGTCCAGGGGCCACATTTCAAGAACTGATGTGCTATGAAAATTCAGAATAGGGAGGAATTGCTTCTGGCTGGTGAGATCAAGGCAGGTTCATGGAGAATATTCTTTATTTCTCTGCCTATGCTTAGAAACAACACAGTTTGACATCATCAAGTACTGTATATTGACTAATAAGAAGAAAAGTCTTACTTTCTGGGTCACATGTTTACTTATACTGCAAGTCAGAGGTGCAAAGGAAATGCAATTTCTTCATTTGTCTAAAACTTCATTGTATGAAATCAGCACATTGTATCCCTGTATGCAATGGTGTATGTCAATGATACGTCAACAAAGCTAGAACGAGAAATAAAGCGTCATTGTCTAAAACTGATCTGGTCTTCATCAAGGCCCAGAAAAAAAAGCCGACTTCAGTCCATTCATTTAAAATTTGATCCAGTTGCATACGTTTAAACAAACTCTTTAGGTAAATATATAATTTATTTTGGGTAAAATGTTTGGTCTTTTAGATTTCACCTGGAGGGATGTGATGCTGTGACTCTGTGGCTTTGGGGGGCTGGTGTCCTTGTTCTGTGCTCTGGCTTCTCTGTTCTTTTTGGCAATGTCTCCTGTTGGCTAGATTGCCATTTGCTGTGCTGGCATTCTTGGCTGAGGTCTTCACTCTGTAACTCACGGTCTTGTCACTTTGCTTGATCCGTCCCAGTGGTTCTCCTTGACTGACTTGGCATTACCTTGCACACTGGTCCTCTCTGAGCTTCTGCCCTGTTCTCTACCTAGTGGATTATGGGTCATCTCACCCTTTACCAGAGTGGGGAAGTATTTGCTATAGTGGTCCTGTAGCAAACCCATTGGTTCCCAGGTCACATGCTGTCACATTCTTACCCATGGGACCAGCACCTTTGGGTCCCATCTATACCACCTAGAAGCAGAAGCAACTTTGGGGACCTGATCCCGAACTTCCCTCTCTGCCAAATTATACTGTGTCACCATTTTTTTCCTCTGGCATGGCATCCTGCCTCCCTACTAGTGTGGGGAGTGCCTAAGAGGCAAGCTTCTTTTGGAACCGTACCTAAAAGTAGGGCAAGACCTTATGATTTGATTCCCAATTTACGGATGAGTCATCTAATTTATTTGGTACTTAGTTTTCTTTAACCTGTAAAATGGGAAACAGATAATATTCATCTACATGATGGGATGTCAAGCGTGGGAGTTTCCTGTTTGCAAAATCAATAAGAAAATTGAGTTCAAAACAAAACAACAACATGGAGAGCAAAAACAGGTACCTAACCCTAAACTCAATTATCTGGCTATTTCTTTATAGCATGAATTGCCCAGAGAATTACTTCAGTTTTCCACCTCAGTTTACATTGTTAATATCATCAGAAACATGGACAAAATGAAATGTTTTAACTTCTTCACCTATAAAATCTTAAGGAATTTTAAAATATTAACTGAAAATTATATTATAGAAATTGTCATCTCATTAGGGCTATCCTCAGGATATTAAGAGTAATTAATACTGTTGACTCAGTCATATCTCATAAGATTGAATAATACAAAGACCACGATTATGGATTCCTTCCACTCCTCTCAGGCACACCCTCTCCTCCTATGCTATATCTTGAATTATATGTTATAAATTCTCTTGAACAAACTGGTGAATAAGGAATTTCCTGTTCATCTGGAATATGCAAGTGTTCCAATAGGATCAAAGAACTTTCACTGTAAGGGTAATAGTGATTTGTAGACTATCTGCTGAGAATATAGATTTTTATCATAGATGGCAATTTTCTTCAGATCACATAAAATTTAATAATTATAACCTTCGGAATTGTACCAAATAGAGAATAGATGCATTTTCTGCTAATAAAATCCAATTTGAGAAAATCCGCTAACTCAGAATAAAGATGAAAAATCTGAAGGTGGACAAACTGAGTATGCAGCTGGAAGCTGTGGGGTACTTTTCATTATAGAGGACTGATAAAAAACGAGAAAATGGAATTTATTTTTATTTTCCCAAAAATGTTACCAAAGAAACAAGTTCTGATAATCTAATAATATACATCATAGTTTTGTTTGCATTTACTGATTTCCTCCATATTTTCAGACCTATACTTTTTTACATTTTCTCCATATTTTCACTGTACCTAATTAAGTGTTGCTCAAATGGATATAAAAGTAATTCTGAAAGATGTAAAAACTGTTAAAATATGTGATAAATGATAAAATTGTTCTAAGCAGTCCTTGTATAAATAGTTAGGACAAGAGAATTTTGTTATAAGAATTCATATTTAATATTAATATTTAGACAGCTAAGTCACTATCTTACAAGCAGATCATGTCGTAAAGCAGTGATTGTGACATGGAGGTTTTTTTTCCTTTCTGGCCTTCACTGAGGTGTTAGTCGGAGTTAGTTGAAAATTGCCAATGAACAATGGGTAGTTGATTAATTGTGATGTTTGTTGATTTGATAATTACCACAATTTCCTGCTTTGCTTTGGCTTTGCAAATATGTCTTTATTATCCACAATAATACATACTAAAAGAAAGGCATCAGATCAATTAATGTACCCTCAACTGCAATTTTTGCAAATGTGACAAATCCAAAATATACTGTAGATTTGATCAAAATTGATACGCAAGTGTTAATTATTAGTTGTTTCAGAACAAGCTATATCCTGGAAGCAATCAAAAGCTTTAGAAAACATAAGACATTCTTAGTGTTTAGTTGTTTAATGATTACACATGGGAGGCAATCATTTTCAACGAAATGCAACTTTTTATTGTTTGAAAAGCAGTCAATGAAAGTATCTAAAACAAAGAAACAGACGCATGCCACTGATTTAGCTAATCCTAGCGTGGCTGACTCTTGTTAGCCCAGCCTGCCTTCTTGTTCTGCTTTGCATTTTAGGGAGTGTTTTTCTTTATTACTCTCTTCCTTCCCCTCTTCTCTGTCCTTTTACTCTTTCCCTTCCATTCCTTTTGCTTTCCTTTCCTTCTCTTTCTATATGTTTCAAGTTTGTGTAACTTAAAACAAAATTCCTACTTTTGTCTTCCTTAGAATTGATAAAACACATTTGTGTCAGATACAGAATCAAAATAATACATTATTATAAGAAATTCACACAGGCAGAACATATCATGCATCTATTTCAATTTGGGATAGATTATCGAAAAAAATAAGAAAACATGTTTGGTTTCTGTAAGTACAAAACACTGTTCACACAGATGCTCAATTTTATTGGTTAGCTATTTTGTTGAAAAAACATTTTAATGTATTTTTATGTGAAAATATTTGGCATCCCTTAATTGTCAGACAAACCACTCAAATCTGCCTTTTCTATCTTTGAGCATCTCTACAATTAATCATTATCTTAAAAATATCTAAGTTTTTGGAATATTTTTGTATGTGTGCTTTGGAGGGCATGTGTTATTTATTGTTCATGGGTGACAGTGTATTTTTTTTTCCAAAGCACCAGTTTTCTAAACTCTCCACCTCCCACCAAATGATTTCTTAGTAATATACAACACATCTCTGTCAGAGGAAAGGGGCAGTCCAAGAAATTCAGGAGCTTAATTTTTATGGTGAAGTTGAAGTATAATCAAATTTAACCTAGATTTTAATATTTTTGCTTGGAAAATAACAATTTTAGTAGTGGAGGAGATTTTGCTTGCCTATCCATAGATGTAGATTCCTATTTCAGTAGCATCATTCCTTTAAGAGTAAGAGTATATAATTGTTCTTGATGAGATTCTAATGCTTAAAGAGTAATTTTTTAAAACTTGATTCAACTTTTCACCTCAATCTTTAGGCATGATGCAAGTGGACTGTATAATTCATAAAATATTTATTAATTTTTTTCTTAATACTTATTCAATTTTACATGACTTACAGGAATAGGCTGGTGTTTCTCTAGAGGATGTTTGAGTCAAACTCCTTGAGGGCAGAATGGTTTCTTGTCAATCTTAAGTAACTGCCGCTTACCATAGTTCTTGGCAGATAGTAAATGCTCAATGAATATTTGTTGAATGAATTAAATGACGACCAGCGTGTCCCATTAACTTTGAATAAACTGTTACATTCAAAGCATTTAAAATGTTTATGTCTACTTGCTTTATAAAAACATCATCAGGTGAATGACAGCACAATTAGTGTTGTATGTCCAAATCCTGTGTCTTATTGAAAAGAACACAGGGAGAAAATGAAGTCTGATGCTTTCATCAGTTTGATAGAAGAAATGGGAGGCTATTTAGAACTGGAACAGCAAACAAATATCTAATGCAGCATAAACTTTAACAGGGCTCTTGGGAAAGAACAAAAGCTGTATCACAAATAAACATGAAAGCTGCCTGGTGTATGTTACTACTTAGATTGGTGGGCTGTTGCAGTAGGGGTGAGAGTAGAAAGAATGAAATTTCTCTCTGTGTCACTCTTTTCATATCCCTGTCTTTGGTTCCAGAAAAGGGCTAACAGTAAGACAATCTGTGAAGGAAAAAAAGTTAGATAAATACTAAGTTGGAAGAAAATACTAATGACTAAAGAGCGGGTGATTAAAACTCTAAGAATCCAAAGTAAAGTTAATGTAGATTTATAATACAGCTATTGAAAAAGCAATTGGTACAAATTTCATGGGCTTGTGCATGCCTGTGTATTTGAGGAGATGGTGTATATTAAGAAATCTTAGCATCAGAGATATGGACAATTATGGAAGCACTCTAGGGGAGAATATTTCAAATGACATTGGGAATGGAGGAATTGTGACCTGTGAGTAAAACAGCATGTTCCTCAGCAAGTTTTCTTGAACTTTTTACCACTACTCCCTGTCCACTCTCTAGTTCGACCCACTGCCGTTACACAAGGTTTCAGAAATTCTACAATGCAAAAACAGACGGTTAAACATTCTACAAGGAAGTGAGCTTGTATTCAAAACCTGGTGTTATGTTATCTTAGTTTACACACAAACATGGGTAGAAAGTGACGTATAAGGCAGGTGTTCATCCTTTCAGGGAAATGAAAGTCTGTGTGAGGTAGTTGTGATGGGTGCAACATATGAAGAAGAACTGAGTTTTCTCTGGTGTAAACCTACTTTGATAGGAAAAATACGAAAGATTTATACAACAGTCTTAAAGCATACTGAAGAGTAGATGCAATCTGATTTGGGAGAATTTTGGAGGACTGAGTTGAGGCCCATATATTTGAATATCTGTAAAACATTCCTAATAAAAAGAATTTAGCATTTTATCTCTCTATCAGTATTTCTTTGTCATTTTTTGAAAGGTTTATTCAATATCATGTCTGCTCCAGTTTGCTAAGCAGAGATTGTAATGGTGAACATGGCCAATCAAATCCTTGTTTAGCCTGAGGCCCATAGCTAAGGCAAAAATGGAAACAAGTTTAGTTACCAACAATTTCCTGGAACATGGTACCCAGAAATAAGCAGACTCCAAACAATGATAAGGTTGTCATGGAGAACTACATTCCAGTCTTCAATCTGTTTCTGCCAAGAAGGGTGGATTTGAATTCTACAGGCTTCTTGAATTTTCACTTAGCACCTGTTCTGATGAGATATTCTGAAAGATACCAGGAGACACAGGCCCAGCCAAAACTGACTAAATGCCATGAAGCTGTAGGTGCTCTGTTTATGATTTCACTGTGAAGAATGTGATCAACATTTTCTTAAAAATACGCATTAGTAGACAGTTACGCAAAGACAGTTTTCTAGCATGTCTTCTATACAGCTGAATCTGATGATTCCTTTTCCACTGCTCTGCCTTCTCTTTACTGTATGAACTTAGAGTTTGTTTGAAAAATCTTCTAATTTCCTCTGTTGAAATTTTTACACTTAGGCCAATGTCATTTGTTACAGTGTGTTTTAATTTTAAAAATAATATACACTCTTTAAAAGATTAGGAAAGTAGAAAAGGTTACCCATAATTTTATCATGCAAGTCTTCATTTCTAGTATGTTGTTTTTCCCCCATCATTTTAGTGACTATTCTTGATACAGAACTTTTATCCTTCTTTTAAAATTATGTTATAAGTCATTTTATATATTATTACATATTCTTAATAAGAATCATAGGCTACATACCATGTCAGCTACTATAGTTTACATCACCAACTTGCTATTATTCAATATTAACTTTGTTTCCAATGTTTATTATTATTGATACTGTGATGAACATAATTATGAATAAAGTATTTTTTATATATAGGATTATTTCCTTATGATATATCCTATATTGCCATTTAAAATGGTTGTACAAGATATGAGATTGTTTCTTTTTATTTTCCTTAATCATGGTAATTTTTTTAAAATAAATTTTATTGGGGAATATTGGGGAACAGTGTGTTTCTCCAGGGTCCATCAGCTCCAAGTTATTGTCCTTCAATCTAGTGGTGGAAGGTTCAGCTCAGCTACAAGTCCAGTCACCATTTTCCATCTTAGTTGCAGGGGGCACAGCCCACCATCCCATGTAGGAATTGAACCAGCAACCTTGTTGTTGAGAGCTCGCGCTCTAATCAACTGAGCCATCTGGCCACCCCAATCCTTGTAATTTTTATTTTAAACGTGTTGAATTCGTTCTTGTTTTTCTGGTTGTTTCTTTACCAGCATTGGTTATTACAACTAAAGAATATTTTTGCTAATCTGATACATGAGAAATAATATCTATTTTATTACTTTAATATCTTATCTATAATAAACTTTTGCTTATATTTATTGCAAATAATTTTTCCATTTTGTTTTCTTTTTAATTATGTTTAGTAGAGTTTTGACATAAAAATTTAAAATCAAATTATTTAAGTTTAGTTGATATTTTGCTTTATGTTTTTATATCAATGCATATGTAGTTCTAAGATAAGAAATTCCTTATTCATAGAGTGTTAACTATTAAATCCTATTTTTGTTTTTTAAAAGATATTGAATAATAATATATTCACCCGAATTTATTTTTATCTTAAGATATCATGTGATAGCTAAAACTTTGCTAACCTGGTATACTCCATATAAATAATCCTCTAAACATCATTTCTTGACTAATATGCTTTCCTATTGCTTTTTGATGCCTCCTTTATCAGATATTGAGTTCTTACAAATAATCAGGCCTGAGGACTGTGGCCATAGGCCTACCTGGACAAGTAGCTGGTACAGCTCTCCCCCTGCCTCCACCCAGGTGTTTTGCTGTGAGACTGTTTACATGAAGGTCACATTTCCGGGAGCCCAAGTTTCTGACCTCTCTGAGGTTTATACCCTTGGTGCTTTACGAATGTGCTCAGCATTTAAATAAACACATGCATTTTGCTCCTTTCAGTACTTTAGATATTTACTTGGCCGACATACTTCCCAATGACTTGAAAAGGCCTTGGGATGCGAGCCCATCTCCAGAGCATTTGCCCCAAGCAGAGCATGCAGTGGAAGTCTTCTGAACAGGATTCAGGAGTATTTCCTGGCTAATGTTTTCAGTACTGTGTGTGGGTGTGAGAGGAGATGCAAGAGAAGTACAGGGCAGACTTCTTGTCTTGAACAAACTCATGTTTTGGTTGGGTAATCAGGATGATGTGCTTGAAATATCACACACGAGCAAGCCCACAATACTACAATTTGTACTGTGTACAGAAAAGAGAGGAAACCAAGGCAGACTTGGAGAAGGGCCTGGGGTGAGGAAAAAGACTTCAGGAAGTCCTTCTTGGGTGTATCCCCCCTGGTTTTGCCCTTTACTAAGTTATAGTGCTATTTTCTCTTTTCTCCCCATGTATCTTACTGATTTGATGACTCTGGGTATGTTCCTTAACTTCTCGAAGTCTCGGTTTCTTTAGCTGTAAAATGGGGCTAATAATAGCAATTACCTCATGGAGGTTATTAGATAATATATGAAGAGTGCTCAGCAACAGAGACTCAAACATGAAAGTTATTAATGTATGTCAGTTTTCTTCCTCACAGTCCTTTCCCCTCCCCTCTACTAAGAATTGTTCTCACGTCTTTCATTCCCACTGGTATTCACCAGTTGGTGAATTTGGCCTTAGTAGTCTGTTTCGATTCAGAAACACAGGTAAAAATTCCTGAAGTAAACCTTTAAGAGCAGTCCAGAGTCCTGGGGGATCTTGGAAGTTGGACTATACTTTGAGAAATCTCTTAAATTTGGATTTTAGGAACTTAACTGTCCAAGCTGCCTTTCTTGTGGTCACCGGAAGTCTGTAAGAGGCCAAGTATAGTCTGAGTTCTGCATTACGTCGTCCCCATTTATCCTCTAGGAGACCACAGGCATGACAACATTCTCTGGTGGTAAATGGCAGTTTTCTCTGTGGGCTTTATCTGCTCTCTTCTGTAAAGAGATAAAAGCTGTCAGCTTGTGGAAGGAAGAGTTCCCGTGTGACATTGTGGGTGGTTTTGCAGCACCAGGCTAGAAATTTAGCCACTTTTTTTTTTTTTTTTTGTCTGAAGATTTGTTTTCCCTGTTATGTCTGACATGTCCTTGTTAAAGATTAGGTTTCGTTTTGTATTATAGACGTTTTTTAAAAAATTCAAGTGTCTTTGAAAGAGATCAAAATTTCAATAGTTATCAAACATTTACTACTGTTTACTGAAGGAACTGATGTAAAAATGAAAGAGCTGTTGATGCAGAATCCCTGAAGACGAGCCTGGTATTGGCTTACTGACTAATGTGTCTTCCTCAACAGGTTGCAACATCTTTCATGCTTGGTTTTCTCATGACTCTCAACATCGGTTTCCTCTCAAGTAATGGCAGTCATAAAAATAGCAAACATTTATTGAGCATTTCCTTGTGCCAGGTACCATGCCAAGCCCTTTAAGTATATTTTCTAATTTAAACCTCACAAGGACCATAGGAGTAGACATTATTGTCTTTATTTTACAGATAAGGAAAATGAGGCCTCAGAGGTCAAGTATTTTAGCAAAGACTGGCAAATGGTAAATTAGTGTTAATAACTTAAACACATTCTATGTGATGCTTGTATTCTTAAATATTCTGGTATACATTTATGGGATCCTTTTAAGTGATTGAAAAATGCTGTCCTGATTTTTAGCTGGAAACATGAAATTGTATTTGGGAAAGAATTGTTGTAAATTGAAGTAGGGAAGATTTGGAATATTCCTATATTTTTCAGTAAAATTTCCATTCTTCTGTTATCAAGGCTGGGCCATGAACAATTCAATGGTAGGTAGTGTAAATATCTCTAAGGGCCTGTGACCCTATCAAATAGGTCAGAAAAATATTTTAATAGGATGTTAAATTGAGAGTTTCAAGAGAGGCATAACATACGATGAATAAAACCAAGATGAGAATTTTGAAAGGAAACACTTGAAAATCAGGGCTATAATCCTTAAAAATTATTTCCCTAGACCAAGGATATAAAACAAGTGGGCTGTTGGGGATAAGAGAGGATTTTGTGATGATGTTTGCTTTGGAGTGAGCTGCTGCTGTGTTCTGAGTCCTGCCCTGCCCCCAGTGCATGGGAGAGGACTCTATGTGTGTAGGTGGGTGGGGTGGGGGTGGGGGGGTGAAAGGTGGTGATTGACTCTCATATCTTGTCTAGTGAGAAGAGCTTCAAAGGTGGCACTTGAGGAGCTTGGTGTTTGTCCCCTGCAGGTAGGGAAACAAAGCAGACTGATGTCAGACTCCAGCTTTGGAAACAGAGAGGTTAAGGGTCAGGAGATGGGCAGGATGGCATCTTTGGCAGGAAAATCAGACTTGCTGCTGCTTCAATATTGGCCTGCATTTCTGGAATTTTCCCAGGCTAAGAGATTGTTTCTTATAGACCACACCTTGAAAAGAGAGCTGGTTTGGGATTATTTCTAAACTTTTGTCTACAAGACAACACTTTGACAGCAAAACTAATGTCATCGACAAGGGGGCAGATGGACATTGTGTGACAGAGGTCAAGGTACCGGGGAAGAACACATCATCACTTGTGTAGTATTCCGGTTGTGAATGCTTAAGATCACCTAATTATGAAGAAATGCAAGGCAAACCCACATTCATAGGCTATAAATAAATGGCCTGTATTCTTCAAAAATGTTTGAAAATCAGGGCTATAATCCTTAAAAATTATTTCCCTAGACCAAGGATACAAAACAAGTGGGCTGTTGGGGATAAGAAAGGATGTTAAATTTAATAGGATGTTAAATTGAGAGTTTCAAGAGAGGCATAGGATGGCTGAGGAATTGGTCCAGATCAAAAGAGACTGAAGAGATACGACAAGTAAATGCTATATGTATCCTGGAGGGAAAAAATGCTATAAAAAACACCACTTGGACAATGTTATATTAGACTATGGACAGCAGATTAAAGTTTTAGATCAGCTACCTTAATTTGATAGCTGTTCTGTGGATATCTGAGAATATCTTTGTTCTTAGGAATACTTGAAGTATTAAGAGGTAGTGGGCATGATGTATACAACCTACACTCAGATGGTTCTAAAAACAAATTGTGTGTGTGTGTGTGTGTGTGTGTGTGTGTGTGTAGAGAAAGACAATGACAAAACAAACGTGGCAAATTATAAAAATTATTGAATTTGGGTTAGAGTTACATACTCTTTTTGTAGGTTTTCTGTTTGAGACTATTTCAAAATAAAAATGAAAAACAAGTCCTTTTCTTAGCAAGGCCTTCCTAAGCCAATGTTTCAATCTCACCTCGCTCCCCATGCCCACACACAACCACTCCCTTCAGAAATGCTAGTAAGCCCCACTCTAGATCTGCTAAATCAGAATCTCAGGGGATGGGGCCCATGGAGCTGTGTTTTAACAAGCTCTCCAGATGGTTCTTATACATATTTAAGTTTCAGAAGTGCTGGTTTAGACTAGTCAGGACCCATGCTTGGAGTTGAGGGGTGGTGTTAACCCCGCTCAGGCTGTTAGACACGGGGAAAAGGTAGACAGGTATTGGAGGCAACCACAGAATCTACCTCACAACAGTGGTTGAGAATGGTTATGAGATTCTCCTTCTATATTCCCCCCTATACTATCCACCATTTTCCTTCCAGCTTGTTCCTGGAATCCTCAAGTAGACAGCATTTTTTATCCCCAAATTTCATAGCAGGAAATATAAATCACTAATGTATATTTATTAGAGAACAGATAAACAGAACTCTCCATAGTGGATATAGATAGATTACGGTAAATTGGCAGAGTTGTCCACTTGTGACCTAGTGAGGTAGTGAGGTGGTAGAGCTCTTCCCTTATCTCCACGGAGGATGTTTTGGAGGGAAAATTATAAAGAGTGGTAATGCCCATGAGAGGAGGAGCCTGGCCTTGAATTTCCCAATTAAAAGCAGCTTGGTTGGTAGTTGGTATGTCAGAATTGTTGATCTGTCTGAGTAGGGAAAAGGGAATTGGAGAGATAGAAAGATTGACGGAATGAAGGAGATCAGTGGAACAATTTACATGCCCACTCTGGTGTAGTAAGGATGTATGAAATCCAGGACGGTTACATAATTTGCATGGCCCAGTGCAAAATGAAAATGTAGGCCTTTTGTTAAAAAAAAAAAATCATGAATTTCAAGACGGCGTCAGCAAAATGTCAAACCAAGCATGGGGCCTGTCTAAGCATGTGGCCCTGTGCCAGCACACAGGCTGTAGACTATGAAGCAGACCCTGCCTTAATCTCCCAAGGTGAATAGGAGGGCAGGCTTGCTAGAATGCCACCCAAGAGGGTGGTCTGCCTATGGGGTATACTGTCAGTGGCAGAGCTGAGGGGGTTTGAATGAAGTGAGGCCAGGGTGAGCTCTTCCACTTCAGAGAACTATGCACTGTAGAGGTCCTTCCGAGCTGTAAAAATCTTACCCACGTGCCCAAGAGAGAACCAACATTTAACATCTACCTGGCAAGAAGGCCAGTTTACCAGTCAGTGTTGGCCAGACAAACAGCACTTGTCAAGAGAGACTGAAATCACACCTCCAATTCAGGATGATACGTTTGCCCATTTCATCCTGATCTGACTTCTCTATTCCAATACCCAGGGAGTTCAAAAGTGAAGATGTGTGGGTAGGAATAAAAGAACAGACCACACCCCTTCCTCATGGCTGTCCCACTGATCTGAGGCAGTCTAGAAAAGATGAAACCAACATTTTAAACGGGAGTGGACTGGTGTGTGTGTAACAACTGAAAATAACGAAATCCAAGGGCTGTCCTTGGAATGTCATTAAGGAACAGAACATGTAGATTTGATGCAAGGGGGTGATTTAAAAAAATATATTTTATTTGTTCCTCATGAAGTAGACTGCTCAATAAACAAGTTACATATTAAAAAGCTATTCATGAAAGACGCAGTTGACAGGTAACAGATTATAAACACTTTCACCTCTAGTATTGATATGAGTATCATCAAATGAACACTGAATATAAATTACCCTGAAAACATCTCTGATGGAAGAACTCTGTACTGGAACCTTATTTTACTACAGGCAATCCTTTGGGAATAATCATTTCAAATATTACACTCTGCTCTATTTATTACTTCTCCCTATATATATATTTTAGGGCATTGATGACTCGGGCTGTTGCATAGGAGACTCTTTGAATGCCATTTGGTTCAACGGATATTCATGACGTCTCCTGTCATCACCATCAGAGGTAATACAAATATTCCAGCATTCAAAAATTTGCATCAGTTATTTATTATTTCATCTATCTACCATATGTTTATTGAAGCCCTAAATGAGTACTGCTAGACCCCTTGAAAGATAAAATATGATTTAGACACTGATCTCATTCTCAGGATGCTTCTAGTTTGGTAAAGCTCGAGATGTACAGAAATGACATGGCAAGGTGCCTTGAAAAGGATATGCTTGTTACGTCAGGCAACTGGCCTCCTGCCTATTTTAGATAAGGGACATGCCCACCACGAGCCTGAGCTTCCTCCCACTTCTAGACTAAATCCGGGTATGTGAGATCTCAGAATCCCGTACATAAATGCCCCTCCACCCACCTTCCCAAGCGTACACTGCACAGCTGGTATACACAGGGATGGCCCAAGGCATGATTAAGGGAAGGCTGTTTGCAGTGATTGTGGATAGGAAGAATCTGGAAAAGGGCGACAGCAATCTCTGCACAACCTATAACAATTTTTTAGCTTAATTAGTGAGTTTTCATATTTAGACTATGCCATGAGGGGCTCCAATTACTCTTGCCCTGGGGAACCACACATGCTAGGGTGGCCTGGCCCTGGGAATTCCAGAGGAAGGAACTTTGCCTTGGCAGTACTTGAGACGCTTCCCTGGGGACATGGAGCTTGGGCCTGAGGAGAAGAGAAGGAGAAAGAAGAATTTCTGGCAGAGGGACCATCACACTGAAGGGCATGGAGACTGAAAGTGTCAGCTGATATGTGGGAAGTCAGGCTTTCCATGAGGAAATCAAGAGTGGAAGAGTAGAAACCAAGGTTATAAAAGGAGAAGGAGATGAGCCCACGGACAGTGTGGACGGCTAGGACATGATGAAGTGTCCTGTATTCTCTGCATAGATCCCATTTAGATAAACTGATGTTCACAACATCTGATATTCACACCAGCAGGTGACAGCCTTTGAATTTCCTTCTGTAGACAGTGGGAGGTCATTGCAAGTTTGAGGAGTTTTGACCAGGTCCACTGAGTAAAGGTCGTGCTCTGGCTTGCCATGAGGACAGGGAGTCTGGGCGACGAAGCGTCAGCACCAAGGAGCAGGTGACAGTATAGAACAGCGGGGAGGGGTCAAGAGGTAACATTTCTGAGATAACAGAAAGGAAGAAAGAGGTAGAGAAAGAGAGGAAAAGGACTCCAAGTCTTTGTGCCTGGATTTTTAAGAGGTTGGTGATGCCATTTGATGAAAAAGATTTTTATTGGAATACAGGACATTTTGTTCATAGGTTGAAGGCAGAACTGACAGGATTTGCTGTGGGACTGAATGTGGGGTGAGAGAGAGAGAGGAGTCAAAAATGATTTTAAGGTTTCTAAGCTGAGCAAATGGAAGGATAGAGTTGCTATAAAAGCTAAGGCCGAGACGACCCTTTTAAGGAGGCTTGGCTGCTTTGGAAGGAGCCTTTGGTGGTTGGGTGACCAACTTTGCCAACCAGAAGTGTGACCATATCCAGTCCTCAGACTATACTGGGTACCCCAGTGGGCGGTGGGTGGTGGGGGTGGGGTTATTAGGAGGAAGAAAGGCATTGCACTTGAACACATGGCTTGAAGTTTGTACGTGTTCCTTAGCCTTCAGCATAAATAATCACCCATTTGTTTGGTAATGTGTTGTCCACAGAAAGTGTGTGCCTAGAGTAAACAAAGGAAAACATTCATGACTGACTAAGAATTGTTGAGCGTGCATTGGATGTACGGACAGGACTGTGCAACATGAGGAATCACAGAATGTAATCCGTGGATCTTTTTGATAATCAGAAACCTCCATTTCCAGGGTTCCAACTCAAGCTTTCAAATAGCTCATACATCCAATGTCTTGGAGGCTCCCAACAGTAATATCACGTGTGTAGACAGAGGAGGGCTTTTATCATGTAATATGCATTTCTAAGTTGCCAAGTAATCTTTTCCAAAGGAGAACACAGAAGTAAAGAGAGATCTGTCAGCTGCATGGTAGGACAATGACTGAGTCTAGTTTATCTCAACACACGCAGGCTTTGCGCCAGCATTTCCTGGATTCTAACACTCTATTTTCCTCTATCCTCCAGGCTTTCTAAAAACAAACATTTGAATATTAAGCTTATTCGTCTTTCATATTCCATTATGTGATTATAAGTCTTAACGAAAACTATTTTTTGAACTGTAAGACTTTCTTGAACTGTAAATTTAAATTTTGGTTAGTTGCACAATTTGGCGCACACTCCTCTGCACGCCCTGAGTTCCCTTTGCCTTTCTGCAAACCTTGCTCTGTGGGGATTGCTTAGGTCACAGTTCTTTGGGTGGGGAGTTATAACCGCTATCCAAAGAGTTTGTTCTCTCCGGGTCTTCCAGAAAGGTAGGGCAAAAGCCTTCTAAAATGATCTTAATAAGATGAGGGCTACAAAAACAACAGACAAGGTGTGGAAACGTGTTCAGTCACCAGTTTCATTTATGACCTTTGGCGCCTTCTGCCTCAGCAGCTTTAAAAGTCAACAAAGACTGTCAGTGAGACAGTGAGGGTGGGCTCTCCGGAGATGGAAAGTTAAACCTGGGCTAGGACTTTACAGCAGGAGGCGCAGCCTTGGAGGTTTAAGAAAAGGTTCACCTCCAACCGTTAGCTACAAAAATTGCTGGCTCGGTGAAGTGACGTTTCCTCTGAGGAGGCTGGCCTCCACCTGGGAATCTGCTGACAGGTCACGTTTCAGAAACGCCAGGTACTTGGGACAAAAAAACAAAACTACATACTCCAATTAGAGACCCATCTTCCTTCCTTCCTTCCTTCCTTCCTTCCTTCCTTCCTTCCTTCCTTCCTTCCTTCCTTCCTTCCTTCCTTCCTTCCTTCCTTCCCTCCCTCCCTCCCTCCCTCCCGTCCTTCCTCCCTCCCTTCCTTTTCCCCTTATTATCTTTCTTTATTATGTGTTTATTTTTTATTTGTATTTTTTTCCTTCTACACCTTCCCCTCTCTTCGTCAGCAAACTGCCCACCCCTAAATATCCACCCACCCCATCCCGGCTTCTCCTTTTCACCTCCGGGGGACTCGCTGGCTCATTCCGCTGCTCCGGTCCTTTGCCATCGCCAATTCTCATCCTCACTGACCCCTTCAAGCTCCAGGAAAGCGTCTCGGCACCGCCATCCTTCGCTTTCCCAGGCGGAGACTGTCGCACCCCAGATCTAGCCTCTCCTGGGCGGCTCTATCGCGCCCCCTCTCCCGCCCCCACCAGCTTGGGGCGCCCGCCGCCCTCCCAGCGCCTCCCGGAGTTCCATCCGCGCGCCCGCCCCAGCGGCCACAGCTGCGGCTTGCCGGGTGGCCCGGCCTCCCCGAGTCGCCCCGCCCCGATCCAGCTCCGCCCCCGCCCGCCGCTCCCTGATTGGCCTCCCGCTCCCTTCTCCCCGGGCTCCTCTCCTCCCCTTTGCCCAATGGGCACCACCACCTGGTCCAAAAATTCCCCGGAGAGCACCCTGGGGCTCTGCAATCGCTAACTCCCTCCCGGTGGCTGTGACGGCCGCGGCGGGGCGCAGAGAGGGGAGGGGACGCGGAGGAGGGAGGACGAGGAGGAGGAGCAAAGGTGTTGGAGAGAAAACTTCTGAAAGAAACAGGAAACCTGACGGGGAGGCGGCGGCTGAGGCTCTCGGGGCCCCCCGCCTGCGCAGGTCGCGGGGTGTCTCCGGCTGACGCTTCGCTCCTGGCCAGCTCCCCCGGCGCTGGACAGGGCTGAGCCCCCACACTCGGCTCCGCCCGTGCCCTCCGCCGCTGCTCTCTGCCGGGCTGTCGTGCGCTCCATGCTGCCTCTGCGGCGGCGGCTTCCTTGAAAGGGCAGGAGGGCGCAGAGAAGAGGAAGGACGTCTACTTTGGAGCATGAAGCAGCATGTCTGATAAAATGTCCAGCTTCCTCTACATAGGGGACATCGTGTCCCTGTACGCGGAGGGCTCGGTCAACGGCTTCATCAGCACCCTGGGGTAAGCCGGGGGCGGGCTGGGCAGCACTGGCGCTCCGTCTCCTCGGAGCCCATCCCCGTCCCTCCACGCACCAACTGGTCCTCCTGCTCCCGCCGAGCGTGGCCCGGCCGCCGGCTAGGGTCTGCGCCCGCGGACAGAGCCGTGCATTCGGGTCGCTGGTTCGCTGGGAGCTGCCCGGAGAGGCAACACTTTCTCAGCAAGTTCATAATCTCAAACTTAGAGACACATCCGAAAAGGAGGAAGTGATTCAAAAGCTCTGAGACAGGCCGGCGAAGTCTTCGCTGGCTTCTCCTTGGGTTATTTTGATTACCATGTTTGTTTCCCCTTAAAGGTAAAACAGCACACCTCCTCTCCCCATCTTTTCTCGCTACCACTCTCAGCCCCTGTCTCTCAGGGTTGGGTTTGTAAGAGCAGAGGATGAAAGTCCGTGGCTTTGGACATGAAACTCAAGCGAAGTGGTGAGCCAAAGTGTGGCTTTTGCCCCGCGGGAGCAGCTCCCGGTGCCCTCTTCGCTAATTTCCTTTTGGCCTTGCCGAACTAGGACTCGTCCCGCGGTCGGGGACACAGCCTGGGGGCCTCAGAGATCACGGTGCTAGAACTCAGACCTGCTTTCACCACTTCCCGGGCCTTGGCCCACTGAAATGCTGAATCTCCTTTTGGAAATCAGCCAACTGCAGTGCTCTTGAGATTTGGATTGGTTTATGAATGGATATATACATGCATACATACATACATACATACATATATACACACACACACATATATACATATATATGTATATATATTGCTAGATGGTTAAGTAAGACTTCCTTGATTACTAGTATTTTCTCTATGTCTTGACTGAAAATACTAGGTCACAGTTTAAATGCACACTGCAATATATTTTGATGTGTCTATACATTTTTTGTTACCTAATGGTCTCAGCACGTAGACTGCCGAGAGAATTCAGGCTGCAGAACTGGTGTTTCTACTCCTGCTGGTCACTTTTCTGTTAGGTTTTAGGGTACATGACTTAACATGCAATGCTCCTAGACCATGACTTCCAGCCATGTTATAACGGGAGTGGTGCCTACTCGACAGCGGACTGGAAGTCACCAGAACTTCCATAGATTCTGTTACCGTGTTTCCCCGAAATTAAGATCTAGCTGGGCCATCAGCTGTAATGCGTCTTTTGGAGGAAAATTTAATATAAGACCGGGTATTATATTATATTGTATTATATTATGCAATTATAAATTTTTGCTCCAAAAATTTGCACTTGTATATTATGCAATTATAAATTTTTGCTCCAAAAATTTTGCTCCAAAAATTTGCAATTTGCTGCAATTGTATTATATTATGCAATTATAAATTTTTGCTCCAAAAGACGCATTAGAGCTGATGGTCCAGTTAGGTCTTATTTTCCGGGAAACACGGTATTTATGCATCCCCCCTAAGTGGGTGAAAGTAGGGAAGTGGGTTTAATTTAATCCCTTAAGGTCAATGTTATTTACTTGTGAAACTGAAGTGTGCAAAAAAAAAAAAAAAAGCGTGGCAAGTGCTTATGCTGGGTTTGTCAATCATGAGCTACCATTTGTTTCTGAGAGAATTCATAGTGTAAGGTCAATTTTTGGGCCCCAATAACATTTTGCTGATGAATTCTGTGTTTTTGACCCTTGCCCTCCATAGATTCTCTGGGGGTGTGTAACGTGGTAGTTAAGCAGGGAGCACTTCAGGGCCAGAATGCTGCAGGTCAAATCCTGGCTTCTCCACTTGTGTCCCTTATGAGCACCTTATGACGCAGGTCAAGTTACATAATTGCTCTGTATTTCAGTTTCCTCTGGTCTAAAAAGCAGGAGCATTCATGGTTTCTGTCTCAGAAGATTGTGGTGAGGAAGAGTAAGTTAATATATGGAAAGTGCTTAGCATGGGACCTGGCATATAATAAACACTTACATAAAGTGTTAACTCTTGTAACTGTGAGCAGTAGTTATACTTGTGGACAAAATCATAAAAAGGATTAGGAATAGAGTACTCCTATCAAACCTAGACAAACAAAAGATCATGTTTTTGTAGTGTCTTATTCAGCAGAGGTATGTGTATGTGTAACTATAATGCATATAGGGCTTTAGATAGGAAATCAGAAAGCTACAGTGTTAGCAGTTGTGGAGTCTGTCTTGCTAATTTTAGAGGTACAGGAACTGAAGGGAAGAGAAGTGAAGAGACTTACCCAAGAAACAGGACATTAATGCTGAAGCTGGAACTGTAACCCTGTCTCTAGATTCTCAGCCAAGTGCTAGTTTATTTGGTTGCACATCATAATCTTTATGCCTTGAGTGAAAAATAAGCTTGACTTTTCATGTAGCATATATGTTTCTATAAATGTTTCTTGTTTGTATTCAATATTTCTTGCTGGTGTTTTGAAAGTTGAGTTTCTTTAGGATGTGTTTGTGCAGTATTATTTTTCTGTTAACAAACTGAGTCTTGTTGAGGGTACAATGACAAGACTTCCACGCAGCTAATTCTAAGCTGGGGAAGGGTCTTTAGAAATGCTGCTATTGGTGAAGCTTGGTGCTTTGATTGGATATTCTTTTTCTTTAACCTATGGAACCACATCGCCCTCTGATTTTCAGGAGTTACGAAGCTTGCAGGAGCATACGTCCATGCCGTATAATATGTGATCAGGCAGAGTAGCATCACCAACTTTATTAGCTTAGAAGACAATTGGTAGATATTTATTTTGCAAGTTTGTTTTAGGGCTGTGAAATCAAAGGATCATAGTAATCAATGTTTTCCATTATATTGCTGTAGGGTCATTATTTATACACTTTCTGTATCAAAGAGAGTGCATACTTCTAGTTGAATTTCCTTGCTCTTCTATTAGTTGGAGATCTTGTCTTAGGTCTGCTGCTAGTTAGCTATGTTCATGTTACTCATTCTCTTTTCATGTCAGCTTGTCTTTCTGGAGACTAAGAAGGAGAGTATATGCTATGCCCACCCCCCTGGGGTATATAAAAATGAATGAAAGAGACAGAAATGAAAGAGCACAATTTTATTTTTTTTAGAAAGTTGCTAGGAAAATCCATATTATGCTTATATTTTTGTGGTCCTTAAATTTCTTTAAAAGGTTTTTGAATTGTTAAAGTGAATCAGGAGCTGGATTGGAGACATTGGTATTGTATCTATTTAGCTAAAATAGTTTGTCCCACTGTAATATTAAAAACTCAGTGGAAGAGCTAAATATTAGGCTTAAAGTTTCTGATTTCTATTTTAGCTCTTTATCTATTTGACACTTTTGAGAGCATAATGTTCTTTTTTTTAACTTTTGTTTTATTAGTTTCAGGCATACAAAACAATGTAATAGTTAAACATTTATCATTTGTATCCTTCTCACAGTGATAACCCCCTTCCCCCCATCTACTACCCCTCTGACATCACATACAGCCATTACATTTCCACTGTCTCTATTCCTAATGCTATATATATGTGTGTAGTTGACATTCATTATTGTTCAGCTTCAGCTTCAGGTGTACAGTGCAGTGATCAGGCATCTACGTCTTCCCTGAGGTGGTCTCCCTAATGAAACAAGTGTCCATCGGATATCCTACAAAATCTTTACAACATTATTGATTACATTCCCCAAACTGTCTTTGTATCCCCGTGGCAATCTTGTGGTTACCAATTGTGCTTCCTAATCCCCTCACCTTCTCCCTCATCCCCACCCTCCCTCCCATCTAGCAACCCTCAGTTTTTCCTTTATGTCTCTGAGACTGTTTCTGATTAGTTCATTCATTTATTCTTTTCCTTAGATTCCACATATAAGTGAGATCATATGATATTTGTCTTTCTCTGTCTGGCTTATTTCACTTAACATAATGTTCTCTAGGTCCATCCATATTGTTGCAAATGGTAAGATTTCATTCTTCTTTATGGCTGCATAATACTCCATTGTATAAATGTACCACAGTTTCTTAATCCAGTTGTCTACTGATGGGCATTTTGGTTGTTCCCATGTCTTGACTATTGTGTATAGTGCTGCTATAAACATAGGGGTGCATACATTTTTTCGAATTAGAGTTTTGGATTTCTCTGGATAGAAACCTAAGGGTGGAATTGCTGGGTCATACAGTAGTTCTATTTTCAGATTTTTGAGATACCTCCATACTGTTTTCCATAGTGGCTGCACCAATCTGCAATCCCACCAACAGTGCACAAGCGTTCCCTTTGCTCCACATCCTCGCCAGCACTTGTTTGTTGATTTATTGATGATAGCCATTTTGACTGGGGTGAGGTGGTATGATGGTTTTTTTAATTCAACTTAGGAGAGTAGTTAATGAGACCTGAGTTTACAAGCATTTCAAGGAAATAGACACATATTTATTTGTCTACACAGAGTCTGATTTGAATATTTAATATGTAATAAATAAGTTTGGGAAGACATACATTGTTATTATTTAGCTTTGGGGAATTTTTGCAATAAGGTAATACATTTCTCAGATGAAAAAATTACTGAGTTTCACTATATTAGAGTTTAGTAGGCCTCTTTTAGAGGCCCGCCCAACTGGAAATGTGGAAGGATTTTCTTAGGCTCCGTGACCCAGCTTTTAAGTTTGATTTGTCAGTCTGTGAGAAATTAGAATGCCCCAGCTGCAAAGATTTGCATTTCCCCCTCTTTTTTCCCCCCAGTTATTCTTTAACCAGTATTTACCTGATGTTTCTGAATTTTGAATTCTTGCAAACTAAAGTATTGTTCTCCTAGTCTGTGTAGGTGCCAAGGGGGCTAACTTAAAATTTTCTAACTCAATTTTTCATCTAAAGTTCTATTTAGGAAATACTTATATTGACTTAAGGAAGACTGCTTTAAATCTTGTTAAAGGAAGATGGTGAATATATTTTAAATAAATGAATATTTTAATATTGTTACACGTTAGTGTCATAATCATAGTTTTTAGTTTTCATCTATAAGGAAAAGAAGGAGTTTTGGGATATGCTGTACAATTTCACATGCAGTATTAATTGTCCCTTACCCTTCCTCCATTTTCTTTATACTGAAATTTACTTCCCTGCTCTTTGCTACATCTGACATTTCATATTTCTGGGTATATCAGCTTGACCATTGGCCAAATACTACACAGTGGGAGTGAGTATAGCAGAATTCCCAGGGTAGGTGGGATAATAGAATCAGCAAAAGGTACATAATTCCTTTATTGTTTATTCTCTGATGGTTGAGAGGTTAGTAAATGACAAATGTTCGTATAAGTGTGTGTGTGTGTGTGTGTGTGTGTGTGTGTGTGTGTATCTATATATGTATACATGATTGCTGCCTTTAGCTTGAGGTTTCTTCTCGGGATGTACTAAGAATCAACACCCTTTAGTTAAGATCTCAGAAAACTGTCAGGTGATCACACATCCGTGCAGTGACCGCAAAGCATCATCATCATCACAGGAGGCACAGTGAGGCTTTGGTTAATGACAGACGCATACACAATGGTGGTCCCAGAAGATTATAATGGGGCTGAAAAATTCCTATCGCCTAGTGACCTCTTAATGTGGTAACAGCTCAGCACAACACATTACTCACGTGTTTGTAGTGATGCCGGTGTAAATAAACCTACTGCACAGTCAGCTATATAAAAGTATAGCACATGCAATTACAGTCATAGGCTATATACATCTAGGTTTGTGTAAGTGCACTCTACGATGTTTGCGCAAATGCGTTAACTACACATTTCTCAGACTGGATCGTTAAGTGGAGTGTCACTGTAGTCTCTTACTTAGCCAGAGTGACAGAAGATGGAGGCCCTCACTTTTATTTCCTTCTTTATTTTGGCCACTTCAGTGAACTTCTCAATTCCTTTGTTTCCTTGTTCAGTGATGGACATTGAGCAGGGTGATGGTGGGTCACATAGTTTATAATTCTGACGTAATTACTTAGATGAACAAAATTGTGTAAAGGCTTACATTTTGTTGTTCCCAGGTACTGTCCCTTGAATTTCCTTTCCTGGTATTTTTTTTTTCTGCTTAAATTTATGATATTTAAATATTTGCAGATTTGATTTATTATTATCTTTTCTTGTTTTACTCAGCCGTGCTATTCTTATTATAGTTTTAACAAATCTTTCTTTTAATAGGACTGTTTGATCAACAAAAAGTCATAGATGAAGCAAAGAATGGTTGTAGTCAGCTTTTATTTTTGCATGATTTGTAAGAATCTGTAGTATCTTTGAATTAGAAAGATACCCCTTCCGAGTACCAACCATTAGTCCTACTATCACTAGGTGCATATAAACCTAGCTTTTGTTTTCTCTAAGGCACATGTTATTGTGATAAAAATATCTAACAATGCATTGGACATGTGCATGTGTGTTTAGTGGGGCAGAAGAAGACAATATAATCTTGAATATTGAGTTGTTTTAGAAAGTGGAATTAGTAGTGTCATGTTATGGAACTTGAAATCAGCTGAAGTACAAAGACAGTTTCTGAAGTGGTGAACTTAAAGTCTATTTTAAGCTGAAAGGTTGACTGTTTCTTAAACTTAGAAGTCATTCCATAAATAACATTGTAGCTTTTAGATCCTCTTTTGGAGAACTCAGATAAATAACTATCCCTCCTCAAGTGCCCCTGATGCTTATCTTTGGTAGAATAGAATTCAGAGACAACCCCTTGGCCGCATTCTACATTTTATAGAAGCTTTTTTTTTTTTTTTGCATAGGTAATACTTTTGATAATTACATTTTCCCTTTCGGTCAGTTCTTGGACAGATAATATGTGGGTAACTTACAGAATACTATACACTCAAACTTTAAAACTTAAATTCCAGGCACAGGGTGTGGCTTCAAATATAAATATAAAGGAAGGAATAACTGTAGACTTTTATGACAAATTTAGAGCATAATAACAATGAATTTTACTTTATTTTTAAATATCAGGGTTTGGTGATGGATTGTCAGATTATAATCAAAATAGTGAAACTTTAATGATCATTCACTCATTCATTCATTTATTTAATGTATAAAACCATACCTTTCAAATGTGTTGCCTATTTTGTGTGTGGTTATCTTTCTACTTCCATGAAGATTTAGGTGGGGAAGTTTTCAATATATGCCTTTAGAAAACCATAATTCTAATTAAAATATGTAAAATAAGATACATGGAAAATAGTGCAAGAAAATAGAACAGCATAATAACAGTTTTGATACTGCATGGTGAATGGATGGGTGATTTTAATTTTTATATCTCATATCTTTCCCAGATTCTATGTATGTTTCAGGAAAGTTAACTGACACGAAAATAATGTTTTTAAAGATTCTTCAATTTCTTATTATTGTTAATCAACAATATTTGTTTTAAAAAGCATAAATAAAGCATTTTCCTGGTCATAGTCAGTGGAGGAAAACCACAAACTAGGAAATTGCATGTTGCTGAAATAGATGGTCAGATGTTTACCATAAAAAAAATTTTGTTCCTGCTTATTTCGGTGTTTTAAAATGTATTATGGAAGAATGTTTGTCTGGCCCAGCAATGCTGAGCAATTATAAATGGTTGATTTAACTTATGCAGTAAATATATAGTCTGTTTAATTTTAGAAGTCTGTTTATACATGTGAAAAGTAAACACTTTAGCATGGATGACTTGGTCACTTTAGTGATCTTAGTACTCGCTATGAAACTTTTATTGTCTGAGTCAGTTTCTGTAGGCATTAGTTTGTGAGAGACTTTTTGTGTGTGTGATTGAAATCAATTGATCAAGTGTTTGTAATAAATATCAACTTTAATCTCAAAATTGAAAGTGTGTCCACATCATGTGTGAAGTCCTTGTGTCATTCCTGGTGATGTGGTTTATGCTAGAGCATGCTGCATATTGAATCACTAATTCACTCAACAAATATTTTATGAATTCTGACTATGTGCTGGGGATACATTATCAAGAGATGCCAAATACTAAGCTCTATTTAATTATTGTCTCAAAAACGCAAACTTCCTTTGAGAATTTGGAGTATGACACTTGCCTAGGATCTAGGGGAGACATAAAGGCATTTGACGCCTTCTTTGCTTTTAGTAATGTAAATGCCACAAATCAGGAACCGACTCTCTCTTTTTAATCCTTGTACTGCACACAATTCCTGGTACATACTAGGTGTTTAATAAATAATTTTGAAACCAATGTAGTAATTACTTAGTAATGGAGATAAGACTGGTATTGAATAGCTACAACATAAAGCAATTCTTTTCAAATGCCACGATGACTGAAAACAGTGTTGTAGGGAGTTAGCAGAGGATTCTTTCTATTTGGCTAATATGACCTGGGGAGGGCTTCAAGGAGGAAATGGTATTTGAGATAAACTTTGAAAGGATCATTAGGATGAATGTCTGTCTGAAATTTGTACCCATAATTTGATCATGTATTCTTGGTACATTTTTGTTTCATTGAAGAAACGTCCAGCATCACTAATCATCAGAGAAATGCAAATAAAAACCACAATGAGATATCACCTCACCCCAGTCAGAATGGCTGTCATCAACAAGACAAATAGTAACAAGTGTTGGAGAGACTGTGGAGAAAAAGGAACCCTCATACACTGTTGGTGGGAATGCAGACTGGTGCAGCTGCTATGGAAGGCAGTGTGGAGGTTCCTCAAAAAATTACGAATAGAATTACCATATGACCCAGCAATCCCTCTCCTGGGTATCCACCCCAAAAATCTGAAAACATTTATCCATAAAGACAAGTGTGCTCCAATGTTCATTGCAGCTTTGTTTACGGTGGCCAAGACATGGAAACAACTAAATGTCCTTCGATAGCTGAATGGATAAAGAAGTTGTGGTATATATACACGATGGAATACTATTCAGCGATAAGAAAAGATGATATAGGAACATTTGTGACAACATGGATGGATCTTGAGATTATAATGCTAAGCGAAATAAGTCAGACAGAAAAAGGAGAGAACCATATGATTTCACTTATATGTGGTATTAAACTGAAAACAACAAAAGAAAAAGACAAACAAGTGAAAGAACAAAAAGTCATAGACATAGACAATAGTTTAGGGGTTACTAGAGAGTAAAGGGGGAGGGGAGAGCGGGGCTCTAGAAGAGGGTAAACGGGGTATAATATATGGTGATGGAAAGAGAACTGACTCTGGGTAGTGAACACACAATGTGAGATATAGATGATGTAATACAGAATTGTACAACTGAAATCTATGTAACTTTACTAACAATTGTCACCCCAATCAACTTTAAAGAAAAAAAAAGAAAAAACCTTGGTAAAATTTTACTGTCCATTCTAATAGCTCCAAAAATGAAGGTAACAATTTGATATTATTGAGATAAGCAAAGATAGAAGATATAATCTAAGAACATATTTTATACTTATTTACCAAATGTGAGAAGTTTAAGTATGGTTCAGACCCTCTAAGTTTACTTAGATGGCCTTTAATCCTTGTCGTGTACGCTAAATTTACTGATACCTGAAATAATGAGGACAGAACAAGAAGAAGATTGGCAATTATTTGGGAGAATTTATGCAATGTTTCTAACTCCTTTGGATATTCTAGTCTTATTCCTTTCCTCCTTATTTCTCCCTACTTCCAATGTTTCATAGTTTTCCTTCATTAATAATGAAATCAAAGTCTTAATATATCCCTGGAAGCTTTGGCAATAATGACAACTTTTCATCTCAAATAGTTCTAAATGTTTTTGCCTCATAGTGCCTATGACTGTTCAACACACACACAGTCTCTCTCTCTCTCTCTCTCTCTCTTTCTCCCCCCCTCCCTCATTCTCTCCTTCCTTCCCTCCCTCCCCCCAATTTGGTATAGAACACCCTTCTGGTATGTATGGAGTCCACTATGCTGTCTTTTCCTTTTGGCATTTTAATAAACTATAAAGGCCATAGATAGAGTTCTATGAGTGCAGGCAAAGATGTAGGGAGTGAACAAAACATAGTCTATAATCATATTTAAATTCTTAAAATTCACAATGTGTTATTGAGGTTCTATTACTAAGGTGTTTGAGCCACTTTAAAATAGCATCATAAAAATCTCTGTGAAAATTACAAAATGATGGACTTCTATTATATATTAGTTATCCAAAGCAATTCTTTAACACAGTCCTAGAGAAAACTTAGGTTTTTAATTACGTAATTCCCAGATATCTAGCTCTCCAAGACCTTGTGGTAATGACTAATTATGAAACAATCACTAAGAGCGGACACTACTACTCTCCACATATGATCTCCTATTGAAAAAAAGATTCTTCAAATTATGTAAGGAATTATATGGATAATCAGAGCTAAATATAAGAGCCCAGATAAACAACAAAAAACCAACACAAAACAAAATTGGATTAAAAAGTTGTTAACTTTTCTAGTGGCAAATCAAAGTGTATTATGTGTAAAAATTTCAGAGAATTACATGCTCTTCAACTCATGTTCCAACTCACATTCAGTTAAATTATTTGCAAGCCTTGTGTTTTTTGTTTTTGTTTGTTTGTTTCAATTGGGGAAGGGGAACAGGACTTTATTGGGGGAACAGTGTGTACTTCCAGGATATTTTTCCAAGTGAAGTTGTTGTCCTTTCAGTCTTAGCTGTGGAGGGTGCAGCTCAGCTCCAGGTCCAGTTGCCATTGCTAGTTGCAGGGGACGCAGCCCACCATCCCTTGTAGGACTCGAGGAGTTGAACCGGCAGCCTTGTGGTTGAGAGCCAACTGGCCCATGTGGTAATCCAACCTGCAGCCTTTGGAGTTAGGAGCATGGAGCTCCAACCGCCTGAGCCACCGGGCCAGCCCCTTGTGTTAAATTGTCTTGGAACTCTTGAAAAACAATCTATAGGTATCCTTTCCTATCCTAATTCTTACTGTCTGATCTCAAAAGTCCAAAGGAATTGGAAAGCAAGGAATGCTTGATATCACTTTGCCCGTGAGGATAAAATTTAAGAATTGAAAGATTATATTAAATTGGAAAGAAGTTTCTTTTGTTTGTGAGGAGCAGAAACCATCTTTGGCTAGCTTTGGCAAAGAAGGAAATTTATTGTAAGGACACTGGAGGAGCTCCAAGAAACTGAATAATGAGCTCAACAGCTGAGGCCTAAGAAAGGCAGAAACCCAGGGCTGCTGTGGGAATCTCAATAGCAGAAGCTTTTCTCTGGGTCCTGCCATTTGCAAGACTCGGATACAGCAATTCCTATACTGTGTGTCTCTCTTCTTCAATTTCAAAATACAGAGTGATAGAATTTGGCCCCACTTGGATTATTCACCTATGTCCATGAAGGCAAGTCACAATGCCAGTTCTGATTACCAGGGAAATTACTGTGTGTAGGGCTCCAATTTCTGCCTGCTTCTAGTGTAGTGTGGTATGGGGGAAAGAGAGCAAAAAGGACCTGGGCATGAGTTTGGATATCTTCGCCTAGTGGATAATTTAACAGTAACTTCATAGTGCCTTTTAAAATAAATTGTGAAAAAATATACATAACATAAAATTTAGCATCTTAACCATTTTTAAATGTAAAACTCAGTGGCATTAAGTGCATTCACAATATTGGGCAGCCATCACCACTGTCCCTTTCCAGAACTTTTTCATCATCCCAAACAGAAACTCTATACCCTTTTGGCAATAACTCCCCATTTTCTCTCTCACCCCCTTCGTAACCCTGGTCTACTTTCTGTCTATGAATTTACATATTCTAGGGGCCTTATATAAGTGAAACCACATAATACTTGGCTTTTTTTGTGGCTGGCTTAATTTACTTAACCTAATGTTTTCAAGATTTATCCATGTCGTAGCATGTATCAGTACTCCATTCCTTTTTATTGCTGAATAATATTCCATTGTAAGGATACAGCACATTGTGTTTATACATCCATCAGTTGATGGACATTTGGGTCATTTCCACTTTTTGACTGTTATTTATAATTCTGTTATAAATATTTGTGTTCAAATTTCTGTGTGAACATATGTTCGTAATTCTTTTGGGTATATACCTAGCAGTGGAATTGCTAGGTCATATGGTAACATATTTAACATTTTGCCTCAGCCTTTCCTATTCTATTTATCCTTCTTTACATTTTTTCACATCATCTTACACACAATATGTTTTATTGTTTATTGTATCCAGTATTTATCATCTTGTCTACCCATAGTAGAATGTAAGCTCTTTGAAGGCAGAGAGATCTTTTGTTTTGTCACTGAGTATCTCAAGGGCTTGACTCCATAAATATTTATTGAGTGAGTGTTTGTTAAATTAAGATATACATTTCCTCAAATCTCTAAGTAGCTCTAAACATCAGTTCCTCTCTGGAAAAAAGTCAATGTAGTTGTTCATACTTATTAAATGTCTTGAGAATCTATATAGGTAATTATTTTAAGATGGCTGAAAGTTGTCATTGGATTTATGGTACCATTAAATTTTGCTATAATGGTACTTTAATAATTTCTCGGGTCATATCTCCGCACCTGCCCAGCCCAACATCTGATATAAGTTAGTCTGGAAAAAGTAACTATATAGCTTTATTTAATGGTTTGCATATTATAACCACATTAAAGAAAAATTGATATTCCTGAAAGTTTAGCTTTGTTTTCATGTGTGCAAAGAGTGAATCTGTAAGTATTTTGTGGGACCATTGCCTAATTGAGATCAGCCCTTTCTCTTGGTGGATAACATATAATACATCCAGGGAGACATTTTGAACTTTAACTGCTATTGGCAGACAAGTTTAGCTGGAAATACTTTGCAAATACAAAACCAGAGAGTAGCTGAGGAATTTATAGAACTTTAGAAAAATAGAAGAGGGCATATGGCAACCTTTAATTTTTATTTTTGAAATTTAGGAATGTGTCTGGAAAAGGATAGGCATATAAATATAGGTTGGGGGACCAAATGGCCAGTATTTTTGTTCTTCATTAATTTATATTCTATCTACCTATTGACTAAGTCTGTTATATTGTGCTTTGCCTCAAGCTCATTCCAAAAGATACATGTTTGGCCATTCTCTTTAAGAACTTTTAATTCTCCACTGTTGTTATTCACTCTTATTCTTGGAATTCTCATTGACAGCAATGAACAAATGAGAGTGTGTTTGCATACAGTACAGAGAAATAAAGTGAAAGATATAGGTATGTACAAATCACAAAATAGTTTTAATAATTAAAACAATGTCATTCTATTCCCTCTAGGTCTAACATTCTATGATCCTCTATGATATATATTTAAAAATATAATATCTTTAGAAAAGTAATTTTAAGATGAAAGATACCAAATATTATCAGATTTTTGCCTCATTTCTGTAATATCCAAATCAATTCAGTTGAAGTATATCATACCAAGTTGAGACAGTGACTTAAAAAAATCTATTACCCAAATCACCCACTTAGTTACATTAGGAATTCAAAGTAAGTTAATGATTTAAAGACTAGTTGCTTGTGTTTAGCTAGTGTTCAAGGTCATGGCTAATATCAGGGACATAACTACTTAAACATTTGCATTTCAAGTGGATTTTTGGCTTCAACCATGTTTTCAAAGAGGGTCATTTTAGTTGTGGTTTGTTAAAATGAGCAGGGAGGGTAAAAAAAGGAATTTTGTTGTATTCAGGGTTTTGTACTTATGGGTAGGAATGGTAAACACTCTGACATTTTTAAGTCCAATCAAGAGTCATTGTCAATGAAAGTGTTATTTAAAACTTTGCTAAATTAATCCATCTCTACCTAGGGTTGATAACAAATGAGAAAAAGGCCTTTATTTCCCTTTCTTCCCTATTTACCTGGCAGGACATGATGTAATAGATGAGTTCCAATTCTAAACCCATGTGAAAAATGAGCCTCCTTTCCTGATCAGTACAAATGAAGTTATTGTTACCGGTCAGGGTGAAACCAAGTGCTTATTGCCAAAATCTTAGCTGCTAGATAATCACTCAGAAAATCTTTAAAAACATCCTCAAATTGCAAGTATAAAAACACTTTGTTAATTATTGAAGACTCTGAATAAAAAGTTGTTTAGGTAAATTGTCATGTAGAAATTTTGAGAGAGACAGTAATTAGTTTGGCAGTAGATATCCGTCAAGTTATACTGTAAACCTTTTCTAAAGAGTAGACCAACATTCACATTGTACATTTCTCAAAGTGGAAGTTGTAATTAATATAATAAACTCTAAAGAATTAAGATCAACTGCATAACTTAGTGTGAACCCTGTTTAATTTAGAAAAATACATATTAATTTCAATTTCTATATCAAGAGACTGCTAGTTATTCCTTCAAGTTCATTTTTCCCTTCTTTCATACTAACAGAAGTACTTGAATTTATGGGTGCCCAGAATAAAGCCCACATTTGCTAGTGTCCCTTGTAGCCAGGTGTGGCCACAGATTATACTTTGTGGTCAAGCCTTTAAAGGAGGCTTTTATTGTCCTCCTACCTCCTGCCCTTACTCACTCCCATTCAGCTATTTGTAATATGGGCAGGGAAGAAGCCATCTTGAACCATGCCTATGAGGCCAATACATTAAGAATAAATAGAACATCAAGAAATGAACCTGCTGTCTGGACAGCCTCAAATCCTGGCTCTTCTGTATTCTAACAAGATAAAACTAGATGGGCAGAGAAGGGCCAGATCATGTATTCCCCATTAAGCAATGTGAACCCATTAAAGGATTTTTAAACTGGAGAATACCATAATCAGAGTTTGCTCTAGGAAGGTCAGACAGTGGTAAGGAGAAAGATTATAGAAGAAGGCCGCAAGTGGTAGGCGTGGCAGGAAGCATGAAGGCAGCTGGAATCAAGCAGCTGTAGTGGGGATGAAAAGGAGCTTGTCATCAGAATCATTGAAGGGACAATATCTTTGTTTAGTGTTTAATGTTAGACCTAAAAGGATTTATGGATTAAAATATTCGTCGTTACTTTTGAGGCTTCATTACTTTTAAACATATGGAACACGTAGACTTAAAAGAAGTTTCTCTTTCATTTGCTTACATTTGGATAAAATGTCATGAAGCCCAGCATAACTTCCTGCTTTGCAGAGTTCTGAGATACAAGCCTCATCTTGTATCACGTTCCCTTCCTTTAGCTCTCTGCTTCAGGCACAATGCCTGCTTTTTCTTTCTTTTTTTTTTTTTTTTTCAGTGGCACAATCTTTCTGAGCTCCCTCTTACCACAGGGCCTTTTCACATTTTTTCCCCCCTGTTAACATCCATGCCTTTCACTTAATACCAACTTATGATTCAGATTTCAGCTCCATGATTCACCTGAAGTGAACATTTCCTGATCATCCAGACTCTGTGAGATCTCTTTGCTTTATGTATGCACATAACAGTACCGTATTTATTTCCTTTCGAGATTTTATCACAATTGTAGTTTTAATTTTACTTTTGTTTCTATGATTATTGTTTTATGTTTGTTTCCCCCACTAAACTGTAAACTCTGTAAGGTTAACAATTGTGTTTGTTGCTCACAGCTGTGTCCTCATTGCATTGCAGAGCATCTGTCACATAGTACAGTAGGTCCTCAAGGAAGATGTTGAGTGAATGAATAACATTTTAGCACACTGATTTTAAGTGGGTGGGGTTTTGATTTAGACAAACCTGGTTTCAAATTCCAGCTCCATTCTTTCTCGTGGTATCATTTTTGCAAGTTAATACTGGGAACCTAAATTTCCTTCTTTGTACCGTGGGTTTATTGCATCATTTACAGTATTGCCAGAATGATTAATGGCAATTAACATAAGTAAAACCCTTAGTAAGCATCAGGCCCTTAGAATCAGGCACCTAACTGTTAAATAGGTGGAAACCATTATTATTGTTATTGTTACTATGATTATATTTGAAAAATCAGCACAAGTGTCTTTTGACGAGTCTTTGGAAGCTCGGCTGAATTCATATTGCACTGATTTTAAAAGTTCTGCTGTATTATGTTTATAAAATTTTGTAGTAAACCTGTTTGGAACTGGTATTTGTTGAGTAGACTGTTCAAAGGCACCCTGCCTTATCTATTATTTATTTTGGTTTTGGCCTTTTATTTTCCTTCCTTACTTTGATAATGCAAGTTACTAAATTGCAGGCACTTATATTTGTCTTTTATTAGTGGTTTGATGCATGCTATCCTTTGATGTAATGCAAATACCTGAACTGTATAAACATTAGGAATAAGCCTAGAATTGCCAGAAATAAACCCATGTAAATATGGACAGATAATTTTTGACAAAGGAGCCAAAAACATAAAATGGCGAAAAGATAGCCTCTTCAATAAATGGTGCTAGGAGAATTGGAAAGCCATGTGCAAAAGAATGAAACTAGAATGCTATCTGTCACCAAAATTAACTCAAAATGGATTAAAGACCAAAACATAAGACCTGAAACAATAAACTACATAGAAGAAAACATAGGTTCTAAACTTATGGACCTTGGAGTCAAAGAGGATTTTATGAAGTTGACCTCAAAGGCAAGGGAAGTAAAAGCTAAAATAAATGAATGGGTTTATATCAAACTAAAAAGCTTCTCCACAGCCAAAGAAACCATCAACAAAATAAAGAGGCAACCAACCAAATGGGAGAAGTTTTTTGCAAACAACACCTCCGATAAGGAGCTAATATCCAAAATATTATAAGGAACTCATACAACTCAGCAACAAAAAAACAAACAATCTAATTAAAAAATGAGTAGAGGATATGAATAGACATTTTTCCAAAGAGGACATACAGATGGCCAATAGACATATGAAACGATGCTCAACATCACTAATCATCAGGGAAACGCAAATAAAAACCACAATGAGATTTCACCTCACACCAGTTAGAATGGCTGCCATCAACAAGACAAATAGTAACAAGTGTTGGAGAGGCTGTGGAGAAAAAGGAACCCTCATACACTTGGTGGGAATGCAGATTGGTACAGCTGCTATGGAAGGCAGAGTGGAGGTTCCTCAAAAAATTATGAATAGAATTACCAATGACCCAGCAATCCCTCTTCTGAGTATCTACCCCCAAAACGCTGAAAACATTTATCCGTAAAGATATATGCACCCCTATGTTCATTGCAGTATTATTCACAGTGGCCAAGACATGGAAACAACCAAAGTGTCCTTTGATAGATGATTGGATAAAGATATGGTATACATACACAATGGAATACTATTCTGCCATAAGAAAAGATGAAATAGTGCCGTTTGTGACAACATGGATGGATCTTGATATTATTATGCTGAGCAAAATAAGTCAGACAGAAAAAGTCAAGAACCATATGATATCACTGACATGTGGGATATAAAACTGAAAGCAACAAAGGAACAAGACAACAAAGAAAACAAAAACTGATAGGCATAGACAATAGTTTAGTGGTTACCAGAGAGTAAGGGGAGAGGGGAGTGGTAGATGAAGGTAAACACGATCAAATATATGGTGATGCAAGAAGAACTGACTTTGGGTGGTGAACACACAGTGTGATATATAGATGAGGTATTACCGAATTGTACACTTGAAACCTATGTTAAGTTTACTAACCATTGTCACCCTAATAAACTTTAATTTAAAAAAGTTTAGAATTGCTTGGCATATATACATACATACATACATACATACATAAAACTTTCCTTGACGAGAATTTTCCAGTCTTGCTACATTTTAAAGCCAACATGTGATCTTAGTTGCTAACATTTCTTCCCTGCTAGAATATAGAGGTAAAATAAGACAATTTTGTTTTATTTATTGAGACGAAACAAATGTTTGCTTTGGCGCCATTAGGCTAGAGGTTTATCACAGGTTTCCACTGGGCAGGTGGTGCTGCTATCCTTTCTCTGAAGTTTCCTATTGGCCAGGCATTCCTATTGAACTTCTGTGACTTAGAGGGATTAGCAAAATATTGATCTGATTTGGATAATCAGTTTACAAATAAACAAATTTGTCTAGGACAGTCTTGTCGTATTTTAAGCAGTGACCAATCGAATTATGATGGTTATTTCTCTTGGGAATACTAATGATTTCTAGATGAAATCATGGGGATCTGAAAAGCATAGAGAATGTATCTTGCTCCTCCCTCTTAGGTATACCCAATGGACAAAAATTATTCAGGCTGTAGCCTTCTTTTAGTTATGCTATAAAAGGAGATTTTACTGTTTACCAGAATCTTTGTGTGTGTGTGTGTGTGTGTGTGTGTGTGTGTACATGTATAAATTATTGCTGAACTCTTTAAAATTGAACCATTGAAAAATACTTTTAAAAAAGCACTATGCAAACCCTTGTTTGAAAATTTCTCTATGAGAAAAGATTTCCTTTCAGCTAATTTAAATTCCTTATGGTACAGTTTATGTCAGTTTGCTATTTCCAGTCATATTGGAGTAACTGGTAATGGATGAAAGCTTGACAAGTGCCACATTCCTTGTTATGACAGAACTAGTGACTCTGAAGACCATATTAATCAGGATGTCTTCTGGTTGCAAGAAACAGAAAACCCAACTGGAACAACTGTGTCAGCAAAGAACAGAACTTTGCTATCAAAGTAACTGAAAAGTCTAGGCTAACATTGTTCCAGACCCTCTCTGTCCTTGATTCTGTTTTATTTTCGGTATTTGTCCCATTCTCAGGCAGGCCCCCTGCTTCTGGTGGCAGCATGGCTATCAGCTCCAGCCTTACTGTACCTCGTCCTCCTACACCCAGGGCTGAAAAGAGAGCACTTCATTTCCCCAAACTCTAGGAGTGCTACTGCAGTCATCACTGTTGCAATGACCAGGATAAAGGTCTCATCTTTAGCCAAACAGTGTGGCCAGGGGATGAGATGCTCTGATTGCAAAGGGGGCGTCCTCATACTCTGAGTGGGAGAAGAAGAGCCTTTCTCCATTCTTCTGTCAGGGTTCTGTTGCCAGACGGGAGGAAGGCAGTGAGTGGATGCTGGAAAGACAAAGACAACGTGGAGCCATGTCTCCTATGTCCTTACAATCACGTTGACAATGTGAAGCCCTTAGTTATTTTGGGTACTTCATAAGACTATTTTCTTTTCAGTTTACTACTTTAGAGCTTTATACGAGCACTGTTTTAGATGGAGTCTACTTCCTGATGAAAAGGAGAATTATCTGAGTACTTTTACATGCTTCAGCATTCTGGTTTGGTCTAAACTTTTCTCTGGCGTCAGCTCCTGAAGGAAAAGATTCTGAGGAAATCAAGGGTCGGGGGGTCATGGTGAGGCGTCAAAAGGGGAAGACACTAGTTTAGTGTACCTAAATGATACCTCAATAATATTGGTAGGAAATAGAAAAAGGAGGGAGTTTATGGGACAGATTTTATAAAAATGAGTACATTATTCATAAACACGAATAAATGTGCTTTGATAAGTGAATCTCATCCAGGAAAGTTTATGTATTTGAATCTCTATTTCTCACAGTAAATTTGACTGTGAATGTATTTGCTTTTAGTTTAGAGAGCCTTTGTTTAGGCACGAGTAGCTTATCAACTTTATGGAATAATTTTGGTACCTTATTTGTGCACAATGTACAAGAATTAATTATTATGATGGATATGGGTACAAAGCAGGGTGCAATATAAGCAGAATTTAAAATGCAAATTTTTAAATTAAAAATCATTAATTTAAATCTTGAAAATTTAAATCTTAAAAATAATTAAAAGCTAAAATGCTTTTATTTAAATATTCCCCCAGTAAAACAAACATATTTTGTGCCAGACCTAGATGTGAATTATAATTTCTAATTAATATGTAATATTTGAAATGAGATCTGTGTGTAACCTTTTAGAAAAGCCACAGTAAAGTTTTTGTAACTCAAAGGATCAGTATCTTTAACTCATGTTTTTGTTTGTTTTTTGCTCCTATCTTAAATGTTTAAAACTCAATCCATCTTGAACTGTTGACGACATTGGCAGGTTATGATATGATTATCTAGAAATCATATTTAATTTCAAGGTTGAAATCAAGCCATTGAATAAACAGGTGTTTGATAATGAGTTTTTAAAGGCAATATGAATTTTGGAAATAGCTATTTAATTGCTTAGGTTTGAATTCTGTTCTACCCTGAAGAGGTTCTGAGAACTTAGACAAATCATTTAATCTCTGAATTCAGTTCCCCATCTTTTAATTGGGAGTACTAATATTACTTTTGTTCATCAGTGGTCCTTTGTGAATATGATGTTATACCTGTGTGAATATTTGGAAAGCTATACTGGTATGTGCTAGACATTTTAAAAATTAGTTTTTTTTTAAATGATAAAATCACAAGGAGGTCACCTAAACCTATTTATTAGCAAGAGTTGAATCATATCGCACATTTTAATATCAATGGCTAATTATTCCAGATTTTCTATAATTATAAAAGCAAGAATGATTCCTCTTCAGCAGTGATGCTAATAAAAAGAAAATGTTGAATTAGTTACACAATCCAGTATTTTCTTGATTTTGTTTAGTGTTCTTGATGAAGGAACATATTTTGAAAAGAGAAATAATTTATTTTAGTTATATACATAATTAAAAATTTTGTTTTAGGCAGTGGCTTTAAAACTGCACTCCAGACGTCATCTGATTACAATTCAGCATATCAGCGTGATATTTGGAGTGTCGTTAAGGTAGCCTATGTTATTGCTATTGCTTTTTTCTTTTTTTACTTTGAAACATGAGAAAGAATGAAACATTAAGACTTGTTCATTGTTAAAAAAAAATCTGGTAAAGCTGTGTTTTTGAATTCCAGTGTTCAGGGAAATTTAAAGGGTGAAATACTAAGCACAATTATGTGTCTGAATCAAGAAATTCATAAATTAAAGGAAATGTAGCATTAAACGAGGGAACATAAAACATTTCCTATGACATCTCTTTTTTTTTTTTTTCCTGTTTTTAAATTCCAAACTCTTTAAAGAAAACTTTCAGCTACTTAGCAATTCTTTAGGCCACATTTGGCATGCTTCTGAGTCTTGCCTAGTAACAGCTCATGTACTGCCAAGTTCTTGGAATTTCGATTTTCCACAATCAGGGAAGAGGCTTTTGATTGGTGTGTGAAAGGAAGGGAGGACTGAACATCCCTGTGGTGCTGCACTGAGGAGAAGGGAGGAATTAAAAACAGTGGACACATGGAAAGTGGCACTGAGAGGATTCAGTGGTTTGGAATATTGAATAAAGCAGGTAACTAAAGAGATGCCATTTCACTAATTTCACATTGAAATATAGGACACTGTGGGGGAGAAAAACTATAAGGATTTTTGGAAACCATTTACTGTAGGGACTATCCTACGGTACTTTGAGAGGAAAGTAAAAAAGGAACAGGGTGTTTCTATTCGTAATACTAAATCTCAGCCCGAATGAATCATGTACCTTTCACAGACATTCTTCAGACAGGACAAAAGCAAGGGCCAAGTGAAATCATGAAGGTTTTTAATTTTTTATGATTTAGGGTAGTTTCTACTTAAGCTGATAGCAGATGCCATAATCCTGCATGGATGTGGCCCTTTAATGACAAAGCCCTTAGCATACAACCCAGAAACAACGTACAGTTGAAGAATTGTTTGTCTCCTAATGGATGTATTTTTTCCATGTAATTTGTTTTTATGAATGGCATTCTGACTTACATATGCAAAACAAAAAGAAGTTTAAAAAACTGAAAGTTGCATTGGTACAAATTGGGAGAGAGTGCGTATATTACCAAATCTACGTTTGGTCATTATAGTATGTACAATAAGATAGAGTAATTGTGGAGGTTTGTTTTTTTCTTCTTGATTACAAGTCTGGTTGGAAATCATCAGTTTGGCAAGATGATTAGACCCTAAAGACAGTTGCTCAAAAATACAGTTTAAAAAATATCGTGGATAAGTTTTATTCAAAACTGTTTAAAGCTTGATATTATAAAAGGGCAAGAATCAGAAAAACAGATGTAGATAGATAAATAATGAGATCAGGTACTACTGGAAAATAGTAGCTGGTTTTATTCATGGGACAAAATGGCTGCTGGTGACATTGTTTTTCTCTCACCTCTCTAGGAGGTAAGAGAGTCATACCATCCTGGAGAGAATTGGGAAAAATCTTACCAAACTGTCAAACGAGATTGCCTATCCATAGGGTGACATCTTTCAGAGACGAGGACAGCATGGTTATGATTATGAATCAGTGAATTATTTGGGTAGGATAAAAAAAAAATTCATTGTTTACAGTTGATTACTTGGTCTTCAGTTTCATTCCTAAAGATGGCAGGGGGTTGAGAAATAAGTTCTTTTGCCTTGAAAAGGAATCTGCTTTTGGTAGCTGAGAAGTAGGAACAGCCAAAATGAAAGCCACCCAATCACATTTTTAGAGGAAGTTTTGGTGAGAAAATAATTATCATGAATCAGCTGCTGTTTAAACATATCTGGAAGACCTTTTTTGAATAAGGGAAAGCAGAGACCCTAGTTTCTTTTTTCTCTTTCTTTTCTTTTTCTTTCTTTCTTTTTCCTTTACCAGATAGGAATCTGATCAGTATCAATTTAGGAGAAAACCATTTTGTAGATGAAAGTAGTTACCTTTCCTTTTGGGTCCAGGAAATGTAAGTGTGAAACATAGATAGGCTGTATCTATGCTTTGAAAAGAGTCAGAAAATAGGGACTGAGATATTTCCATCAATTCAAATGAAGGGCAGAATGCAGATGATACCTTTCTTGATCTTGTCTTTATAAAATTATTTTTCTCTTATTTAAAATTCTGAAGATGAAGTACATAACTTCAAGAGAAGCTTCTATAATATTAATTTTTATCATAACTTTCTAGAGTTATTGACATTTTGATTGTTGCAACTTGACTGCTCTTTCGTTGTGTTAGATTATAACATGGTGACTTCCAAATTCCAATTGAGTTGCTAAGGGAAAAGAAAAAAAAAGTGGCTATTGATGATACCAATATTTGTAAACTGGGCCCTTTAAAACCTAATGCGGGGGGGAATCCTCCTTTGGAAAAGATACATGCAATTCTTTTGCTTTTCATCAATTAAAAAAAAAAAATTATCAAGCTATATGTTGGCCACAAACAGCATCCTAGGAAGATGACAATATGTGATCTAGAAGAGAGTATCTATTTTGTCCTCTTTTTCCATATGTCCCTTAATTATAGAGCTAACATTTGAGATGCTCTCTAGCTTATTAGGGGTTAAGGCAACCGGTTATTAGCTGTTAGATTTTAGAAAAAGGAATTATTAAATGAGTTAGTCTTATAATATATTTTAAACGAGAGTGAAATTTCTGTGAAATACCTGTTGAATAGAGTGTGTTCTTTTTATGTTAAATTTACTGAGGTAACATTGGTTAATAATGTTATATAAATTTCATGTATAGAACATTATAATTTGATATTTGTATGCTCTATTGTGTGCTCACCACCCAAAGTCTAGTTTCCTTCCGTTGCCATATATTTGACCCCCTTAACCAATTGCCCTACCTCCACCCAAGTGTGTTTTCTTTGAACAAAACTGTGCTGTTATGAGAATTTGCATAAGAACTTTAACACATGTTGATCCTAAGGTATGCTTATACTCTAAATTTTTCTTAATCTTTTTTGGGGTCATATGTCCCTTTGAGACTAGGAGAAACTTTATGTTGCAACTTCCCATGAATACACACAAACATAAGATTTTACATATATTTGAGGGTGTTCAAGGCTCCCTGAAGTCCACTCCTTGGACCCAAGCTTAGGTGTACTCAAGCTAACAAGAAATAGTGACTCTTAAATGAAAACGTAAGCCATGGGTTTGGTCTGTCTTGTATTCTGCTGTTTCCCCAGTGCCTAGGACAGTGCCTGGCTCGTAATCAGCACACAACGAATGTTTGTTGAATGAATGAATCCATGACAAAATGAACATATTTTATTTATTGGTATGTGGCTAGTCTGGATTTTCTGGTTGCTTATACTGTATCAGTTCTTTACTCGCTATGTGACCTTCATTTACTTCTTTTGCAAGGAACAGAAACCCAGCCAGTTTAACTGAAAAAGAAGCTTTCTGGTTTGCATTACTGGGAAGTCCAAGATTGTGTTCTTGGTACAGCTCGAACCAAGGATTCAGTTGATGAGACCAGGATTTTGTTTCTTTCTTCACTTCTTTCCTCTCGTAGGCTTTATTCTCTGGCAGATATTTTCCATCCATAGTGGGGAAAAATGGTTCCTGGCAATTCTAGGCCTACACTTTACCTCACAACACTTGGTCTTAGAGGGAGCTAGACCCTCTCCCTTTTTTTTCATTGTTCACATCTGCTTCCGTAAAGGCACTTTGGCCCTGCCTGGGTTATGTACTTTCCTGTGGACCAATCACTGTGTCTGGGTGATGAGAGGGAGAGAGGCCTGCCTAGGTTTCATACCCTCCCTTGAGTGGTACAGGGGTCCCATTGGTTTTTAAGCATGCCATACTTAGAGCTTTAAATGGGAAAGGGAAGTTCTTAAAACGGTAAGAGGCAAAATAAAAAGTAATGTATGTCCAAGGTTTCTTTCATATATACAGTCATGCACTAAAGAATGGCATTTTGATCAATGACAGACTGCATGCATATATGACGGTGGTACCATAAGATTATAATGGAGCTGAAAAATTCCTGTTGCCTAGTGACATTGTAGCCATTGCGACATCGTAATTCAAAGGTTGTAAAAATCAACAAGGCTGTTGTTGAAATGGCAAACAACTTTAAGTTGGTGTGGGTGAGGGTGACACTGAGGAGCTTCCAGATGTGGTTCCTGAGGAATTGACTAATGAACTGGAACAGGAACACATAGCTGAAGAAGAGGCAAGAGAAAAGGAAATGGCTGGAAGAGAAACAGAACAAGAACCCTCAAGAAAATTCATGATGAAGGGGATAGAAGCTTTTGCAGATCTCCATAAGCTCATTAAAAAGTTCGAAAACATGGACCCCAGCACTGAAAGGTTTTCATTAATATAGAGGAATGCTCATGGTGCATTATCTGCTTACAAACAAATCTATGATGAAAACTAGGGGCAAACCGAGCAAACCACCATGGACATATTTCTGAAAAGAGTAACACCCCATGAAGAAGAGCTTCAGGCAGATCCTTCAGGAGGTATTCCAGAAGAAGGCATTGCTGTCATAGGAGGTGACAGCTCTGTGTGTGTCATTGCCCTGTAGACCTTCCAGTGGGACAAGCCAGGGAGGTGAGACTGATGATGCTGATGCTGTGTCCGCCGAGGTTAGTGTATGTGTTTGTGCTTAGTGTTTAACAAAAATGTTTCAAGAGTAAGAAAAAAATTCAACAATAGAAAAATGCTTATAGAATAAGGACATAAAGGAACAAAACATTTTTGGACAGCTACCCAGCATGTTTGTGTTGTAAACTGACTGTTCTTACAAAAGAGTCAAAATGTTAAAAAAAAAAAATTAAAAAGTTGATAAAGTAAAAATGTTAACATAAGCTAAGGTTAATCTATTATTGAAGAAAGAAAAGTATATTTTTATAAATTTAGTGAAGCCTAAATGTACAGTGTTTATAAAGTCTACAGTCGTGTACAGTCCTGTCCTGGGCCTTCACATTCACTCACCGCTCACTCACTGACTCACCCAGAGCAGCTCCTAGTCCTGCAGGCTCCATTCATGGCAAGTGCCCTATACAGGTGGACCACATTTTTATCTCTCATATTTTTACTCTACCTTGTCTATGTGTAGATATGTTTACATACACAAATATTTATCGTATTCCAATTGCCTACAGTGCTCAGTACAGTAACATGAGGTACAGACTTGTAGCCGAGGAGCAATAGGCTATATGTACGGCCTCGGTGTGGTAGGCTCGACCATCTAGGTTGGTGGAAGATCTCTCTATGATGTTTGCACGACAATGAAATCTCTTCATGATGCATTTCTCAGAATGTATCCCCATTGTTAAGTGGCACATAATTGTAAAATAATGTTTAACGGTGTGCTTCATGAGCAGCGGGTATGCCATTTTTTCTTATTAAAAATCATGTTTGAATAACATTTTTTTTACCAAGAGGTTGAATAAATTAACTTACTGAGTTAATGAATTAAATAAGTGATTATGAAGTGTTTACTCTGGGCCAGACACTGTCTAGTTTTTTGACTCTGATGTACTTAACTGCACCTTATTTATGGTAAAAACCATATTGCTACAATAATAATTGCCATAATACTATGTGGTGAATATAAATATGTAAAATTCTACCCCCAAACCAATATAATAGCCTTTAAAGAGACAATAGCTATTTATACCTCTTCTGAATTGTACTGCTATTCTCCTTAGTTAGGATATTGATAGTTTGTATGAAACACATTTATGGACCCTCGCTCTTCTCACCTGAATTACTGTGCTAGTCTCTGAAGTGGGCTGTACTTCTATTTTCCTCATGCCCTCCAATCTATTCTCAGCTCAGATCTTTCTACATATGAGCCAGATCATACTGACCTTTCTCTGCTCCAAACCTTCCAGTGGCTCCAGTCTTAATCTCACTCAGAGTAAAAGCCAGTCTCTACGGTGACGTAGGAGGCCTTTTAGGATCTGGCTCCTCCCATTCCTTGACGCTTCTGGTCTCCTTTCCAATCGCTCACCTTCTTACTCACTCCCCTCTGCCACACTGGCTTCCCTGTAGGTCCTCAAACTTGCCACATATGCTCCCACTTTGCACTGACTGTTCCCTCTGACTGGAATGCAGTTCTCCTAGATATCTCCTTCACCTCCTGTAAGTCTTTTATCATGTTTTATGTTTCCCTTTTTTCTATGGCATTTATCCCTTAGCGCACTGTGTAATTTATAGATTTATTATGTTTATTGCTTGTTATTGGTCTCCTTCCTGCAAATCTTGGTTTTGTTTACTCTTAGAACAAGCCTGGCACATAGTAGCTGCTCAGTAAATATCTGGAATGAATGAATTTCCTTATGAAGAGATTTAGCTTCAGGTTTTTCTGATGTGATTACCTTACTGGTGAACTTTTTTTAACTATTAATGTTAAGAATAAATAATAGTGATGCAAATGATGATAGCTAATCATCATTATTGGGTATTTACTTTGTGCCGGGCATTTATAATAGATACTGATGATGATGGCTAACCTTTATTGAATGTTAACTTCATACTGGGAATTTTGCATTATCAAATCAGTTAGTTTTCAGACCAGTCCTCTGAAGTTACTGCTAGTGTTATCTCAATTTTATGGTTAGTTGAGAGAGATAACTTCCCAACATCACACGTTTATTATGGAATAGTCACAATTGTGATACTAGAATCTTAAAAGGAAAAATATATTGTTAAATTTATATTGTCCCGTTTTTGCCCTATTCTAGCAGAATCCAATATCTTTCTTTGGGAACTTTTACTTGTGGTTATGATGATCGCTGTCTGAAGGATTAGGGATTAGAACTAGGCATATTTAGAGATAAATACATTATGTAGGATTAATTACAAATTCTACTTTAAGAGCCTCTAGGGGTTTCAGAAAATTTTTGTCTAACTTGGAAGCAAGGGAAATAATTTAATTTAACACACATGTGTAGCTCTTTTTAGCCATCAGACTATTCTGCTTGCTTTTCTTTACCTTTGATTTTACCCTCAGTTGGCTCTGCTTTCACTGAGGTCCCATGGGTCACTTCATTATTTTTGGGTAAGAATTCATTCAATTCACTCCATCCCAGAGAGAGAGGTCTCTGTTCTTTAATTGAAACACTCCAAAAGAAGGTATATCTGTCATTTCAGTCACAATCAGATCCTTGCCAGTAACATAAATAAGTCTGGAATTTTTTTCTTTGTGCACAGAAATGCCTTTTTTATGCCCATTGATTCCATCCATACTAATTATAGTGTGACTTTAGAATGACATGGGCGTTTTTGTTGTTGTTTTTTTAAAACCGTATCTATTCACATTTAGCCACTGTTAATTAAATGTTGGAAGCTGTGTTTCTGAATGAATTATGTGAAAATGGGAAGTTTTTTGTTTTTTTTTAGAAGAGTTATAATTGCTTTCGTTTTCTGGCAGTTCTTAGAAATGGCCCAGTTCTTGGTTGACTCAGAAACAAGTGTCATCTGCTTGTAGCTTTAACAAGGTAACTTTTATACTCCACAACTTTCTGGAAAAAAAATCTAGTTTCTCATGTTGTAATGATTGTGGAAATTGGTCTATCGTTGCCAGAAGTTTTTCATGCCAGGGAACTTCTTTTGCCAACTATTTCCTCCTAAGTGAGTTTCTCTTTTATGTATGATTAGCCAGGAAGTGGTAGTTGGTTTTCATAGTCATTTCTTTTTGAAGAGGATAGCATACTAAAGGAACATGGAAGAGGCAGGTCCTTCCACCAGCTATAAAACTAATCACCAATCCCGTTGTGCTCTGACGATTTCAAAGGAAAGAAATGTTTTTGGCTAACTTCTGTTCTGTTTAGGAACTCTTCTGATTAGATTATTTTTTGAAGTCTGTTTTAGCCATCCACTTCTAGAATATGTACTTAAATGTTCCTTTATGGTTTGCTGAGGGGATAAGCCAAGGATGAACAGTTGTATCATTATGACATACTTCATCTTTCCTTCTCTATGATCTTCCTGCTATATCATTGTCAACCTCATTTTGTGTTGCAATCTGTTTGCTTTACCTCTGTGGTCCATTAGCGTATAAATTCATTCATTCAACAGTTATTTTTTGTGCACTGACTACCTCCCAGTCACAGTGCTTAAAAATATATTGCTGCAGTCCCTAAGGAGCTGTTTATTAGAGACATGTAGCTGGAGATATAACACAATAAATAACAGTTGAAAGGATGCATGTTAAATATGGTGAGATCATAGAAGGAGACCCTAAACCCATGGATGATGGATGGGTATGGGGCTTTTAGCTAAACATACCTTCATTATGAGCCAAAAGAATAAGATACTTTTTAAAAGCCTGTAAAATTAGACTATATTTTAGAGATGTAGTAGGGATATTAAAACCATAAAATTGAGGGACCTGGTATATTACTGTTCCATATATGCTCAAAAAGAAAATATTTTCTCCAGTTGTTGAGTCTCATATATTTCCATGAGAAGTTATATATTTTGCATATGTCCTTTAGATCAGGTGTATTAATGATGTGTTTCAAAGCAAGTATCCTTACTAAATTTTGTCTGTTTGCACTATCAGTAATTGAGAAGTGTGTTGAAATCTCCCAATATAATGTCTTAATTTCTCCCTGTAGTTCTGTAAATTTTGTTTTATATATAAGGCTATTACTTATAAATTTAGAAGTTATATTTTTTTAGAGAACCGAAGCACTTCTAACATAATGGCCCTGTTTATCTTGAATATTGCTCCCCCCCTCAAGTCTATTTTTTGTACACTATCACTGCTGCCAGAGCTTTCTTTTGATTAGTCTTTCTCTGTGATGTGTTTTTCTATTTTTGTGTTCTAGGTATGACTCATGTAGGTAACATATGGCTGGATTTTTTATCGAATCTGAAAATCTGTTTTTTAAAAAATCTGTCTTTTAAATAAGTTAAAATTAAATTTATTATGATTATTACTGACTTATTTCTACCCTCTTACTTTATGCCTTATATTAATCATGATTTTTCCTTTTTTCTTAATTCTTTTTGGATCAATTGAATTTTAACTTATTTTTGATCTTATGTGTTCCTCCCTCTTTACTGGTTTTATATTTATATACTCTGTTTCTGTTGTTTCAGTAGTTTCTTTTAAAATTATATATATATATATATATATATATATATATATATATATATATATTCAAAGTATAAAGTTAATTGATGATATTTTAACTTGTTCCTGTTCAGTTTATACCATGGGTCTATTTAACTCCGATCACTTCCTTTCTACTTATATGCAGTTGTCTAGTATTTTAGTGCTGTGCTTTTTTAAACTCACATATTAGTCATTATTATTCTTTTATACTCAGTGTTTAGATTAATTCACATGTTTTCACAGTTTTTTTCTCTCTGTTTCTTCTCAGAACTCATATTTTTCTATTAAGGTAATTTTCCTTCTACCTGAAATATAGTAAAAGCTGTTAGTGGTAAACTCTTAGTTATTATTTATCTAAAAATATTTAGTATTAACCTTGTTCCTAAAAGTTAATTTTGCTGGGTACACAATTTTAACTTGACAGCTAAATTTTCACTCAGCATTTGTAGAATTGGTTCTCCTTTCTCTGGCTTGTAGAGTTTGAGAAGTTGGCAGCCCATTACATTGGGTTTTCTGTATTTGTGGAGTCATATCTTTCATTAGCTCTGGAAATTCTCAGCTGTTATATATTGCTTCTTTTCAAATATTGTCTCTCTTCTCAAAGCATGATACCATTTCTATATGTTGATCAAAATCGTAGGGTTAGCGCAGCTGTGTGGCTCAATCCCCTCAAGGCCCAGCCAGTATTTCCAGTCTCTTGGAGGCCTCTTCTAGGCTCTGATTTTCACGTTTTCTGTGATGACTGGTAAAATGTGGAAGCATTGACTCTCACAATTAGAAGGATCCATCATGATAGAATGCTTCCATTATTCCTGTTCTATACTGATATCTTTTATTAACTGGGATCATAAAAATATCTTATGTATAAACTGAGTAGCAATAATGAAACTTTCATAATCATTGAATGTTCATGCCTTGGAAAGAGACAGGGAAATGTGTCCGTCCAATAGTGCAATGATGCCCAGCTATATTGGTGAATTAAGGGATCTGTCAATGATAATGTCAAATGGAAAGAGGGAAAGAATGCTTCGAAATGTCTAGCTAACAGTAGTGAGATTTGCTACTGAAATTTACAAACAAATAGCTACAAAGACCTTCCAGAAGTAGGTGGTCAGAGGATTTATTGAACTCTAGTCTTTATGGGAAGTGAAAAAGGGAACACCCAGAACACTAAAGCCTTGTACCAAGGCTTGCAAGTGGAGCCTTCTGATACCCTCAGGATAACCACTGAGACCTGAATTTGCTCTTTGATACCTCTGCAGATGACTAAGCCTGAGGTTCAGCACAACCAGGTCACAGAAAATCTCTCCAAAAGGGACTCATTACATATATTTGCGTCAACACAACCCACCATCCTTTTTTGCCAAGACTGAGGGGTAAAGCGAGAAAATTGTCCAAAAAGGAAAATATGAGATTATTTATTTTTTATGACTATAGTAATAAAGAAGTTTCTGCTTTAAAAAAATTGCCTTTCTTCCATTCTCTCCCTTCTCTCCTTCCAGGATGCCAATGAGATGTGCATGGTAACCTCAGCTTACCCTTTAATATTTCTTAACCCTTCTTTCATATTTTCTTTATTCTTCTTATCCTCCATTTCATTTTGAGTAATTTATTAAGATCTGTCTTCCAGTTTATTAATTACCTGTGTCTAATTAACCTATGCCTAATTAATTATCTGTGTCTAATTTACCAAATAAGTAGGCTAATTTTCACTTCTGCAAATTCTTTGTTGAATCCATTTGGCCATTTTTGATAGGCTCTTATTATGCTTTGCTCTTAAAAAAAACAAAAACTTTCATGTCTGTAAACATCCATCAAAGTTATATTTTTAGTTGATAATTCTAATATCTGTTTGATGTTGTTTTTGCTGACGCATGCATAGCAGCTTGTTGTCGTATCAGGAATTTTGAAAATATTTGAGCTCTATTGCTTTAATTTAATCTGCAGTATAACAACTAGAATCTCTGGACAATATTAAAAAAAAAGACAACTGTGAAAGTGTGAAAGAGTGACCTAAAACTTGCAGAAATATGGGGAAAAAGAGGTGTCTATACTTGGAAGAAGAGTGTCACTAGGTGAGTTTCCCATTTTATGTCCTTTTTCCTGACAGCATCTCCAAATTGGTGCCAAGCAGGTGGTGAAAACTCAGGAATGACAGTATGGAAATAGTAAACATCAGGACCAGAACTTTGCGTATTGAGTCACTTTTTCCAGTGCCAATGATTTTCTAGCTCTTTGCAGATGATTGAGAATTGGTAGTACCCTGTTTCCCCAAAAATGAGTCCTAGCTGGACAATCAGCTCTAATGCGTCTTTTGGAGCAAAATTAATGTAAGACCCGGTCTTATTTTACTATACTATAAGACCAGGTCTTATATAACATAATATAACACAAGGCCTGGTCTTGTATTAATTTTTGCTCCAAAAGACGTATTAAAGCTGATTGTCTGGCTAGGTCTTATTTTCGGGTAAACAGGGTAAAGTCAACTCAGCCATCACTAAACAATTGATTTCAACTGGTATAGAGACCCATTCATTATTCTGAAAAAGGCACTTTGTAAATGCTTTACTTTCACAAGAACAGTAATGGACAGGTTAGGAGAAAATGCAGCTCAAATTGATTGGCAATAGTACTGGGTGCAAAGAGTTTCAGGAGAAAGGGTAGAGAGGATTAAGAAAAGGCAGTTATTAGATCCGAGAAGAAAAATTCATGCTTTCTTTCTTTGGTTGTATGTAGGCTTTAAGCTTTCAAAATATATGGGCAAATCCTTTCTGAAATCAGGGTCAGGTATTAATGTTTCTCTTTGAAAGGCAATGTGTAACTCTTTCAGGTTCTTTCCCACTAGTTTCATCAGCATCCATACTCTGAAGATAATTGTTTCACAAAATGATGACTTCTTGCAGTGATTTTGAAAAGGTTAATAAGTGAGCAACAGCATGCATTTTTTAGTCCACACGATACCCTTTTTTTTTTTAAAAAAAAGATCTTCATGTTATTTGCTCTAGGTCATGGCACTGATCAAAAAAGTTAGACATTAGGATTCATCCAGAATTTTTAGGGGTTTCCATATAGTAACACTTAATAATTTAGAATTTATGGTATAATTTAAATGTGATTTAAACTGATTTTATCTGTCATGGAAAAATAACTGGAAACATTTTAAATACCTAAGAGCAAGCACAGTTTCAACTTCTGAAGGAATCCATTTGAGAGATGATAGTAGCAACAAACTTGTACATGATCGAAAAACTTACATATGGACTTACACATCCTTTTAATAGGTATTTCAGCTTAAAATACTGGTGTTGGTAAAAATAGTATTGAAATAAGACATCTAAAAGGAGAATATAATGTTAACTTTTATTGTTTTAACTTTTAAAAACCTCATATTTCAAATGGCAAGCAAAAGTGAATTTAACCCTTCTGGTTATTATAGGCAGGAAAAATATGTACAGCTATGAAGATTTGGTATATTGCATCTGTTTTGGATTTACAAGTTAGGACACTTTTTGGCAGAAAGTTTTGCAAGATTAAAGCAAGCAAACAAAGGGACGTTTTTTGCTTGATTTGCATTCTTCATGGCTTTGTGCAGGGATGTATCCATAGGACCTGTCAGGTATAAGGTATGTAGTTGCACATTTGTAGAACCTAGTATTTCTTGTTAAGTTACTCTGAATTATGAGACAAATTAATTGGCATGCAAACAAGAGTCTACATGCCTTGAGGTTGGCTCCTTATTTGGGCAACTTGAGTATTGCTAAGTAAAGAAAACCAACAATGTCCATATTACTAAATGGCAAGAGCTTAAGATTTAAAATACAGTGCTCTAAAAGTGCGGTGAATGAATGGAACAAAGTCAAATACTAATATTTTGCTTGGAATGATAAAATAACTCATAAACTAAAAAAAAATCAGTACCAAACAATTAAACTTTCAAACTATAGTGTATAATATACAGAGGGTACCAAAAAATGTATACATATTTTAAGAAAGGAAAACGGTATTAAAATTGTAATACTCAATATATACCGATAACAAAAGATGAATACAAGTCACGTTTGACTTCTGCAATTACAAGAGGTGCTCAAAGTAGTTACCATCAGCTTCCAGACACTTCTGATTATTGCTTGAGCAACGTTGACCAAAGTGTCCACTTGTATACAATTTTTGGCACCCCTGGTATTATAAATGTCAGAATCTGCTATTGAAGGATGATACTACAAGCCGACTCTAATTACAAAACAGGATCAGAGAAGTGAGTAACCACAGTAATAGAAGGAACTGGGAGATCACGACTGACCCATTTAAAAAATTAGGCACAGAAAAGAAAAGCGACTAACGTAAACACATATGGCGTGGCAGACTGAGCAAGGATTCAAATTTGTTTTTTCCCCTCTATTTTAGTACTACTTCTAAATGAAGGTGAATGAAGAAGTTGAATGCGTGGGTGGTGGGAGTTGTGGGGAGGAGGGACAGTTCAGGTAAGAAGCCAGAAGTTATATGTAAGGGCGAGATTCATATGGCCACTGGAGCAAAAATCCCAGAGTTGGGGATAATTATTACATTTGTTGTAGAGTTCTGAAAGTACTTTAAAGGCACCTCCATTATGATCATGAACCTGGACACAATCATAACCGTCTTTCTTGCTTTTAATAATGCCCATTGTAGATTACCCACCTTCTTTTTCCACCTAAATTCACTGTATTTAAATGTGTTTCAGTGTTAGAAATGAACTATATCACTTAATGGTACAAGGGTCAGATATATTTGTGGTAAGCAAATATCAGGAAAATAATACACTTATTTTACAAAGTATTCAAGGTAGAAATACCACTTATAGCTTCATAAGGAGAAAGCTATCCCTAACATATTTTACCTATTATGTGGCATTTTCTTTGCAATTGGTGGAGTAATAAGGGAATCAAGACCAAAGAATAATTTACTTTCCTTTGAAATCTATTTAGAAGTCTGATATCCAGGTATTTGTATACAATAATTTATTTATACCCCATGTGTATTCCTAAATTATATGCTACTTAGTTTTGCCTATTTCCAACATAAATGGAATTAAATAGCAATTATTTGTTTGGGGGACTTGCTTTTTTTTTTTTCAGCTCAACTTTATGTTTTGGAGATTTTTAATGTTGTTGCATGAAGCTGCAACTTACTCACTTTTTAAATAGTTATCACTGTATGAAATTATTCATTTAGTCATTATTTATGCTACTATTGATGACATTTGGGTTTTTCATTTTTTGGCTGTCATGAACAGTGTTGCCTCAAACACTCTTGTACATGTCTCCAGATTCATGTTTGCAAGATTTCTCTAGGGGGTTTATCTACATATCCAATTAAACTATGACTCATATTTTTGATTCATACTTATGTATAAAATCTTTCAAAGTAGCAACTGAGATCTGGTTATAGATACCTTGGAGGTCTAATAGTTGAATGATTTTTTTCCTTATAAAATGCACAAATAATTTACAGATATGACCTTATGAAGAAAAGATAGATATGAAGGATTACAGGTTTTATGATAGTTGAGTTTCAGTGACATATTGAGAATTTTAGGCTAGTGCTATAATTGCCTGTTTAGCTTTCTGATTTAGACATGAGAAAAATAAATGCAGCCCATTAAAAAGTACATTGATGTATTGGGTTGAAAAGTACTATTACAATATTGTTATTTAGAACAGGCTGTCTTGGCCTTTTTCAGGATTTGACATTTTGGGTAATTTTCTGAGACACATCTGGATGGGGAATATTTCCGACCCTTTCTTCCATCTATTACTAGCAACCATTTGTCAGTTGTACTTATTTTTACTGTTTATGTGATCTACCAAAAGTAGCATTATTGATTTAGCCAATGATTCAAAAAGTCATTTATTCATTCAATTAATAATTATTGGCACCTCCTATGTTTGAGGAGAACTGGCGGCACATTGGGACTCCAGTGGATAGTCTCTGGGATCACATTTAAGGGGCATGTTGACATTTGGGGTATATGAAAAGATGTTGAGCTCCTTGGATAATATCCAAATGAGGAAGGATTGGAGAGCAATAGTCTTGTTTATCCCAGAAATACAAGATTTAGTTTGTATAGTTCCAGAAAAAAGGACTGGAACCCAACAGGGAAATTTACCTGAGAAGCAAGTGTTATTTATTCATTGACTCATTTATTCATGTAACAAATACTTATTTAGTATCTACTGTAACTAATTGTAGAAGATGCCAGGGACATAATGGTATGCAAGATGGATTCAGTTCCTGACTTCATGGAGTTACAATTTATTGGAAGATGGAGACAATTAAGCAAGCAGTTATAAGACAATGCAATAAGTACTGTTATGGGAAACATAGGGTGCTATTCCACCTCCATTTAAAACACATTCTAATATTAGTATTGTAAAAAAGATGGTAAGAGGGGAATAGTCTGACCCTGGAGGTATTCGAGAAGAGGGTGTTGGGGATATTGTAGAAGTTGCGCCAACCATTACCATTAAAATCCTGTTTAAGTTTTAACTTTAATGATCGTATATATCTTTATAACAGATTCACACGCCTTCGTACACTTCCTATCCTATACTTCCCTTTCTTCCATTCATAGTTCCAGTTCTTTATGTCTGTATGATGAAGTGATTGTCTTTGTGATTTTCACAGACATTTGAATAGGGGGAATAAGGACAAATTCTTAGAATGGAAGTCACTCTTAATTTTTATATTTTTATCTGGGCTGTCAGGTCATTGAGGATAGGCAGAAGTGTTTAATTACACAAATGTACTGTGATCTGATTTTTAGCTTTTATTTTTCCCATTCTTCTTGATGGATAGCCCATGCATGTGGGGGCTCTTAGGGGACATTCTAGTGGGATCCTGTGTTTCAGTGGGAATGGGTAGGCACAAAGAATGTGTAGCATGTCAGTGCTACTGTTTATATAATTATAATGTTTTCTAAATAAGACTATGTTTATTATTATGTTTTGAATTCTTAACATGTCTTAACTAATTAGAAAAGCTGACCTTTCCCTCAGCATTAAAACAATAAAAAAATTATTTTGTGACATTCTCAGGACTCCTTGAGCCTTTCGCATTTAATGTTATAGACCGAAGATGGATATTGAAGAGGTTTGGGTTTACTTTCTCTTGACCCTTTGTGACTTCCTGCTTCTAAGAAAACAGTTTGAAAGACTCTTAAAAGGAATTTCTAGCGTGCTTGGCAGCTCTTATAAAACCACATTTTAGCAAACCAGTATAAATGAAGTATATATGTAAAAAAAAAATCAAAGAACCATATTGCTGATCAAATTAGCACTTTGTTTTGTGGAAATTGGATGCTGTAGAAAAATCTGGTGATTTAGGAAGTGTCTGCTTCTGGTAACTAGATAAACCAGGAACTAAAGTCTCAATTTGGTTAATCATCCTAGTTCATTCAAGCAGACATTTGATCACAAACTGGGTTTTACTCTGTGCTGGCGTTGATAGGTACTAGTGAGTCTGACTAACATGTTTTTTAAGAAAACAGAAAGTTGCAACTTGGGGATCTCCATTCAGATGAGTTCACAAACTTGAAACTAATTCATATGCATTCTCAAAATATATTGGGAAAAAAAACCCAGTTATTCCCACCACTCAGTCAATGGAGAAAATGGATGTTTGTGTCTTTGGTGGTTAGATATTCCTCTTTGAACAGGAGATTCATGTCTCTTAGCTCTCAGGGCAGAGATTCAGCTTGTCTCTCTTGGAATTGTCCTAGAAACTGGCTTCTTGTAAATATTTTAATTGGGATGAAACATGTTTTTGTAATGACAAAAGCGATTTATTCGTTTCATTGTTATTTGTGGAATACTTACTACGTGTCAGATACTCTTCCAGAAGCAGACAGTATGGTAAGAAATAAGGCAGGCAAGAGCCTCGTTTTTATTTATTTATTGAACACTTTTTTAAGGGCTTACTATATGCCAGAAACTGTACTTGGTGCTTTACAGATATTAAGTCATTGAATCCTCCTAACAGTGCTGTGAGGTGGGTACTCTTATCCTTATTCTACAGGTGTAAACACGGAGGCCCAAGGCCACCAAGTTAGGAATGGCTCGTCCAGGGTCTGAATGCAGGATGCGTGCTCTTGACCACCCACTCTGTGGTCACTCTGTAAGCCTGACCTCAGAAGCCTACCCGTTCCTTGTTAAAACAACAAGCGCATACACACACACACGCACACACACACACACACACGCTCAGAAGGAAAAAAAAAAAAGGAAAAAAAAACTACAGGTAATCTGACCAAGGTTAATATATTTGTGTCTGTGATCCATTCCTTACATATGTATGGAGGTGTATGTGTGTGCCTAAATATATGTGATATCTTACTGATTTAATGCCACTTATTTTCACAGCATATTATAAATGTTTTATAGGCCAGTGTATTTTTTAAATGCAATTTTAAAGAGCCCTTCAGTGTTCCATGATTTGTCTATGTCATGATTTATCTAACCAGTTTCTTGTCACTTAACAATGTTTCTCGTTATTGAATTTCGTAAACCCTGCTTTTATTAATTCCATTATAACCAAATCTTTTTACATATCCCTGATTATTAAAAAGTTTTTTAGTGAAGAATGGCATTAAAACTCTTTGTAAGTATTTATATAATATCTACATGCAGTTTATGTCTAATGAATATGACAGTGTTAACAATGTAATCATGCTTTTCCTTCTAGGTTAGTGGATGACAGATGTGTGGTACATCCGGAGGCTGGAGACCTTGCTAACCCTCCCAAGAAGTTCAGAGGTAAGAAATAAATAAGTGTTTTTTATTAATGTGACTTAAGGGGGTGGGAGCCATTTTTGTGTCTTAAAGTAAGTAATGTTAACACTTTATTCAGTGTGAAACTTTCAACTATAAACATGTCCACTGGAAATTCTTTCAAAAATTTTCCTGATTGTTTTTCTTCTTTTACACATTGAAGGATTTATAGTGAAATAGTTAAAATTTTTGTTTTGCTGACGATAGTCTACCTTTTGAAAGGAAATCTTGGTAATTAACTGTAGGGGCCAGTTTTCAAAAAAATAAATACAGCATGAATAATATATACTTATATATTTCTGTGACAATTATACTCCAAATGTTAGTGTTTCATGAACAGTTTTTTAATTTATCTTTGTAAAATCTCCAGGAGGGTGACAGTTGATGTGTTAGCTTAGCTTTTCAAGTGTCACTTTGGATGGTGTATAATAATGAACAATTGTCTTAAAACTTTTTCCTAAGTATAATTTTAGAAATAGCTTGATAAGATCAATAAGGAAATTGGTTATAGTAGAGACTGGTTATTATTCGACTGTTATAAAATAAGGATTAATGAAATATGCAAAGAATCATACACAACAAAAACCAGTAATTAAAATCTTGCTTAAATCAATTTCACAGTTTCTGTGTACTTATAACAATAAAAATAATTTAAAAACAGCATTCATTTTGAGCACGCTGTGTAACAATTCTTTTCACAATGGTGAAAAGCAGCTTTCGTAAGAGGTAAAAATCTGGAGAGAGAATTAAGGGGATTCCCCAGAGCCCAGAGCCAAGTCAGGATGTGATGCTTACTGCTCCGGGGAAGGGAGATGTTTAACATTTGTAAAATATTTCCTGGTTTCATTCCCTGTGATAGGCACTTTCCACACAATTCTCATTATAAGAATATTATATGTATTTCATTCTCCCTAAACCCAGAAGCTTGCAGAGAGTGACAAGCACGATAAGTATGCTTTGAGTTTAGAGGTCCAAATTTCTCCTCCAGTGGAAAAATTAACGTCAAATTGGCTGTGACTGATACACTGCCCATTAGAAGCACCCATAAAACTGCCCAGCAGGGGCACTCCTCTAACCCTAGACAAGTGAGGTGTTCTCGCCATAAACTGTCCCCACTGAGTATGTTACTGAAATCCAAGTTCATGTGCCCCACACTTTGAAAGGCCAAAACTCAAAATGTCACAGTTTGGAATAAGGAAAGGTTTATCGATTGAGAAGGCACCGACCGAGAAGATGGGAGACCTAATGGTGCCCCAAATCAATCTTGCTCACTGGACTAAGTTAAGGGTTTTTAAGGGGGAACAGGTATGCCAAAGTGCTGGGAGAACAAGTTTTATTTGGAGGACCCTATGATAAACGGGCATCAATGCAGGTTCTCCCTGGACAGTGGACCCTTGGCTTCTGAAATGGTTCTGGTGTTTAAGTTCTGGTTATGTCCTGGTTGTTTGGTTCCGTGTGTGTGTGTGTGTGTGTGTGTGGTGGTGGTGGTGGTGTGAGACTTTGGTTCCAGGTACAGCAGGAGGGCAAAGTTCTCTGCTGTTGTGCGCATGCTTTGGCTGTATGACTTGAGGTTTTGGTCTGTTGTCTCTGAAAAACGACTCAGTATCTTGTTAAACAGGATAGGACCATTTTGAGCTGGTTCTGTAGTTACAAGGATGGACTCAATAAAATTACCTGACTGACAGACCCAGAACCACCAGCCAAAGATGATGCGATAAGTGTGTGGAAATGATTTCAAAGATAGAAGAGGGTAGAGAATGGAAGCATAGACACTATGAAAAGAGAACAGATAGGTTCTGAAAAGTTCAAACCAGCATATTATATAAAGATGAGGAGAGAATTAGTGCTTTGGAAAAGAGATCTGAGGAACTCACCTAGGATGCAGTACAGAGAGATACAAAAAAGGAAGAGATGAACGAGTCATGAAAAGCTTGGAGGATAGACTGAGAGTGTTCGGCAGTAACTAATCAAATTCTAGAAGGAGAAGCTAGAGCGAATGGGAATGAGGCAGTATGTGAAAGAGTCTGAGTGAACACTTTCCTAAATTGGAGAGAAACACTGTGCCTCTGGTGGAAGAGGCACACTGAGTTCAGAGTAGTAGTGATAAACAAACCCAAATTCACAGAGACTCCTTTTGTGAACTGTAGTCCATTAAAGATAAAAAGAAAAGTTTTAAAAGCAAACCGGGACAACAAATCTGTATTGGTAAGAGGAAAAAGCACGGGATTCAGGGTTTGACTGTACCGCTCACTGGTTGTGTTATCTTAAGTAGGTCACCTAACTGCCTTGAGCCTCAGAGGCTGTCTGTTGTTGGCTGGTGGCAGTAGGCGTGGATAATAACAAGAACAACGTCAACCACACAAGGACTTGAAATCTTTCCAGAGAATGACCGTGCAAGTGTTTTAAGTCATTCTACAAATGATAGTTAACTTATTACAGAAAGGCATAATGTATTTTCTTTAAACATGTTTGACTCTACTCTTATATTATAACCCCATCAAGGGCAGCATTTTATTTTTTGCTTTTTGTGTCTTCCAGCATAGAGTTTGCCCATAGTAGACAACCAAAACAATAGCTGTTAGATGCTTTTGGATGACAGACCCAAACTTTGCCTGGGACCATGTGATAGAACATGGTTCCCAGGGGTGCCTACACTTCATTGTCAGGAGCGTGGGTAGCCTTATTTCAGTCAGGGGAGATTCATCTTTCAAAGATAAACGTTCAGGGTTTATGGTTGCCTTTTTCTTCTTTGCCAGCAAAATGAGTTGTTTTAAAGTGCAAAGCTTATTTCAGTGTGTCTGACGGAACGCCGGGGTAACAGCTGTGTACTCCATCTGTAATTATATGCAGATATACGGAGACTTGGTGTCATGTTATTTGGCAGGCACTGGTTCAAAGTTTGAATCACTCAGCTGCTCCATCCTGCCCTTGGAAGGCTGGCTTTTTCTGTCATCTAACATTGTCCTTGCTAGTTTGCTCTCATTTTCTACCTCTAGTTTAAGACTAAACTATTCTTTCACTCCATTTATCATGGGAGAAGGAGGGTCCTTTTTTTTTTTTCTATTGGAGATTCAGGGTTCCCTTTTAAAGCTCTGACTCTTCCCCTATGATTCTTGGGACTCCATCCTGATGGAGCCCCAGAGGAGAGCTCGCTGAGATGGGCTTGCCTCTGCCCTAGTTTTTATAGACTGCTCAATAGCCGTAAGCAGACCTTGTCCCAAATGCCTCGTCCTTTCACTTGGCTTGTCCTTTCACTGCTCTTGCATTACACCATTCTCTGCCTGACTGTATTTCCCCAGTTCCCTTTGACTTTAAAAACCATTGCTTTTTTGTACGGTTGCCTCCCAGAATCACCACCCCTGCATTTCCAGACTCCTCTGCCAAGTTTCCAGAGCACCCTCCCTTACTGTTACTTTTTAGATAAGGTGAAGAAACAATAGCTTGTCACAGTTCAGCAACACCTCAGTTCCTCCTGCGTCGGCTAGACAAATGGATTTCTCAGACTGATGTGAAAAAGCTTTTGTTTTTCGTACTCACTCTGATTTGTTCATGTGAATCATACAATTTTAGAGCTTCTAGGTGATTAAAAGTAAATCTAATATAACTCCCCCAGTGTTTTGAATGAGGAGCTAAAGTTCCAAAAAGGTTAAAATAATTCTCCCCCATGCACAATTATACAATGGAGTACTCTTTTGACTGTGTCATATTGCCTCACATATGAACAGAGGAAATTAAGTTTTCACAAATGAACAACTTCCCCAGGGTTTATTGAATGCCTAGCGGACAGCTGTTTTTCAGTAGACAACAGAGAATCAGAATACAATTAACAGAAGCACAGTGGCTTTCTCTTAAGTGCGTATAAAATTATTTTGATAAAATATTCTTTATTTTTCAAAGATAAACTTTAAACTTTGGAATAAACTCAGATGTACAGAGGAGTTATAAAGGATGTGCTATAGAAAGAGTTCCCTTCATCCAGTATCCCCTAATGTTAGCATCTTACATAGTCATGGTACATTTGTCGAAGTGAAGAAATTACCATTTGCATTACTATTGACTGAATTCCAGGCTTCTTTTGGATTTCATCAGTTTTTCCACTAATGTCCTTTTCCCATCCAGGATCCCACATGGCATTTAGCCATCATGGCTTCTTAGTCTTCTCTGGTCTGTGATACTTTCTCAGTGTGTCCTTGTTTTTTCATGACCTTGATACTTTTGAAGAATGCTGGCCAGGTATTTTGTAGAGGGTCTTACAATTTGGGTCTGCCTGATGTTTTTCTCATGATTAGACTATGGTTAGAGTTTTGAGACTACCACCAAGGTTAACTATCCTTCTGATCACACAAGGAGCACCTAATGTCAACATGTTTTATCACTGGTCCAATTTTTTGATATACAATTTAACCAGCCCCTCTCACACAAAATTATGGCAGTTATTTTTGTTGTCTTTGTAGTCTTTTGATTTTTCTTTTTTTCTTTCCTAGTTTCTTTATGCATTTGTGCCCCCCGTTCTCTAGAAGACCCATCTCAGGTGTGGATTTTTCCAAAAATCTGTGCCTGTTTATACATGTACATTTTCTTTTAGGAGGAGAAACTCACATAAGTCAAAGCAAGAGAAGTTTATGTGTCCTTTTATTACCATTCGGGTGATAAAATATAGAAGTAATGGAGAACCCAGGAAGCCACTCTCCAGGAGGGCTGAGGGAAGAAAAGACAGTCTCTTCTCTTGGTTGATTATAGATACTCCCTGGGATGGGCCATTTGGTGTTGAAATTCTGAGATTCTGTGGTCCTTTGACATGTGACTATTTCAGAATCCACCATGCCTACCAAGTGGCCACTTCTGGCAAGCAACAAGTTATTATAAACCATAAGTTGGAATGCTTCAGGCATTGAAATTAAAATACAGAATTTCTCTGCTGTGCAGTGGAACACTAAAGCAGGTACTGAAAATCAAGGCTTGGAGGAAGATTGACAAGATCATTTCTTTAACTCAGTTCCTTCTCTTCAGATAGTTCAGCGAAGTTATTTTGTAAGCTGGAACTCTCACCTTTTGCTTCTACACATGGAGGTTACACACTCAAGTGTATAAGAGAAAAAGTCATGTTGCTGGGTAGTAGTTTGACTTTTTACATGGTTGAATGTATCAGTCTCGTCTAAAAGTGATTCTGTATGAGCCAGTTATAAATATTTCCTCTACCAGCTTAACAATTGCTTTATTGCATTCCTTTAGGTTTGGTGTTAGTGTATTTTTGTTTTGATGAATACTGAAACTATTTCAGATTCAAAATAACTAGCATTTATTGAAAATTTAATACCTGCTACACTGTGCTTGCGGCTTCCTATGCGTTTTTATTTAGTCATCACAATAACGCTATAAAGTGGAAATTGTGGCGATCCCAATTTTGCAGTTGAGAGAGTTAAGTGTAAAGAAGTTATGCAACCACCTTAAGGTCACCAAACTCATTACTGGTAGCGTTGGGACTCATACCAAGTTTGTCTGACTCCAGAACTGTTTGTTCTTAACCATTATACCATATCATCTGTTGAATCATGCCATTCTATAAATTTTACCTGTTGGTCCTGTAGAGCCACATAGATTAAATCCAATCCGTCTTCCACACAATGCCCTTTAAGTATTTGTTTAGAATGACCAGATTCCTGCAGAACTTTTCCTCTATCCCCTTAATTTAAAAATTTCTTTCACTTGTTGCCAGCTGTACATTCTTCAGTGGTTTCTCTAGCCTTCAGCATAGTGTGTGTCTGTCCTCTCTGGTTAGGCTCCTGTTTGTCAGTGTAATTCTTAGTGGCGTAGAAAGAACTGAACATAGTACATTGAGGTGCAGTCTGATCAGAATCGCCCTCTTTTTTGGATGTCACATCTGCTGCCCAAGAATCCTGGACAGGAATCCGTAATTTACCTCCATTTGTTAGTCAACTCAAACAAACTTCTGATGCATTTTGATTTGTATCTCTGAATCGTCATATTCCTCCTCCTAAGCTGTATAATTGGTACGTTGGAACCAAGTGGAGAAGCTGTTATATTTCATATTATTAGCATTGGCTCATTATTGTAGCCAGCCAAACTCTCTCTCTCTCATCTTCATTTTCATCCAAATTATTTATTCAAATTCCTAGCCTCATGACATCTTGAAATTTATTAAGTTGATAAAAGGTATATGTGTGAGTCTCTCATTTTATGTGTTATTCCAGTGTTAGTGAATATATCTGAGGAGAAATAGATTAGCACTGTGTTAGTTGGAGTACCTACAAATCACACCCTGGAAGCGTTGGATGGAGGTCACGTTTGGGAGGCGATCCCTGGAAGCATGGATGAGGAAGTGGGGGAGAGTGAGCCTAAAGGAAGAGTGAGCCTAAGGAACACAATAAAGTGCTCCTTAATGCCCCCCAACTGTGGCAGCTGGAACTCAGTCCTTCTGGGGCTCTTGAGAAATCGTGAGGATCATGCCTCAGAATCTCCAATCCAAGGACAGAAAGTCTGGGGTCAACTTCCATCCTCTGTGGGTTGTGGGGTGCCCCTGAGGGCATTATCACCTCCTTCCACGACATACGCACTTCTGGGTTGCTCCCGCTTGCAGCTGGGCAGTTTCTCCCAGTGTCAGGGAAAGCCCTCAGGAAGAGGAGAGATGCAGGAACTTGAAGTTGGAGGCTGTCAGCGTGCTGGAAACTGTCCATCCACTGCGGTTGTCAGTGAACTTGGGCCTGAGGACACATGACTTGTGCATACTCAGAATTTGTACCCATTTTTTTAATTGAAAGACCTCCAATTAGACTGTAAACTGAGGGTAAACACTGTGTTAGCCTGTGCTCTGTTGAATTATCAAGATCAAGAACAGTGTTTTACATATTATTGGGGCTGAATTAATTTTTGTTGAATTAATGAATAAAGCTCTGGAAAAAAATTATAATTCTTAAAGGCAGTATAATTTCAGTTCTGTCATCAGATGCTTTTTTGGGGGTCTTATGACTACCCAGCATGTAACAGTTGTTAGCAGATTACTTGTTTTATGATAAAGCAATGCATAGACCTGTTATTTAATTATAGTCTTAAATTGTACACCTCTGTGTTTAAGTTCATTGGTGTCAAATTGTGCATTCTAACATACACCTTTAGCATGAATAGCAGAATAGAGAAATTTCTATAGGTATTAAATGAAAATTTTTTTTTAGGTTGTATCATTTTGTAGTTTGCTGCTATTCAAAGAGGTTTAGAAAATTGCAATGGATTTGCAAGCCAACGCTTACATGATTTATACTAAAGCATCTTTAAAATTCTCCAGTTGAATGTTACTGCTGTGTTGATCCTGTGTATTTGTGGTAAGTCATTATATTAAGAACCTTTTATTTCTAATCCCTTATTATTAAACTCTTAAATGGCAGTGGAAATTGGATAAGTTTACTTTTCTCAGTGAGCTTTCAGAGCAGGGCCAAAGGATGAAATAAAAACAGATTGCATCGTCTTTTTGCTTCTGTTGTTGATGCGAGTCAAGTTTATAAAAGTAGTTGTACTTTCAAACACTTTCTAGTGGAGGGCCGTTGCTGTGATTCTGAGTGGGAAAATAGGACTTCGTACCGTGAAAGTCTCATGAGTTGCTGTTAAGGCAACGCTTACAATTAATTGTGTATATAATACATATGGTGTATGAATTTTGATTGATTTGTGGCTTTAAATTGTGAGGTTTAATTCTCTCCTTTAAGAGTGAGAAGTGATGGGCAGGAAGTTAGCACCTGTGATGCAGGTGGTGTGGTGGAGTAGAAACCATTCCCTGATTCCCTCACTTACTAATCATGTATCCAGGGGCCAATTTTCCTGAGCTGCTGGCTTGTGTATAAAAATCTCCTCTCCAGTGTTGTGTGTGAAGTTGGTTATGTGTCCAAATTCATTGGAAGTGCTGAATAAATACCATTTTGTCTGTGAATATTTCAACTTAATAACCAAGACGACACTTTCCATGAACAGAAAGTCATAAATATTAAAATTTTTAACTTTGAACACTTATGATGAATGGTCTTTATCCATGTTGCCTTATTCAATTCTTTATTAAGAATTTTACAAATGTGGAAACTACACTTAGAGAAGTAAAGTAACATGCTCAAGGTCACACAGCTTGTGCAATAAGGCAGGTTTGTTTGAAGTTGGTGTTTTTCAACACTATGAAATCCTGGATACATTTCGTAGAGATTTATTGAATATCCACTGTGTGCGATGCAGTGTGTGAACCAGTTGCTATGATTCAAATGAGTCAGAAATGAATGCTGCTCTCAAGGAATTTATAATCTAATGAGAGAGATAAGATATGTATATAAATAATTATAGCACAAAAGAGAAAGTGATAAGGGCTAAATAAAAAAGTATGGCGAAAGAACTGTGGGAGGATGGAGATTTTAATTTCCTGTTTTGAGAGGTGAAGACAGCTTCTTAATGAACATAGCATTTAACCTGTAACTTGAAAGATTTATGCTGGTGGGGAAGGGACATCTAAGCTTCTCAGGCCTAGTTTGCACCTTTTCATTAAAGTAGTTCTTAGGGTAATAATTGCTATGCAAAGCTATGTTTCATTTCCTATTTAAAGTAATGGAATATTTGGTATACTTTTGAGTAGACTGAGATGAAAGCACCAAGCCATTACCCCCAATAAATTTAGTGGTCTGCAGGAAATAGACAAGAAAATCAATGATAACTAAATGTGAGCAGACTACTCTACTATCACTGCTGCTAATCATGAACATGTATTTCGTCCTTACTATATGTCAGGTAATGTTCAAAATGCTTTATATTTTATTAATCCATTTAATTCTTACACAACCCTAAGTAGAATATTTTATTATTATCTGCATATATTAGATGAGGTACTATAACAGAAACAAAACAACAATAAAAACCAATGGCTTATTATATAAGATAGTTTATTTCTCTCTTAGTTCCTAGTTGAGTGATCCAGAACCATCTTACAACTCTACCATCCTTAACACATGGCTTTCGAAGTTGCTCCAATAGTCACCATTTTTTAGTTAGTAAAAAGGAAGTAAGAGGAATGGAGGGCAAAAAGATTCTTTGACAAGGACATATGGAATTGCACATGTCACTCCTATTCATATCTCATAGTCACATAGTATAATAGGGTGGAATGGTGCCTCCCCCCAAAAAAATAAGTCCATGTTCTAATTCCCAGAACCTGTGACTATTACCTTATTAGGAAAAAGAGGCTTTGCAAATGTAATTACATTAAGCATCTTGAGATGAGAGTATCCTTGATTATGTGGGTGGGCCCCAAATGCAATGACAAGTGTCTTTATAACAGACAGAAGAGAAGATACACAGAGGAGAGACCGTGTCAAGACAGAGACAAAGCATGGAATTATGTTGTCACAAGCCAAGGAATACCTGGAGCCATCAGAAGCTGGAAGAGGCAAGAGAAGATTTTCTCCTAGAACCTTAAGAGGGAACATGGCCCTGAAGACACCTTTGAACCTCTGGCTGCCAGAACTAGGAAAGAACAAATGTCTATTGTTTTAAGCTACCAGCTTGTGGTAATTTGGTATGGCAGCCACAAGAAACCAATACACATGGCTATATCTTGCTGCAAAGAGGCTGTAGAAGGTGTTAGCGGGCTGGCCATGTGCCTGCTTAAAACTCAGGAATTCTGTTACCTAAAGGAAGAAGAGAGTGGATATTGAGGAGAAGGGGTAACAGTCTCTGTCACATCTCATTCTATAGATGAGGAAATTGAAGTGCAGAGAAGTTAAGTAACTTGGCCCAGGTTGTGTAACTAGAAAGAAGCAAAATTTTGATGAAAATCCAGACCCTTCGTCACTAACTCACTGCCTTTACACATAAGGGGCTATGGAAGCACAGAGAAGAGGATTGTAATTGGCTTGGGAATTCAGTGGAAGAATGGAGGTGAGCTGGAGCTATGGAAAAATGGACAGTTGTTAACCAGGTGGAAAGCAGGGGGTTGAGGAGAAAGAGGCATTTCTGGCTGATGCACAGAGGTGTAGAGTAGCATGACCCATTTTTGGTTGTAGCTTTTAAGAATAGTTAAAGCTTAGAAGAATGTGGAAGAGTAGCAGAGAAGGGGAGTCCAGTTGCCTAATGGCCTTGTGTGTATGCCATACTGAGGCATTTGATTTTTATGTTAAAGATAGTGGAGAGCTATTAAAGGATTTTAACTTGGGCTTTGACATGAGCAGAAATGAAAGTTTGAAAGACTATTCTCTTACGTAGACGGGTTAAAAATGTAGGGTGGGATATCAACTAAGAAGCTGTTAAAATAGTTCAGAAAATTTGACAGTGGAGTTAGGATAGTAGCTATGGATGGAGACAAGGAGATGGATTTAACTATAGTAGGACTTGATGACTAATTGTATGTGGAAGTGGGGTGGGATGTGGGAGTGAGGGAGAGAATGTATCCTAGAATTCTCCAAGGTTTCAGGCTTGGGCTGTGTGGGCAATTTTAGTAGCATTTACTGAGCTATGGAATATAATAGAAACTACTTGACAGTTTCAGTTTTTTATCATGGTGTAACAAAATACCCCTAAACTGAATGGCTTTCTCAGCATCCATCTATTTAACTCATAAATTTTTGGTTTCTCTGATTGATTCTGTTGCTCTGAACTGGCTTAGCTGATCTCTGCTGAACTTGCTTATGCATCTGTGGTCATTTGGCAGCTGGATGGTCTAGAATGGCTTCCCTCACATGTCTGTTAGTGAATAGGTTGTTGATGGGGGTGGCTGGGCCATTTTCTGGGGGTGGCTGTAGCCTCATTTTCTGGCAGGCTAGCTGAGATTCTTCACACAGGGATAGTGTTGTGAGAACAGCCAAGAAAGGGCAAACCCCAGTGCTTAAGCATTCTCCGAACCTCTGCTGTGTCACATTTACTAATGCGACATGGCTAAGGTCAGATACAAAGAATGGAGAAATTGACTCTACCTTTTGAAGGGAGGAGCTGCAAAGGGACATGCATACACGTACAGGGATGGGGAGAATTTATGATCATCTTTGCAATTTACCACAATAATGAATTTTGTTCTGGCATCCTTTCTGCCGGAGAAGAAGATCTAGAAGATTGACTGGATTTGTTAATCTGGAGGCTCTGGAGAGAAATCTAGATGGAAAAACAAATTTGACATTTACTAATATATGGATCGAATTTAAAGCACTGAGAGGGAGAAGAAAAGAGTACCCTCAATAGAATCCCTAGGAATACTAACATTTAAGGTACCTGAAGAAAACAACAATATCAAGAGCCACAATGAAACACCACTACAGAAAAGGCTAAAAAAAAAAAATACTGACAATACCAAGTGTGGACAAGGACACAGATCAACTAGGTCTCTCAGACATTGCTGGTGGTGTACAAAATGCTACAGCCATTTTGGAAAAGAACTTGGCAGGTTCTTATAAAGTTAAACACACACTTACTATTAATATATGACGCCCAAATCTCTTAATTATTTACCCAAAACAATGAAAACTTATGTTCACACAAATATCTGTACATGAATGTTTATAGCAAAAATTGAAAACAATCAAAATCTCTTTCACCTGGTGAATGAATAAGCAATACACCCAACGGTATGTTCATATAATTGATAATAAAAAGGAATGAAGTGCTAATACACCCAACAACACAGTGACTCTCAAATAATTTATGTGAAGTGAAAAAAGCCAGTTTCAAAAGGCTACATAATGTATGACTTCATTTAAAGGCCATTCTGGAACAGGCTGAGGATGGAGGGGTGAATTTAACCAACTCAAGAATAGCCCCAAGGGGCAAAATTATCCCTGAGGTGGTACGAGTACTCTCTTGACTTCATTTGAAAAAAAGCGAAGTGACTTTTTTCACATCTAAGGCTGGCTGTGCAAGAAGATGGAGAAAGACCTTATTCATTCAGGACTCTACCTCTCTGTGTCTTCATAGGTGGGTCCTCGGTGAGGTCTTTAGATACAGTTAGAGTTTTAATTTTGGGGAAAAGAATCATCCTTATTATAGTAAAACAAAGTACATCTGAATCACTTTTATAGGCTATTTGGTCTTCTGAATGATACGGAGGGTTAAAGTATTTCTACCTATGCTATAGTCATGATTGACTTTATATTCCTTAGGAAAGTAATCCCAATTATATGATTCCAGTGGAATTTCCTATGGGAAATGCCTTCTTTTTTATAATATAGTTTCCAGGAACAGATTGTGGTGAGAAACATGGACTGTTTATATATCTGAATCTATGGCTCACTCAAAAACTCTTCAATGAATTAAATGGTGGCTATTTTTAAATAAACTCTTTCACTTATTCTTCTTATGTTGTCGTGTATTAGACATATTAAAAGGCATATGAAAAAGTCAAATCACTTCCGTTTTCACATACACTATAACATAAATAATCTCTAGTCGGAGAGTGTCATAAACATATTTATTATTATAAGTGGAATTATGTGTGAATTTAGATTCTACTTCTATGATTTATGATAGGTGGGCCTTCTTGTTTTACTGTCTTCTAAGTATTAAATAAATTCATAAACATTGTGTTTTGTTTATGAAAGTCTCTGTGTATCTGTGTAAAGCTTACTAATAATTCACTTATTCAAACTGCCACTAATTCAAGCTACCACTACTAAGAAAAAAGATCGATTTATACATTGTGTATTCAAGTTCAGGTCAACTGCCTTTCCTTCCCAGATGTTGATTTAGTGAGTGAGCAGTTTAAAGATCTTCTCTGATCAGGTGCCTTTGTTTACATTTTGTGGTTTTCAAGGTAAATACAGCAATTTCAGAATAAAGCAAACACTGCTGGCAGATAGCATCGTTTGTTTTACACATGCTTGGAAGTAGTTTGGAAACTTTGTCTTTTAAAGAAAAAGATAGGTAAAAACTTAATAAAGCAGCCCTCAAAAGTGGAGATCCAGCCTCAGTTGGTGATGTACCACTGACCCACCATTGCTGAATTGAACCTTGCTTGCCCATTTGTAGCTGGGGACCCCTTCAAAGAGAGGTTTATGCCCTGAAAATGAAAGTGGTGGGTTCCCCGGAAATCACTAAATCTGGGTACTTCTGTCATATTTTGCTATATGACTGTGATTGATGTGTGTGCCTGTGTGTGGGTTCGTGTGTGTGTGTGTGAATCTTCCACTGGATGAATTAGCGATGGTTAAACTTAAATTTCCAGAGGCTCTCAAGGTCTATGAAGAACTGGAAGATAATAAGCTCCCCCAGAGAGTGTCCTGTCTTAGAAGCAGAGGTATAGGTGGCGAGAACTGGTTTTTAAACTAGCATATTCTAAATGGCAGAAGCTTCAGCTCTGTTTAGATATAGAGCTGTGGAATTTGTCCTTCTGGTTCTATTTAGATGTACTGCATGAAGAAAAGTGCAGCTATAGTTTGTCATAGAAAGTATCATAGTTATGCAACTTGTACTCTGATTGTAGCTGCATAATTAAATACCTCGATGTGAGTAAATGTTGGAAGGAAAGGAGTTAAAATTAATTGTGTGGTTAGGTTGGGAGTTAGGTTCTGTAATGTAATTACATAAAAGAAAAAAATCCAGTAAGAAAAACGTCATATTAAAAAAACAGTGTGATTGTCCAGTGGGCATATGTAAAAACAAAGCAAAAAGCAACTTATTCAGTGTAACTAATGTTTTGACTTAATGACAGTGGAAGTCCTTTAGTTCCTATTTCTTTCTCAGTCTTATTTTCTTTCTATATATTTGGCCAGCACTGGTAATGAAATTAAAGGCAGGGATCTCCACTAATTGGCTTACATATGTAAGCCAGGAGAACAAGTGAGTTCTCTACTTTCACCCTAACACAGGAAATGGGTGGCACTGTTCTTGAGGCTTCTTCAGTTATTCTGCTGTCCTAAATAAAGTTTATTAAACATTATGGAATTCTATGTTTCATCACTTAAATAGCCTAGAACATAAATAACCCAGAAACACTGACTTAGTTGAATAAAACCTGTGGGAGTTGGAAACTGACCCCTTCTTGTAGAGAAAGCAAAGGCCATAAGGAGAATGGATTGCGTGTGCCTGAGGAGCCAGGCTGTCATGGTGTATAGTAAACAAGCAAGCTGCTGACAAGGCCCCACCCCTGCTGGGGGTGGCCACAAGCCATAATAGGTGGTCAATGCAAAGTGAGAATTAGGTGACACAAGAAACCTATGCAACTTTACCAACCATAGTCACCCCAATAAACTTTAATAAAAAAAAAAAGGCATAGGACAAAGGCCCAGATGTGGTTTTCTAGCGTGGGGGGGTCCTCAAGATCTTTTCGGGAGGGTCTGCAAGATCCAACTATTTGCATAATGATGCTGAGACATTAGTTGCCTTTTCCACTTTCATTCTTTCTTGAGTGTGCAGTGGAGTTTTCCAGAAGCTACGTGAACTGGGATGGTGTCATCTGTGTTGGCTAATGAAATGTGTGTTTGTGTTCTACTGTGCTGTGCATTTTCAGTTTTACTTTGTCATACAGTAAATATAGAAACAACCCACAAAACAATCCTCAATAATTTTTAAGAGCGTAAAGTGATCCTGAGACCAAAGAGTTTGAGAAATGCTTGCTAGAGGGACAATCAGGTATCAAGGGTTAGGAATAAGCTTAACTGAACTATGAGAAAAGGCACTTGTGAAAAGCAATGGGTAGGCAAGGAATAGGCAAGAATAGCAGTCAGGGAAAGTAATTAGAAATCAAAAAGCCATCAGGTATACCAAGGAGGCAAGAGAAAATGAGGGAGCAGGAGAAATAGTTATTTTCTGACAGTTTTTCAAGGTTCAGCTTTGTATCTCTAGCCCTGTGCCTGTAGCAGGATAGGCCTTTGATGAATACTTGTGAATGATTGAATTGATAAGTATAAAGATTGTAGAACCAAATAAAAATTTGAGAAACATGAGATGTAATGTTTATCACAGTATTACTTATAATGGAGGAAACTTAAATATGCAAAAGGAGGAAAAACGTTTGTATATCACGATTTGTCCTAAGTGGGAATTTAATGTTTTCAAGCAATATTTAATGACATTAGAAAATGTGAAATGGAAGAAAAGCTTTATGTGAAACTGTATATGTAATACATTTCCAGTTATCTAAAATATATATGCATGTATAAGTGTATATTTTAGCAAATGTATTTGTCTGTCTCTCTGAGGGTATACACCAAACTGATAACCGCGGATAACCTTGGGCATGAAAAGAGGTGGGACTGTTTTTTCCGTTACATTCTTTTAGATTTTCTAATTTTTTGTCAGTGATCATATATCAGTTTTATATTCAGAAAGAAAAAAACCCCTAAGATTTTTACTTACACACACACACACACACACACACACACACACACACACACACTTTTTAAAGCTACTAGAAAAAAATTTGAGTCGTTTCATATTGAGATAGCTTTCTGTCCCAGGCTCAGAATTTTTCTATGTCTTCGTTGCCTGTTTGAAGCTGGCCTGGAGGTCTGGGTGTAGCAGAGGCAGGTGTGAATTCCAGTCAGAGTAAGGATACTGGCAGCCAGATATTGCCCCTACCAGAAGAAGACACACATTCAAGAAGGCACTTGAATTTGTACTGCAATACCTAATTCTCCACATGAAGGTCTTTAACAAACTCCAGGCTCAGAAGGATGCCTGGCTGCTGCAGGGGTATCAAGAAAGGACAAGAAAGCTTGTACCAGAAGAAGAAGTAAAGAAGGAATGACTGGTTGGTCTGTAGCTCTGTCTTCTCTTTGTCATTTGGAAGGAATGAAACCTAGGCCTCTTATAGGAGGAAAAATAACAGTAACTTAAAAATATATACCATACGCACACACACATACATACTACTAGCTCAGGTTTCCAGTGGTTTGAATTTTCTAGTGCTGTGGAACATAAGATGTCCTTTATTGCTTCACTTTTATCTTTTTTCTCTCTCTTTAGAGTAATAGGGAATATTTGGGTGTTTAAAAGTGAAATGATCATACATAAAAATTACCTCAAAGTGGATCACAGACCTAAAATATAAGAGTTAAAACTATAAAACTATTAGAAGCAAACAGAAGTAAATCTTAGCAACCTTGGGTGATTCACTGATTTCTTAGATTTGACACCAAAGCACAAGCAACAATAGAAAAATAAACTGGACTTCATTAAAATTAAAAACTGATTTTGCTTCAAAGGATATCATCAAGAAAGTAAAAAGACAACTAGCAGTCTGGGAGAAAATATTTACGAACCATATAACTGATAAGGGACTTATATCTAGAATATATAAAGAACCCTTATAACTCAATGATAAAAAGACAAATAAGACAATTGAAAATAGGCAAAGGATCTCAATAGATATCTTGCCCCCCTAAAAGATATAAAAATGTCAATGAGCACATGTAAGATGCTAAACATCATTAGTCATTAGGAACGTGCAAATAAAAACTACAATGAATACCACTTCACTCCTGCCAGGATGGCTTTAATAAAAAAGATAGATAACAAGAAATGTTGGTGAGGATGTGGAGATACTGAAACCCTTAATATGAGGTGTGACAATTAAGTTCGTGAACTCATCCCAGAAAAGGTGCTACATGCCTCATTGCAGAATATCACTATGGTCCCCTTCAAAGTACTTCCCTTGGGGAGCTGTGCACCGACACCAGTGCCTAGTCCCCCTTTCAAAGCAATTTTGGAACTCTTTTTCTGTAATGGCCATCAGAGCTGTTTATCATATTACCCTTGATGTCTGAATGTCATCAAAATGTCTTCCTTTCAATATTTCCTTTATCTTCAGTTAAAGAAAGAAGTCATTGGGGACCAGATCAGGTGAGTAGTGAGGGTGTTCCAATACAATTATTTGTTTACTGGCTAAAAACTCCCTCACAGACAGTGTCATGTGAGCTGGTGCATTGTCGTGATGCAAGAGGCATGAATTGTTGGTGAAAAGTTCAGGTCATTTTCATCTAACTTTTTCACGCAACCTTTACAGCACTTCCAAATAGTAAACTTGGTTAACTGTTTGTCCAGTTGGTACAAATTCATAATGAATAATCCCTCTGATATCAAAAGAGGTTAGCAACAATTGTTACAACAAGTTCGAAACTTAATTATCAGGCCTTGTGCACTACTAGTGGGAATGTAAAGTAGTGATTTTGGAAAACAATCTGGAAGTTCTTTGAAAAGTTAAAGTAGAATTACCATTTGATCCAGGAATTTAACCTCTGGGTGTACACACACGAGAGATTAAAACATTATGTCCACATAAAAACTTGTACACAAATGTTTATAGCAGCGTGATTTATAAAAACCCAAAGTGGAAACAACTTAAATGCCCCGCAACAGATGAATGGATAAACACAACCTGATCTAATCTCTATAGTGGGGATTATTTAGCTATAAAAAATTATGAAGTACTGATACATGCTACAACTTGGATGAACCTTGAACACATTATGCTAAGTGAAAGAAGCCTGTCACAAGACACATATTGTTTGATTCCATTTATATGAAATGTCCACAGTATGCAAATATATAGAGACCCAAAGTAGATTAGTGATTGCCTAAGGCTGGGGGAAGCAGGAATGGGGAGGATGGTGAGTACAAGATTTCTTTTAGAGCCTAAATTAGTTAATGTGGATATTTGCATAACTCTAGAATATACTAAAAACCATTGAATTGTGTACTTTAAAAGGGTGAACTTAATGATACACAAATTATATATTAATAAGGCTATTTAAAAAAGCAAAAGGTACATAGCCAGCAGGTGATAAAATGTTAAAAACTCACAAATAAATATGTTAAAACAACTTAGTGTGCTATTATGTCTGCCCAATCAGCCCAAATATCAATAGTATAAGCTTTAAGAAAGGCTATATGGAAATAGGAACTCTTAGACTGAAGAAGAAACTGTAAATTGGCCCAGACTTTCTGGAGAGCTGTCAGATGAACCAAACATTTTTTTACAAGATTTTGGCTGAGGAAGAAAAATACAGAATACAAAATACAAAATACAGAAAAAATACAGCCAGCAAAGAATTTTTATCTTAAATGTTAAGAAATAAAGTTCCATCTCGCCCTACTTGTGAGCACCCAAGTTCAACAATGAGCTCGCTTGTAAACTGTATTATTAACATAGGCTGTTGAGTCCATATAGGACGGGCAAAATTCAAGGCAAACAAAGGCATCTTTAGTTATTTTGTTGCCTGTCCCAAGGAAAATAGTGGCTGTTTTGTTGGGTTTTTCATCAGAAGTATTCTAATTTATGTCAGTTAGAGCTTCCTTACTATGGTCTGACAACAGATATGGATCTAGGTCTGATAATCTTATCAGTCAAAGACTTTGTTTGAGTTGAGTCTTAGGGTTAGCCAAAAATGGTTGAAGAATTTGCAGAAAGGTTTTGTTTTTTTAAAGCTGTGTTCCTTGCAATAGCTAAACAAGGAAAACAATAAAAATATTCAACCATTTTGGAATGGTTAAATGAACCATGAAATATCAGTGCCATTAAAAAGAAATATGTCCACTTTTTCGTTGCACACGTATCCATTTCCCTACTAAAGTAAAAGCTCTACCAAGGGAGAAAATATAACTGCCATGTGAACTCTTCTTCATCACCAGCAAATCTCATAGTGCTTGGCTACATTAAATGTCTAATAAATGAGTCTGGAAAATTTTATTTTTTATTATGTTTTTCTTCATATTTGAAGTAGTACATATAAATAAGAAAAAATAAAAACAAAATGAAAGAATTTGGCCACAAGTACATAACATTTTATTAATAAGGATTCGAAGAGGATCTGTTGTTTTATGTTTTGAAGTAGTTTTCTTTAAATTTGTTAGTATGATGGAAAAAAATAAAAGCAACACATATTTTTTGTCATCCTACGGTGTTAGGAGCTACTGTGTGGTACAGCTTCTGCTTTATTCAGTCAAAATGTCACCATCCACAATCCCTAACTCAGCCGGTGGAAGGGCAGATAAGGTGTTAGGCTTATTTCACAGACGGAACAAAAAGCCAGGGTTAAGAAAGGAAGAGGGGAAAGGGAAGAGGAAAGACAAAAGCTGCCAATATCAGATCAGCATCAGCTTCTTCTTACTGGTTTCCCACCTGCAGTTTCCTTTGCCATGATTTGGGGCTCTGCCACCCACAAGGGGTAAGACCTTGGGCTTTCTGTTTAGGCTAATTCCATGTATCTCAAGGTTCAATAGATGTATATTCTGCTTTTTTTAAAATTTAATTTTATGTAATAAATACCTTCCCATATAGCTACGAATTCATTATAATTGTCATTTATCTTTTTAAAGTCACTCTAGCGTTGCTTTAAAAAAATTTTTTTATTGTGAAATAAAGCATATATTCAGAGGATATAATGTATATATGAGTATGTGTATATATTGTATATGTATAGATCTGTGTCTGTGAGTATGTGGGTATAAATTATATAGATACAGATATAGAAGAAACTGGTCAGAGCCCAAAAGTATCCCTGCTCTTTTTATTTAATAGGCACTATTTTTAGAGCACTTTCAGCTTCACATCAAAATTAAGCACATTGTACAGATTTCCCATATACCCCCTACCCCACCCCCCAACATGACACCTTCCATTATTATCAACACCCCTCACCAGAGCAGGATGTTTGTTAGAACAGGTGAACCTACATGGATACATCATTATCACCCAAGTCCACTAGGATTCACTCTTGGTGTTATACATTATATGGATGCTGACAAATGTCAGCATACACCATTACAATGTCCACCATTATAATATCACACAAAGTAGTTCACTGCCCTAAAAATCCTCTGCGCTCTGCCTGTTCATCTTGGTTGCTTCTGAATTTTTGGCCAGAAACAACAGAAGTTTTCAGCTCATTTGGGTTGTGTGATTGCTGCATCAGATGTCAAGAGTATGTTTAGTTTTGTGAGAAACCACCAGAGTCTTTCAAAATAAATGTGCTGTTTTACATTCTCACTATCAGTGATTTGAGTTCCTGATACTCATCATTTTTGCCAACATTTGCTGGTGTTAGTTTTTGGATTTGGGGCATTCTCATAGGTTTGTAGTTGTATCTTGTAATAATTTGCAATTTCCTAGTAACATATGATGTTGAGCATCTTTTTATATGGTTACATGCTGTCTGTACATCTTGGTGAGGTGTCCGTTTAGATCCTTTGTCCAGTTTTTAATTGCGTTGTTTGCTTTCTTATTATCAAGTTTTAAAGGTTCTTTGTATATTTTGGATAGCAATCCTTTATCAAATGTCATCAGCAAATATTTTCTCTTGGTGTGTAGCCTGTCTTCTCATTCTCTTGACAGTATCTTTGCAGAGCAGAAGTTTTAAATTTTCATGAAGTTCAGCTTTTGAATTCTTTCTTTCATGGAGTGTACCTTTGGTATTGTATAGAAAAATTCAGTGCCATACCCAAGGTCACCTAGATTTTCTCCTGTATTATCTTCTAGGAGTTTTAGTTTTGTGTTTTACATCTAGGTCTATGATCCATTTTGAGTTCATTTTTGTGAAGAGTGTAGGGTCTGTGTTTAGATTTTTTTTGCATATGGATGTTCAGTTGTTCCAGCACCATTTGTTGACAAGACCATCTTTTCTCCATTGCCTTTGCTCCTTTGTCAAAGAGCAGTTGACAGTAATTATTTGGGTCTATTTCTGGATTCTCTATTCTGTTCTATTGATCTATTTTTCTGTTCTTTTACCAGTATCACACTGTCTCAATTACTGTAGCTTTATAATAAGTCTTGAAGTTGGATAGCCCTTCTCTTTTTCATTTAGGACAAGTTGAGGTGGGAAGGGAAGATGGATACCAAAATTTTTCAAGTTTTGTATGCAGGAGGCTGGGTTTGAGGATTTGGCTTAAGGCAGTTGGCCAAGTGAGTGTGCTCATTCTGAATCTAGAATCAAGCAGAACTCTCCACTCAGCATAGACAATAGGCAATATTCAGGTAATCAGGTAAGCCCCTTCACTTCTCTGTGTAAGGGCTGTGTAAGTAAAGGGGTTGAAAAATGCCAGTTTCACTCTTTGAGTTCCCTTCACCAGAAAGAAGCAATGGAAATGGGGAAGAAATTCTCCACTACTATTACTGTTAAAAAACCCCCCACAAATGCCTATTAACCAGCTTCAGAAATAGAACTTATGAGGACCTAAGAAGTCCCTTTTGTGCCCCTAACTCATTGTATCTCCTTCCTTCCCCAACAAAGGTAACTACTATCTAGACTTTTATGTTAATTATTCCCTTGTTTTTTCTTTAGCTTTATTACCACATATGTACATAGCCCTAAATGGAATGCATGTGTCTGATTGTTTTCTGGGTACATGAACTTGGATGGGAAAAAATTACATGTTTAATTTTACTAATCTGGTTTCATGAGTTTCACCTAGTTCACTGCCTTCAATTACGAATGTTGATAATAAACTGTTATTCTGAGAAAGGTCCCATGGACTTCTCTAGATTGCCAAACGCCCTTGGCACATCCTACCAGGCTATTTTCCTAGAAGTAGCATTGCTGAGAATGTGTTTCCATACTATTACTAGGAAACCAGCAGAATCTCCATTCCAGCCTTTCTCATCAGTATTCCCCATCTACCACAGAACAGACAGTAATGTGAATCAATTTTCTCAGTTCCTTATTAGATGGTATATAACCAGTCTGTTCTAGATGGCTAAGACTGAAGTGAATTTGTTATATACAGTGAATTCCTTAGGGCTTGTCTTCTGGACACAGTTTCGGCACTCAGTTTTTGGTTGGCTGACTGGGAGCTTCTCTTCCCTGCACTGGGTGTAACGGGGTCAGACCAAGATACCCTGGCTCTGCCACTTAATAGACTGAGAAGTTACTTAATCCCACTCAGTCTCAGTGTATACACTGTAAATGATGGTGATGTACACGTAGACATCGGGGGGTTATTTGAAATTAAATAAAACCATTTCTGTAAACTAACTAGCACAGCTACTGGCACAAAGACTCGCTAAGGATACTTTTTTTCCCTAACCACCATTCCCCAGATTATTAGGAATCAGATATTTGAATGCTAAGATACAGTTAAATCTTCCTTCTTTCCTTCCTTTTCTTCCTTGAAATGCTGAGAGGTGTTTTTCATTTCATCTGTGTTATTCCAGTGCAATTGTGTTTCATTCTGGTGACCTCCATATTGCAGTGACTTTCTTTATTTCAGACTTTGCTCAGGCTTAGTAGAAGAATTAACACTAGTCACTGGCAGCTTGAGAAACAGTCATGTGGAGGTCGCAAACCTTTTTCCTGGATTTGCCAAAAGCTGCAATTTCAATGTCTGATCTCACTGTCCTTTAGTCCTACCCCACTAGCTCTAATTACTCTTTAGTCTTTGAAGGAATCTTTCTCGTCTTTCACTAGGTAGTGTGTGTGCCAACTCATAGTAGCAGTAATTTTGTATTTAATTTGTCTGAATTTGCTTGGGATTTGCAAAGCTAGTGTAATTTCCTTAGGTAAGATGTAATTTATAACTGAATGACACCTCACAATGTACATAGCTGCTGTTAAGGAAAGGCAGACATTTACAAACTACTCTTTCTGTTCCTTTGCAAAAGAGCTATGCTGTGGTGAAATGAATAATGCATTTTAGATTGGACCTAGGTTTGCTACTGTGGTTTGATTTACATGGATAAAGGAACAAAAGGTACTCATTTGAATTTGTTTTCAAATGCAACACAGTTCTCCTGTAAGAGAATTTTGAAGGAATAACTGTCTTCTTAATGAGAGAAGGAAATTCTTTTTGTTCATTCCTGTAATGGTCATGGCCCGTCACCTACTTTTTGGGAGGGGTGTTTCTTTTGAAAGGTGAGAAGTTATATGTCTGCATCATTTATTTATTTCTAAAGGATTTATTGAACACGTTTACGTTTTAAGTACTTAAGTTTTTAAATTTTCCCCAGCTTTATTGACAAATAAAATTGTATATATTTAATGTGTACAGTGTGATGATTTGATGTATGTATGTGTTAGGTATTTTGATAGACACTGAAGATTTTACTGCAAACAATACAGATACTGTCTCTGCCCTCAGGGTGCAAATGTGGCCTCTTGACCTCAGTCATGGAGGAGACGATTCGCAGGGATGAATGTGGTCCACAGAGGATGAATAACCTGTTATTGGAAAAACCATAGGTTTTGTGAATGTTTCCCCTGTCCATTGATAAGAAAATGTAGTATAAAGTGCTGGCTAATTTCATTTGAGCTAAGAAGAGTGGAGAACGTCCCTCTTTCCATCCCTGTGCCCAGCTCAAAAGGAGGAGATGTAGACTGTTGAGAGGTGGGCATGTAGGGTGCAGCAGGTGAAATAACCATACTGGAAACTGAAACTCATTAGGATAGTCTGGCTACTGGAATCAGCTCTCACGTTATACCTGGAGCTTTTCCTTCAGTGTCTGATCTGTGAAGGCTCCGCCATCCTCTTTTCTAAGAAAAGGTTTTATATACTAGACTTGTGTCTTTTAACATAAACCTAAAGTTGTAATTTTTTCACGGCAATTATGGCTAGAAAGAAAAGCTCGTGTTAAGATGCGGAATTTTTTTTTTCTCATTAAGGGCCATTGATCTTAACAAACATCAATCAATCGCACTTAAAATGACAAACACAAAAAGGGGAGGAGGAACTAACATTAACAATCCATCTATTATGTACTATGTAGTATTTGGTTATTTCTAAATTTTCATATTCAATTAATCTTTTAAAACTGAGAAAGGGAGACATCAATGTATATTAAATGGACACTTAAAATGTACTTTTATATACTATGTTTAGTTAGTGAAGAAAGAAGGTTAGCAGTGAGGGGTGATGGCGAGTGAGAAATGTGGGAGGAGAGAATAAGGCAGTCACTGGCTCTCTGAGACCTAAGGGACAGAGATGGAAATGAGGTAAGAGGGGAGGTACTCTCTCACCCCAGACTGTTAATTTGAGCAGTTTTCTTCAGAATCAAATTGTAGTGACTGTTACTGTCCTTTGAAATTTCTAATGAACACATAAGCAATTATTCTGAACACTTTTAGAACTGTCTTTGAATTTCAAATTCTCAACTAGGAGACTCATAGCAACCACCTCCTCCTCTCACTTTCCCATCTTCCACATCCCAAAGAGGTATTTTTCTAAGGACTCCACCTAAAGAATGATCACAACATGGGGTATTTCCTGAGAGTCCAATAAAAATCAAACAGAGGTGAATTTGGGCCAGATAGAGAAAGAATAACAGTTGAGTTAAATAAATGTTTTTATATATTAAAAAAGTTATGTGTATATGAAAAGTAACTACTGATGGTCCCTGACTTATGATGGTTCCACTTCAGGACAGTGCAAAAGCTATATGCATTCAGTAGAAACTACACTTCAAATTTTGAATGTTGATCTTTTCCTGGGATGGTGATAGGAGGCACAGATACTCTCTTGTGATACCGGGCATTAGCAAGAAACCCCAACCCCCAGTCTGCCAAGTGATCACAAGGGTTAAACAACCGATACTCTACAGTGTGGTATTAAATGCATTTTCAAATCACAGTATTTTCAAATCACAATGCATTTTCAAATCACAATAGTTTAGGATCTGTTTATCTGAGCATCATCCCATCGTAAGTTGAGGAGCATCTGTAGTCATCTCAACTGAGGATTTAGTAGAAGAAACAGGCTTCAGCATTCTGAGGGCCTTAGCATAGACAAGAAGAGCTTTATTACTAACAAAGAGGATGTTGAAATTAAGATGTATCAAATGAAAATTTAAAAGATTTTTTTTTAAAAGGTTGTTTGCCTATGAAACTTAATGATTAACCTTGCATATGCATTTTACCTCGCAAGACTATTAAGAGGTAAAGGGAGATACTTTTTAAGTTTGAAGAATAAACTTCAGTTCGAATCGGGCAGCACCAAACTGAAACTGGTTAGGAATGGTCCAATGGCAGAAGCTGGCAGCAAGGTTTTTATAGAGAAGACACTGAGGCAAAGCAAAGACATTATTTGATTGGTTATAGGCTAGCGGTTGCCTTATTTGGAAAGCCTCGTTGGCTGTTTGTGATTGGTTGTTCTTCAGTTTCAGTTTCCTAGATTTCCAGTGCATTAACTCTGGCTTAGGTTTGGTTTCTTTAGATAGGCTACCAAGGCAGTCGAGCCACCCTAGAGCCACCCCAGTCTAATGGCATTCTTGTTTAATTATCAAGACTATAGACACATGGCTCTATAAATTTGTGATATGCTTGTGATAAAAATATTTTTATGTATGGGTTTAAAAATCTATAGGGTTAGATTACAACCTTTAAAACTTCTGTTAATAGTATAAGATGATGCTTTTGACATTTCAAGGGCAGTTGATTTGAGTTGATGGAAGTTTATTCTTGGAACATATAGAGGAGTGAAGGAGAACATGAATCAGTCTTGGGAACCACCATCCCCTGGCTCTGATAGTTTTGAGATTAGTCCTGGTGATGCCACAGTGACTATGGAGCTGTCACCTCAGAAGTGGGCATTCATTGCTCTGAACTTTAGGGCAGTAGTCTTTCAACTTTTTTGATCATATACGCCATCAGAAAAAAAGTAAGCATAATAGATACACATTTTCTTATAAATTCTACCTATGTATCACTGTAATAGTGAATTGTATACATTATTGACTATATACAAAAACAAATTTATCAATAGAAGCAAAAAGTAAATACAAATTTAGTTTCTAGCATGTTCTTCTACATCCGACTATACTGGGCACTCCCATAGAATGTGCACACTTTTTTGGGGAACAACTTACCCTGTTTTTTGGCCCATTATGATGACTGGGCTGTTTTCACTGCCTGGGCGGTGTTAACTAGCCACAGCGATCTTGGGCAGATATCCTAATATATTTGTAAAGTGTGTGTGTGTGTGTGTGTGTGTGTGTGTGTGTGTGTGTGTATGGTGGCGGGTAATTGTAGTTATCTCAGAGAATTGCTTTGGAGAGTGAGAGCAACATGATAGCTAAAGTTGTTAGCACAGGTCTGAAATGTTAGCTACTTTTCCTAATGCCATGGAAGAATTTCTCTCCATTCCCCTTTGTCTTGCCTCTTCTGTTCACTCATTGTACCTACTTCCTTTTCTCTTGCCTTAGGATTTTTTACTGCTTTCACTCTGTATTGTTACTGGCTTTCTTCCTAAGTCTCATGTACAGAGAGAGTTATTTGTTTGGGCTGATTGGTTTTAACCATATGTCCCATTTTGCTTGGAACAATCCTGGTTTTCACCTATTGTCTCAGGGTAATTGCAGTGGTTCTTTTAACTTGTAAAGATGTCCTGGTTTGGTAATAAAGGACATGGTCACCCTATTAATCAGTCACCATCAAGTATAGAGGATCTCTGTGGGGCAGACCTCTTGAATGAAGGCTACCTCCTTGGCATTGCATAGCCTACAGATGGTTGTTTTCAGATGAGGTGTTAATCTCTTGTTTACCCCAGCTGTTACCAGAAGAGAGGGTCTAATGACTTACTGTCTATAAGGAAATGACAAGGGGTGGCATGTCCTCAGAGAGATGTTTAGGGTAAGAAGAAAGTATGAATACATAGAGCAATATGTTACTTACTTTATGGAACAGCTGGGCCGTTGGAGTCTATAGCCACGGTAACTGTCTATTCAGATTGCAAAGTGAAAGTCAAGAATTTATTGCGTACTGAACTCGGAAATCTAAATCTGTGAACTGAAGCTCAATATCCTGGTGAACAAGTTCCAAATTGAGAAAAAGTTCTTTTGATATGGAATAAAATGTGCTGCCATTATGTAAAGTTACACTAAAGTTCATAATACGAGTTAGAAATAGGTCTTCCTGTTCTTCACCCGGCTCTCTAGAAAGATCAGAAAAGTTTTTTGTTCTCCTATTAGTTTACTCAGGACCATTGGTTGCTCTTTGTCTTGTGATTTTTGTTTTTTTCAGTTCTGGCTCCATGCTTTACCCCTGTTGGACACTCAGCAAATATTAATTAGTGGTTATGAAGGTTATTCTAACAGTGTCAGGAGGAAAAAAAAACCATGTGATTAGTAAATCATGCACACCTTGTTCACTTTCAAATGATTCATACTATTTAAAATCACTTATTGATTCATGGACTTGTAGAGGACATATGTCAGAATAAAGGAAATTCGTTTTTTTGGTGTTTATTCCTACTTTTATGACATTTGTGGAAATTGATAACATAAGAAACTAATAGACAAGTTAACTTTTGCATTGCCTGAGATTTGTAGACTTGTAGACCTAAAATGAACCTAATATTTGGTTGTGATCCTTTGACCTGAAATGTTACAATCCTGGCACCATACTTGAAAACAAGGGTCTGTATTTCTTCTCATAGAATCAAGAGCAGGTGGTGAATGTAGTGGAACATAGCAGTATTTCATTGTTTCCCAATTCAATAGATTGAGTTATTTAGATGATAGAATAGCACACATTAAGTCTCTTAGGAGAAAAAAAAAGATGGGTTTGGGGCAGGGAATTTTCTTGTGTAGAACAAGAGAATCTGTGGGAGAATAATGAAAAAGTTTAATGAATTAATGGTGTGAGACTTGTGGCTTGCTGATACACACTCAATATGAGGTCAATAAACTTACACTTGATACAGAAGAATTTCTGAACAGGGAGAAATGTGAAAGGTGGTATTGGATGAAACTGACCAATGGTCTTGAGAGACTGGATGAGAAGAGGGGTAGGAGTGATGGAGAGTCAAGTGCAGTTACAGTTGTCCTGATGAGAAGTGATGAGCAGTGAGCTTCCGCGAAGTTCAGCAACTGGAGAATGGTGGCTGTAAAATAGAACCAGAGACAAATTAAAAACTTTATGAAAACTATACATACAAAACTTTATATAGTTGAATAAGTGGCATGAAGAAGAGAGGAATTGAAGATGTTTTAAAGCATAGATTAGGTTTGAACTATATAACATTACCAATATTTGATTTTTCACATCTACCAAAGTGGTAGTTTTATAGAGTTCCTTGTAATACACACCTGTTAAAAATTGCTACTCTCAAAAATAGATAATGGCATTAGTGAGGAAGCAAGAATTATAAGGGTAGCAATATTAACAATTAAGTGAGGGCAAAGGTTTATGTGATTTAGGGATTTTCAAAGCTCTATGCTGGGAGCAGAGTTAATTGTAGAACTCATAAGAGCAAAAGGAATGAATTAAAGAATAATTAAATAAATAAAGGCAAATTTCATGATTTATTTTTTGTTGAAATTTTAAATGTGTACATTTTTATGTACTAAGTGAAAGTCCAGATAAAACAATATGGCCTTTGAAACTGGACTAAGTAGTGCTTAGTCAGTACAGAGAAACTTTGGAAGATTGATTACTTCCTCAGCCAGTTTGGCCCTGACCTGAGCAATTGCTCAGTTTTGAATTATTTGGATATTTAGCAAGAAAAAGTATTTATGTGAATTTGAAAGGGAATCCAGAGGCATGTTTTTCTAACTTTTATAGTTATTCTTATGTAGCTATTAATAGAATAGACTCAAGTTAATTAAGAAACTAAACAAAATAACACTCACACATACATGTACACACCACTGATGAGAGAACACTTGAGATCTTTGGGGAAAAAAAGGCAGGTATATAATTGTGCACTGTTTTGAAATACCCAGCTTTTCTGAATTACCTTGAAAAACCTCTACTTTTCTTCATGTGGATCTTATTGGTGAGTCCTGTATAAATTAGTCTTAAATGTCCGACATGTGCTTCCGGAAGAAAGAAGATAACAGTATTACCAGATTAGGTTTGTGATGCTCTCAGCAAACCAGGGGTGGTACCATGTTTCCCCGAGAATAAAACCTAACCGGACCATCAGCTCTAATGCGTCTTTTGGAACAAAAAATTAATATAAGACCCGTGATTATATTATATTATATACCCAGTATTACATTATATTACATTACATTACATTATATAAGACCAGTTCTTATATTATGGTAAATTAAGACCAGGTCTTATATTAATTTTTGCTTCAAAAGATGCATTAGAGCTGATGGTCTGGCTAGGTCTTATTTTCGGGGAACCATGGTAGGAGTCTCTGAAATCTCCCACAGACCCCTTTGAAAATGATTTGGAGTCACCAGAGCAGTTCTCCAAGGAGGCATGTGACACTAAGTAGGACCAAGCAGCAGCTGAGGAAAGAAGTTTACATGTTTTAGGGTGGCAAATTGTCAGGGTTTTTCTGCTCATTTTCTATTCAAACTCACGTCCAGTGCTTCCTGCAAACCACAGAAAACACTGGGCCTGTCTTCTCTAAGCTCAGTGAATGTGGGACAGGGGGCGAAGTAGAATGGGTTCATTCTCCAGGTTGCCTCCATTTGCATATTTTATTGGGTCTTCAAAGAAGCAGCTCATGAACCATATAAGAATGTGTGTGTGTGTGTGTGTGTGTGTGTGTGTGTGTTTTGTAGGAATATTACATTTTGAGTTGTTTATGCTCACTTGGGGTGAATGGGGTGAATGTTTCATGTTTAATCTCACTCTGTGTCCCCACTGGTTAGGACTATTGGTTTATTCAAAAGAGATTTAGTATTTAGTTTCTGAATTTGAGGGAGTTGGGAGATAAATTGGGAAAATAAGCCTCTAGGCATACAATAATTAAAGAACAACAAAAACGGTTTATATTCGTTGTTGGAGAGTAAGTATTGTAGAGGTCTGAGAAGGGGGTTTCTTGTGAGCAGATATAGTCAGGGAAGGCTTCTTGGAAGAATGAAGTTCATGTTTCAGAATGAAATTTCAATGACATTGGCATTTGTTGAGTATATACTATGCCAGTCTCTGTTCTCAATAATGGAACTAAAATGTGAGTTATAAGTAAGAAACCATGTTGGTGTAATTCTCTTTATATAGGTTAGGTAGAACTATGTAAATGCTTTTGGATAATTGTGTTCCTTAAAACAACATTATGACCACCACATTTTTTTTCTTCCTGCTCTTTAAACTAATTAGTTCCTAATGTTTGCTTGGTTCCATTGTGATTCCCCTATGGACCTCTATACCTTCTGTACGTGAGGGTTTCGTTCAGGAAATTCTCCTCCCTTATTGAGGCTGTGCTTCTGGGAAGGAGTTCAAGGGGTGCTCCTTCAAATACTGTGAGTCCGCTTGCTCAGTAGCAATCGTTCTAACAAGCAGAGAGTTCAACTTTGCAGTTCGGGCTACCGAAAAATAATCCGGTGCCATTTACCAGAGTGTTAGAGTCTTCTGAATTTATGCCTCAAATGAACTTTTATGTCTGTGGTGCAGAGGTTGCTTTCGTCTTTGGCCTGGATCCAATCACATGGAGTGGGAACATCCCAGTGTGTCATCATTAGAAGTGCAATCCAAACCGCTCATCAGTTGAACCAGCTCATATTTCGTGAAGTCACATCTGCTTTATGTCTGTGTTTGTTCAAGGATAAAAGGAAAGAAGCACCAGGCCTCCTTATGTTCCCACGTTTTCATCTCACAGGCGAGGAGCAAGGGAGGTCTGTTGCTCATCAGCCCTGGATAACATCAAACAAAGCCCGCCCGTTCTGGCAACGCGGCAGCTCATCTTCAAGTGAGCAGGAGAGGCCTCTGTGACCCTTGAGAATGTCTGTAATACTGCTACCTGGGAAAGAGTTCTCACTGTCGCAAAACATTTCATCTGAAAAAAAGTTGCATCTGCCATCATTTGCCTAACTTTCAACAGGAAAATGTTGCCACTCTATATAAGTGAATGACGTTTTCCCCTGCAACAGTGTTTTCCTCCATACTCACATTTTCCTTTTAAAAGATCCTGGTAACCACTTTCTAAGGAAGACCACATGTATGTGAAGACAATCAAGAAAAGAGAGCTCCTTTCCTTTTGCCTTATTGTTTTTGTTTTACTTTTTAGGCCTGCCTGTCACTGATAGGACCCAGTTAAATTGCAGGTTCCCGTAACTGTGTCTTTTAGCCCCTGTTTATGGTCAATATAATCCATCCAGGAATTAATATAACTAATATTTATTCAGTTCTTTTTTCACTCATTTATTTATCTGTGTGTTCATTCACTCAGGAAACATTCACTGAGTACCTACTAAGTGCCAGACATTTATAAGGTGGTGATATACCATGTAGAAAACTACAAGTTGTGATAAAAAAATATGGTGAATATTTAAATTTTAAAAAATTATTACAGTAAAAGACACATTACCATTAATCCCTCTCAAAATACCTCCCTTGCTTCGAACACACTTATCCCATCATTCTTGCCACTTTCTGAAGCAGGTCTGGAAGTCTTCTTTCATGAGTGTCTTTAGTTTTGCTGTCATGGCTGCCTCGATGTCCTGAATCAATTCAAAACGAGTGTTTTCCTTTCATGGTCATTTTGACTTTGAGGAAGAGCCAGAAGTCTCATGGTGCCAGGTCCGGTGAATAAGGTGGATGAGGACACACTAATGTTTTTATTCAACAGAAATTGCCACATACCAGAAATTTTTAAAATTTGAACATCCACAATATCTTTTTTTTTTTTTTTTTTTTTTTTGCAGTTGCAATATTTTTTATTACTTAGGCTTGGAAGTCACACATCATCAGTCATTTCCACAATATGCTGTTGGTTACAGAGATCAATTCTGTTTAAATCTGAAAGAAGACTGCATTATGGTAGAACTACTCGAGCCTGACTACTATACTCGTCTAAGCTTTATTATATTTATAAATTGTATAAATTAATGAATTAACACAATATCTTTTGATCACACCTGGTAAAGTAGGGTAACAGAGTGCTGGTTGGAAAGGGGAAGCTGTGTTAATATTACAAGGGAAGGCCTCACTGATATTTGAGCAGAGGCCTGACATAGGGGAGCGAGCCGACTCTGCAGAAATCTTTGGGAAAAGGCAAGGGCCATGGGAACATCAAGGTCAAAGGCCCTGAAGTGGGGTGTCCTGGATAAGTGCCAGGACTAGCAAGCAAGAGGAGTGGCCTAGGATAACAGGTGAGGTCAGGAAGGTCTTGGAAGGTGATGGAAGTGGAGAGCCATTGGAGGGTTTGAGCAGAGGTCAGATAGGACCTGAATTTGGAGAGGCAACAGACAGATGCGCAGGGGCAGAAACAAGGAGACTTGTAAGCAGTCTGTGGCTGTAGCCAGGGGAGAAATGATGGTGATTTGGATTAGGTCAATGAGTTGGTAAGAAATCAGATTCTAGATATAGTTGAAATGCAGAACCGTTAGGGTTTTTATTATTTTGTACACGAGGTACAAGAGATGAGAGCCAAAGATGGCTCGAGCGTTTTTAATCTAGGCAATTGGAAAGGTAAAATTGCTACACTGAGCACTTAGTATGTGCTAGACATTATTCTGTGGGGTTTATATGACCATCGGTTATGAGTTTCAAAAATTTTTGCCCCATATATACTATGCTGAAATAAATTCAACAAAACATATACATAGTAAGTGTAAGCTTAAGTGCTTCAAGTGTAAACTTGATACAGTTTTACATATATGAATTCACGTAACCACCATCTAGATCAAGATATAAATATTTCCAGCTATGGAAAGGTTTCCTCATTCCCTTCCCTCTCCTTGTCAATTCCTCTGCTAAAAGTAACCACTATTTTCACCCTTATCACCCTAAATTAGTTTTGTTTGTTTTTGAACTTTATGTAAATGAAAACATATTGTACATATTCTTTTTAAAATTAAAATTTTTATTGTGATATAATTCATATACCATAAAATTCACCCGTTAAATTGCACAATTCTGGTTTTCAATGTATTCACAAGTTTGTGCAACCATCACTACTCTCTAATTTCAGAACTTTTTCATCACCCCCAAAAGATACACACATTAGCAGTTACTTCCTGTTCTCCTCCTCCTACCTCCGGCAACCACTAAACTGCTTTCTATCCCTATGGATTTGCCTGTTCTGAACATTTCATGTAAATGGTAACATATTTTGTGACTGGCTGCTGTCACTTAGTGTAATGTTTTCAAGGTTTATCTATGTTGTACCATGAATCAGTAAATCATTCCTTTTTTATGGCTGAACAATATTGCGTTGTGGATATGCCATGTTTGTTATTTATCCTCAGTTAATGGAAATTTCGGTGTTTTCCAGTTATTGACTATTATGAATAATGTTGCTACGTACATTCATGTACAGGCTTTTGTGTGGACATACGTATTTAATTCCCTTGGGTATATACCTATGACTGAACAGCACGAACTTATTTGGGGCTGGTTTCTTTTCTTCAACATTATGTCTCTGTTATCTATTTGATGTTGTTGCATGTCCAGCAGTTGATTATTTTTCATTACATTTTAGGATCCCATTCTATGAACACACCACAATTTGTTTATCCATTCTCTGATTGATGGACATTTGGGTGGTTTACAGTTTGGGTCCATGATGAATAATACCACTCGATAACGTGAACATTCTGTACATGTGTTTTGCTGGGCGAAAGTCCTGTAAAGGACTTTTGGGTAAATACACAGAAGTGGGGTTGCTGGGTTGTTCTTTTTATTTATCTGCTTTTCCAGATCATGCAGGCATGCTTGTTCATGTTGGTGCTGGGCACTCCCTTGTCTTGCAGACTTGCGGCAGGAGTTGTTCCCTGCCTGGGCACACTTTTAGGGCCGACTCTTCTGCTTTCTGTTCCTTCTAAAGCACCTTGTAACAATCCTCTCTTTCCTATGTAATTTTTCTTTTGTTGATTAAAAAGGCAGTTCGGCTCATGGCTGCCTATGACTCGCTATGTGTGTGTAGTTACCAGCCTGAGAGCTTAAGATGATGTGTAATGGTGTGTTCCCTTACAGTAGTGGTTACTATGGGCTTTTGAGGGGCCCAGATCCCTCTCAGAATCTGATAAAAGCTGCTAGCCCACTGATAGAAAATGCACCTGCAATCACACACACACACACACACACACACACACACACACTTTTTAAAATACTTTTTAGGGGTTTTGTGGACCTCTATGAATCTCATCCGACTGTGGGTTCATGGTTCCCAGATTAAGAACCTTCTCTATTTTGTAATGCCTTAAAAATCCGTACTCTTCAGTATTCCCTTGACTCTTTAAGGTCTTTTGCTCCAGGCTGTCACTGTGTGGATCATATATATGTGAAGGACCATATAGGCATAGATAGATATATAGATCAGAAACCCTGATCTAGCTGGCAAAAGAGGTAAGAATTACTAGCACTCACAAAAGTCATTGTAATTGTGGACTCGTTCTTTTTAGTTTTGCTAGCATTTGAGAACTTTTCTAATTATATCCTTCACTAGTCCTGTTAAACAGCTTCACTAGAGGTGAAAAGGATTAGTTAGTACATTGCAGTTGAGCTGGATCCTCCCAGCCTAAGAAGGCTTGGCTGCAGGGACAGCTGGCAAGTGAGTGCAATATGCTTGCCTCTATTTCCCTCCCTCACTGGGAGCCTTCTCTCCTCAAGCCTGGGTTTCTTGTCTCACGTTTTCTTAATGGGTGGATAATTGGGTTCTACCACTCAATCTCAGAGTTCCATGCAAAGAACATTGTGGGTGAAATGAAGCAGATGATTAAACAGTCCATAAACAACACACACACACACACACACACACACACGCACACGCACACACACACACACACAAACACACTAGATCTTTTTCTTGGAAAAATGAAATTTTTTTGTTTAAAAATTTATCGGTTTAAAAATTTTACCGAAGTAATAAAAAGTACAAAGTGACAATCATTTTCCTTCCTCTGTGATGCCCATTTCCATTCCTCAGGGGTAACCACTGTTAAGAGTTTATCCTCCCAGTCAGAGTTTTTATTAAGCTTATAAAGACAGGGTGTAGGTCTGTTTGTTTCACGTTATACAGTGCTGGGCTGCTTGCTTCTTCCTCTTCGCAGCGTAACACAGGAATGCTTCTCTGCGTAGGTGCTTATCTACTATCCTCTTCTCTTGTCTTTCTTTTTTCTAATGCTTATTTTCCTTTACTTACTCACTGTCAGAGTAATGAGTTGGCACCTTAACCTCCAATGATGACCAACAAGTATTTTTAATAACTATGAATTCATGGATTTAAACATATTTGTGTTTTAATCCAATTCAGTCATTAATCTTGGTGTTCAGATAGTCTCATCTTTGTTCAGTGGGAACCTCTTCACACTCCTTTGACATGACTCAGCAGTTGTGTTGGCTTCCTCACTTCTAGGTATGACAAGTGATTTCAGGCAAGTCTTTTCTCCAAATTAAAATTAAATTTCGGATTAAGCCCCAGTTTTATTTCATGCTGTGTTTAGGAAAATTTGTCTCACTCGGTTTAACCAGATCTGCTTGCTGCACTCTTGGATGTGCCATGTCAGTTAATCACCAAAGAGTTTTGACAGCTCCCTTGTGCAGGGAAGCCAGCTAGATCCAGGTATGTAACAAATAAGTCACATCCGTCTTCTTCCTACTATACCAAGTAAGCCACAACCCAAGCAACAAACACAAATCCTTATGTCTTCCAAGTTTATCCTTTATTTTAAGAAAATGTACGGGAAACCAATGGTTCATAGAAATGTAAGCAACTGAGGGCCACATACAAATATAGTCATTCATTTTTTTCAGTTTATTGTATGGTAATTTACATACAATAAAACTCACTCACTTTAAATGCTCAGTTTAATGAGTTTGGGTAAATGTATACAGCGGTACGACCAACACTACAATCATACTTCCATTACCCCAAAAAGGTTCTTCTTGCCCCTTTGTAGTTAATCTTGTCTCACCCCGTTTCTAGGCAACCATTGACCTTCTTTTGGATAATGTAATTTTACCTTTTCTAGAATTTCATATAAATTGCATCACATTAAATAAAATGTAATCTTTTGTGTCTGGCTTCTTTCACTTAGTATGGTGTTTTTGAGATCATCCATGCTGTTTCATATATCAGTAGTTCAGTCTCTCTTTTTAGCTGCGTACTATATCAGTAGTTCAGTCTCTCTCTTTTTTTCAGCTGCATACTGTTGTTCCATTGTTCGTATATACCACCACATTTACGGTTGGGTTGTTGACTCCCTTTTTTGGGCTATTATGAATAACACTGATATGAACATTTGCATACAAGGCTTTGTGTAGACGTATGTTTTAATTCTCTTGAGTAGATGCCTTGGAATGGAATTGCTGGATCATATATTAAATATATATACAAAAGATATAACCTTATCCAAAGAAAATAATACATTTTAAGCACAACTTTATAATCATAAAGGGAAAGTGAGAAAGAAAGAAAAAAAATTTAAGAGCAAGTTCAGAGAAGAGATAAAGAAAATAGTGGAAAAAGTGACATGAGAGAGGGAAAGGAAAAATGAGTAGAAAAACCGGAAGAAGGAGATAAAACAAAAAAGAGAAATGGAATGAGAGAGAACCTAAGAAATGGAGGACGAGAACATCAAATAAATTTAAAATTATAGAGGGGAAAAGAAAGAGTAGGTTGGAAAGGAGAAGACAAAAAACATGCAGGGAGAAGAAAATGCCACAACTGTTTCTTGTATTTCCCAGGTTCTATTTCCTGTATCTGCTACTCTGTTATCTTAGCTCTCAGTTCCCTACTTTTCATATCCAGTCTGCTTTCTGGAAACGCCATCTTTCCTCCCACTTCCCAATGCGTCAATATTTTACTACTCTGTCTTTCAAACATGCAAAATAGCTGGGTTGTGTGTTTCCTTTCCCTCTTGAGAGTATAAAAGCACAGACTTTGAATTTAGTTGTTTGGGTTTGAATCCTCGCTCTGCAACTTGTGAACTCTGTGACCCTGGGCAGAACTTAACCTTCAAGCTCCAGCTTCACCATTGGTAAAATGGGAATGATAATAGTTCCTGTCTCACGTTTTTCTATGAAAATGAAAGAATTCATGTGGAGTCCTTATCACAGAGTTTGACCATTCAATGCTGCCTGCTGTTAGTGTGTGTGTGTGTGTGTGTGTGTGTGTGTGTGTGTGTGTTTCTTGGTTATTATTCCTTTTACCTCTGATTCTCTGCTCATCTTCTTTTAATCTGGGAGTATTTAACCACACCAAAATCATTCAGTGACATATCACAACCATCATGTTTCTGAAGTTCAGAGATATAAACACAACTCTGTATGTTCATCTGGAATATAAAGTTGGAAGTAATAATAATGAATATTTACATAGTGCTTTAATTTTGAACATTTTCACCTAGTACTGACAGATATTTAGTAGTAGAAGACTTCTACAGGGTCCAGGGCTGGAATTTCGTTGCCTCTGTGAGACACCACAACAAACCACAATGTGATAAATACAGCTGAAGCAGGTGTGAGGGCTGAGCTTTTTATCAGTAAATACAGGATGTGGACTCTACCCTTCATGCCAATCACCTCTGCCACGATTCCCATCATAAAACAGAAGGTGGTATTTGGAAAGGGGCCTCCTTCTCAATGCAGGATCCCTCTGCAGCATTTCTTATCTGCCTCTGCCTGTACGCTATTGTGAAAGTTTACTTGTGTCTGATTAATTTGTAGTTTTTGGATTTTTCCAGTTGCTGGCAATATTTTCCTTATATTGAACAAAATTTTGCTTTGATTCTGGATTAACATAGAAAATAATTCTTCCCCCTTTGACATGTAGATCTTCAGCTGTATAAAGTGAGAGTATGCCTAGTGCTTGTTTTCTCTGTCAGGCAATGTTTCTCAGTTCCTACTATTATTTCTTTTTTATTTTTATTTTTTTAAATGAAAGTTTATTGGGGTGACAATTGTTAGTAAAGTTACATAGATTTCAGTTGTACAATTCTGTATTACATTATCTATGTATCTCACATTGTGTGTTCACCACCCAGAGTCAGTTCTCTTTCCTTTACCGTATATTAGACCCAGTTTATCCTCTTCTAGAGCCCCCACCCCCTTTACCCTCTGGGAACTCCTAAAGTATTGTCTATGTCTGAGTTTTTGTTCCTTCATTTGTTTGTCTTGTTCTTATGTTGTTTTCCATTTTGTATACCACATATCTGTGAAATCATATGGTTCTCTACTTTTTCTGTCTGACTTATTTTGCTTACCATTATAATCTCAGGATCCATCCATGTTGTCATAAATGGTACTATTTCATGTTTTTTTTTTACTGCTGAATAGTATTCCATTGTGTATATATACCACAACTTCTTTATCCATTCATCTGTTGAAGGATATTTTGATTGTTTCCACGTCTTGGTCACTGTAAAGCTGCAATGAACATTGGAGCACACATATTTTTATGGATAAATGTTTTCAGATTTTTGGGGTAGATACCCAGGAGAGGGATTGTTGGGTCATACGGTAATTTTATTCTTAATTTTTTGAGGAACCTCCACACTGCCTTCCATAACGGCTGTACCAATCTGCATTCCCACCAACAGTGTATGAGGGTTCCTTTTTCTCCACAGCCTCTCCAACACTTGTTACTATTTGTCTTGTTGATGATAGCCATTCTAACAGGGGTGAGGTGATATCTCATTGTGGTTTTTATTTGCATTTCTCTGATGATTAGTGATGTTGAGCATCTTTTCATATGTCTGTTTGCCATTTGTATGTCCTCTTTGGAGAAATGTCTCTTCAGGTTTAATTTTTAAATTAGATTGTTTGTTTTTTTGTTATTGAGTTGTATGAGTTTCTCGTATATTTTGGATATTAGCCCTGGTTTCTTTTGCTGTGCAGAAGCTTTTAAGTTTCATATAGTCCCATTTGTTTATTTTAGCTTTTACTTCTATTGCCTTTGGAGTCAAATTCATAAAATGCTCTTTGAACCCAAGGTCCATAAGTTTAGTACCTATGTTTTCTTCTATGCAGTTTATTGTTTCAGGTCTTATTCTTAGGTCTTTGATTCATTTTGAATTAATTTTGGTACATGGTGACAGATAGCAGTCCAGTTTCATTCTTTTGCATGTGGCTTTCCTATTCTCCCATATACAGATTTAATGCAATCCCCATCAAAATCCCAATGGCATTTTTAAAAGAAATAGAACAAAAAAAATCATCAGATTTAAGTGGAACCACAAAAGACCCCGAATAGCCAAAGCAATCCTAAGAAAAAAGAACAATGCTGGAGTTCTCACACTCCCTGACTTTAGCTTGTACTACAGGGCAACAATAATCAAAACAGCATGGTATTGGCAGAAAAACAGACACACAGACCAATGGAATAGAATTGTGATCCCAGAAATAAACCCACATAAATATGGACAAATAATTTTTGACAAAGAAGCCAAAAACATACAATGGAGAAAAGACAGTTCCTACTATTACTGATTTCTATACTTTGAGTGTCTTCCCATTTGCCTAACTTCACATACCGGCCACTTGTTTGAGCCTAATGTTCTGGATGTGTTCCTACTTCATCTGGTTGAAACTCCATTGTTCTATCAATCGGCCGAGAATGGTCTCATCAGTTTTCGGGTCCCACATCACAGTATTCATTTGTTGTATTTGGGGTGGTCATATACTGTATTGTCCAAACCGGGACACTTTTGAGAGTGAGAGAGGATACAGTTAATAATTAGGCTCAGGGATGTATGGTCATTTTAATTATTGTCAGTTGTAAAACATTGCTCTAAAGTTATTGTCCAGTGACTCCTGAATTATCTATAGAGGTAGATGCTTTATGATGGTGGTAATAATCAATAGAAAGCTAGTCTGACTTGGGCATAAATCTACAATAATGATGAGAAGGACTTCATGATCATTTTTGTTCTGATGGATAAATCTCCACTCACAGAGGTCCTAGCACAACAAACTAGTTTTGTTTCAGGTCTTCCATGTGAGAATAGTAATTAATTCAGTTCCGAGACAATGAATAGCGAACAATTCATCATTCAATCTAAATATCTCTATGACATAACTATAAATTGACATAAAATAGCCTGTGTTAGAGGTGTTTTTGTTTTTTTTTAAAGTTAGGCCAGGCGTTATTATTATTGCCATGTAAAACTGGTATAAAAAGGCAAGCCTATCTCTTTAAAGTTAATTTATCTATATTAACAGTTTAATTTTTCAGCTATTCAAAAATCATTACTTTCCAATTGGAGGACTTTAGGCCATAAAATTCCCTGCCCCAATGTTCCTAGCTTGCTACTTCACTACTTCTATTAGGTCACAGTTACAGATATTCAGATAGTCTCTTTTTAACACAGTTTTGGGTCCTTGCAGAAGTTCAGCATGTCTTGAAGTACAAAATCAGAGAAAGCTAGATTATCATGTTGTGTGTTTTAATTTCGGTGACTGTACCCAGATGTATTTTTTTTAAAAGTTTTAATTTGACAAGTATTGAGCATCTTTTATTACTTTATGAAGATGGGCTTCGGAGACAGATTGATCTGGATTAACTCTAAAAACTAGCATTAGGGTAGATCTCTAAAATGTTCTGAGTTTCTCTTTCCTCATTTATAGAACTAATGCTTACCTCAAAGAGTTTTTAAGATAAATTAATGAGGTAATGTATGTGACAATCTCTGATACATAGAAGACACTGTAGAAACACATACTTATAAATAAAAATATATAAAGCTATTATATGTGTGTGTGTGTGCATATACATACAAACATTCATGTATGTATAAATTCATTTCCATTTCTTTTCTTTTGCACTTGATATTTGTGTAATGGGATTTAGAGACTTGTATTTGATTTCTGAATCAGTCTGCTTATTACACTTTTTTATTTATCAGTGTTAATGACACTTTGATAATGGAAAATTATTGAAAAATTATACATTATGATTTTTTTGACAGAAATTCCACTTATGGCTAGTGTAATGGTTTGCTTAATTTTATAATTAAATCTTGAAAAGAATGAAAATTAGCATCGATGTATTTGAATTTTATTTTTCCTCACACCAAATGAAGCAAAAAAAAAAAAAACCAGTTTCATTTGTTTTTGAGTATTTACCCATTAATGTATAAATCAGGTAATTAATGTTTTTGAGACTAAGATTTTATAATATCCCTATTGATGTCTCAACATTTAATTATATATGCACATGCAGCATATTTTCCATGAAAAGCCATTCATTGGTTTCTTTTGAAGTATTACAACTGTTGCGTGTGTCTGTGTGTGTGTTTACACACACACATATATATATATGTATATATATATATATATATATATATATATATATATATTCATAATATGTCTCTAGAAGTTGTATTATGTTGACAGACTGTAATGGGATGGAAACCTAGGCAGATCTTACTCTCTGGCCAGTGATTTATCTAATGTCTATATTTGCTAAGTCTATTAAGAAGTGCTCTAATAAATGCCTTAACAAGTCAATCTTTAATGGACTAAAATCATGTCTATTGTGAAAAAAGAGGTATTTTTAATGTTTGGTGATAAAAATGTTTTTTTTTTTTTTTTATGAGATCCTCCTGTGATAATCAAATTGAAGATGAGGGAGAGATGTCTGATGGATGCTGTCTTAGGACTTTTAAAGCTGTTGTACAGATGCCAGATTAGATACGTTCTAAATAACCTTGAGGCATATATATGTAGAATTGTAAACAACATTTCATATGAGACAGATTTTGAGAGCTTCAATAAGACACACCTGCTCCCAAACGGCACCATTGCAATGGCAGAACTTTGAATTGGGTTCAGAGGATCTCGGTTCAAATTCCTTACCAACTTTGTGCACTTAAGAAAAGTCTCAGTTTCCTTCTCTGTAACATGGAGAAAATGATCCTGGTTAACTCTTAAGGCTGTTGTGAAGATCAAATGGTCTTTGTTATTAATATGTAGTTCTCGTTATAGTTTATAAAGTGCTCCCTGGTGGTGAACTGTAATGAATAAACCAAGTGGTACTAACATCCCTACCACCTAGGGGCCAGTCACGTGCCAGGGCATTTAAACATCCTATGTACGGTTGAACTTGTTCATCTTTATAATTTATTTTTATCTAGAGATTCTATCATGAAGGACGTAGGCAATTCACTCTCTGAGTTTTTGCTTCTTTATCTCAGAGAAGCGAAAGGTCTGGTTTTATCAGAAGCCCCTTTGAGTTCTAACTTTTTGGTATTCTACAAGCCTGTAACTACATAAGGCCATTTCTCTCCCTTGTCAGCAGTAAAATGGCTGACTTTAGCCTAGAGGAAGTTATCCTGCAGTTTTCATGGCTGCCCATCCATGTGTTGTGATACATTTTAATGTTTCTTAACACCTGCAATAAATTCTCTTTGGCAACATTCTAAAGGACACTTTCCCTCTTAGATACACTCTCTATAATTACCTTAGGCTATGATCAGAGGAGGTAGAAGTTTACTTAGAACTTTCTGTGCTTTAGCAAAACACACTCCTTTTTAAAACCTCTAAGCATAAAGAGTATTAGTTCCCAAATACTCTGTTTCAGGATGCGTTTTGTAGAAAAACTGAAAAACAGAGAGCTACAGTTATATTTTATTTTTTAGGCCAGTGAATATGTACCTCTCCCCAACCAACTCTGAATTCTAATTGCTCCTCGTCTGCCTGTCCCTTACCCCAGGGAGAGTTTTCTTACCACTTTCCATTTTATCATTGGGAAGGTCCCATAGTCCTCATTGAACTCTGCTGCATCCTGTTTATATCATAAAGAGAGAAAGAAAAGCTCCAAGACGCCCTCCCTCCCCACCTTTCTCCACGTGGAGATAATAAAGCCCTTGGCAACCTGTTCTCTTGTAATCAGTATGAGGTAATTTTATAAGCTACCATGAAAGAACCATTTGTTGAATGCCCGCTTTGTGACAGGCATTTGCTGATGGTTTAATATGCCTTGTCTCATTTAAATCTTAAAACATGTTTAGGAGGGAGGAGAAATGAAAGTGTTCCTTCCACCATTACCAAAGGAAGTTGCTGGCTACTAGGTAACTTGAACTTTATGTATAATAACCCCAAATGGAGTCCTGTAAACAGTTGTGGGGTGCAGAAATTGCCTTAGATAGAAAAATTTTAGAAAGTGCTTTTACAGGTGCAAAGCAAGCATTTCAGAGCTATTTAGATAGGTATTATAAGTGGAGGTTTAGACCAGTTTCCTGCCAGATTTACACAGAATCATGTGGGAAGTTTAGTTCTTTGACTTACAATGTTACATGCTGTGCGTTATGTGCTCTGCACTATTTGAATGGCTTTAGTATTTTTCCCTCCACTAGCATTTATAAGTAAGCTAAAGATACTCCTGATTCTTTCAATTTAAAGTGAACACTTTTGGGAGGGGGGAATTTCCTTCCACAGCAGTAAAATGGATAAGTGAATGAATGAATGAATGTTCTAATTCTAAGGCATTGTTCTTATAACATTGCCTGACTGAACAGAGCACGTTTTGTCCGATATCTGGCATTTCTGAACTTGTGCAATTCTGCAAAATTTTTGGCCTCAGGTCTTAAGGTTAAGCTTTTTAAAAAATTTAACTCAAATGACTTCCTTTTATTTGTGCTTTTGGTGTTTGCTCTCTGAGGCCATCCTTTCCTTTTTGATTTTTCTTTGAGTCTTGAAATGCTGAAGAGATTGTCCTTACTTAATGAACGAATGACACTGGGCCCCTTTCTAATTGGAACCCCCCTGTAAAACCTATTTGTTAGCAGTGTATACACCTGTAATGTTAAAGAATAAGCAGGCCAAGGGTGGATGAGAGTGGGAAGCTCTGAAATAGCTGGATTCCTGCTTGCTGGAAAAACCTGGGAGGCTTGTGCAGGGCTCCATGGGTGCTGGTGTTAGTGATTGTATCTGCATATTTTAAAAGATGGTACAAGGTAATGGAGATTACATCTGATGCTCACTGCCATTCTGTTTCAGGATATTTGAAAATTTTGTATAGAAACACATTGTGGCACCTCACAGCAAAGGGGCAAACACCTTTTTGTGAATTGGGCACTTTCGGTTTGTGTTCAAGTTTTACCTGACAACTACTTTTTGTTGCTCTTTGCTGAGAGCTCTGTAAGGGTTTTGTTATCTCTCAATCTTAGTGAAGCTGTTGCTGAAAAAATGAAACAATATTAATAAATACCTTGCATTTATAATAGGGCTGTAAAGTTCATAGAGTGCTTGCACACAGAGTATCTTTTTACATATCTCAGCAGCCCTGTGAATTAGGCGTGGCAGGTATTATTAACACTTTTATTATGCAATAAATTGAGAATCAGACAAGATATGTCACTAGCCCAAGACCAATATACTTTTTTTTTCTAAAAGAGGCAGAGAGAATTAAACACACACACACACACACACACACACACACACACACACACACCCCATACACCCATCACCAATACCACCACTACCACTGACAAAAGCATTTTTACAAAAGTGCCCTGCATTCCCTCTCATGAACCAAAATAGTCCTGCACTATTAGTTCCCATGCAGAAACAGATTGGTTATTTACTGTAATAGAAAATGAGATGTCACCTGTGGGAGACCATAAAACTAAGGCCCTGCAATTAGAAAGGGCTTTTGAAATCTAAGGCTTTGTACCTCTGACAGAGTAGGTGGAAGTTGTTCATTTGATCACCATCACTTTCCCTCGTCCTTTACCCACCCCCACATCTAATAGGTTTTTAAGCCTATTGATTCTGCTGTTGCCTTTGGAATCTATGGCTGCTCCACCATTCCTCAACAGTCCAAGTGCCGATCCTCACTGTCCTTTAGCATGCTGTCATTGGGCTTTTGTGCTGGTCTACAAACATGTATTTGTTTGTGCTTGAAAAAATTTGTATATTCTCTTTGTAGTTGCAAACATATATAAAATAATTTCTAGGGCTTATAAGATATGTTGCCAAGAAAACTGTTTCCAAGTCTATTTATTTGATTTTCACACATATATGTCAAGTGGTGATTCTTGTGTCATAATGTAATTTTGAGGGCTTCGTAGCTCACATCTAGAAGGTGTCTGTTTTCTGCTACTTATAAAATATTTACTCATGTACATAAATAACTTTTAAACCAGGAATTAAGAATTATAGCCTTGTGTGTATATGGGGGAGAGGCAACCGATAGATTTGTGTTTATAATTACAAACTATATTTAAAAAGTCATTCTGAATTTTTAAAATTCCTTTAAAAATGTACAGTTGTATATCTTGGTCATTTATGCCATTACAACCATAAGTAAGTGAAATTTGCAAAGCTATCAAGTCCATCATTTAATTTTATAATGAATTTAAAGAGAATAATAGAAAGAGCATGTATAATGTGGTGAAGAATGTGGCTAAAGTCGATATTTGAGTTGACTGAATTTTATTTTTGTAATACCTATTTAAAAAAATGAGAATGATCCTAAATATTAAAACAACAACCAAAATAAATTTGTCGTATTGAGTTCATACAATTTTTTGTGAGAAAAATGAAAATAATATTTGGATTATCTATATCATTACTCCTTTGTAATAGGACATTGGGAATTGACATTTGTTCTCGATTGTAATCCATTCCACAAACATGCAAAATTATTAGCATATGGAAGAATTCTTTAGTCAAACTTCTATTTTCCTCATTAGAAGGATAAACTATATTTTGCTTTTTGACTTAGAGATATCACTAATAATATTATTCCACTATGATTTCCTATCTTGATATTGAGTGGTACCATTAGGAATATAATTTTGGTTTAGTGTTTTGTTTTTTTGTTTTTTGCTTTTTTGCTTTTGTTTTGCCTTGTTTTGTTTCTTACAACACTCTGTGTCTTAGATTTCCATACCATATTCATCCCAGGTAGGTGGAAACTTGGATGGATAACTGAAATGTGATTGTTGTGGTTGCTGTGATTGTGTGTACTTTTTGCATCCCTTTGATGTCAAAGATAGATACCATGAATAAATAATTAATTGTGCAAGATCAGGAAAGGCAGTGAAAGTCACTAATGTTATTCTATTTGCTTTCTGAGGTCAGGTATCCCATTTTAATTAAGAACTGTCTTCTAATATAATGATTACATTGGTTTGATTTCTTTATAAACTATACTAGCTAAAATATCCTTTAAGAAAATTAAATTAATGAAGAACGGGGTATTTTAGCAGTCTAAGAAGTTATGTGACAAAGGATGTTATTGAGAGAACTTAAGAGTTGGCCAGAGGATGGGCTAGATGACCTTTAAATGTTTTTTATTGTTGGGGATTCCAAAATTCCAGTGCTAGGCTAAAGGAAAATTTATTTAAGAAAGACTGGTCGCCTTAGTTACAGTGTTTTTGTTTGTTGTTTTGTCATAGACTGCCTCTTTAAGGTATGCCCTATGAATCGATACTCTGCGCAGAAACAATATTGGAAAGCTAAGCAAGCCAAACAAGGGAACCACACAGAGGCAGCCTTGCTGAAGAAATTACAGGTAAGGGCCAGGTTTCTATTTGTCTGGATTAGGCTAGACCAGGTACAGCAATAACGAAAAATCTATTTTGTAGCTTAGTGATTTTACTCAATACACAGAGATTTAGAATAGTTGTAGTAACACATTAAAACTGGAAGGGACTTTTAAGTTATAGGTTGTGACTATGGTATGGAGGTAGTAATACATTCCTACTGCTGTTTTTTAGAGTTTGCCAGACTAATTCAGAGATTCACCTCTAACTGCAAAACAACTCAAAATCTCTATAGGAATATTAAATCTAGTTATATTTTACTTGGCATTGCACTTTTTTTTTTTTTTAAGAATATTGAGAAAAAAATAAAAGTCTGGTGTTTCTAATTTGGGCTGAGTGTAAAGAATTTTGTATCGTTACAATTTCTATTACTTTCAGAGTTTAAACTGTACTTTGAGACTTTTGAAATTTACCTACTATCCTGGTTGGTTTCTCTAGCAATATTCCTTCTGAAAGTAATTTTTATAAGACCAGAGAGCCTAGTACTTTTCTGAAGTTTCCAACATAAAAGCATTCCGAGATATTTCAGCATTAAATTGAGAGAATTATCACATTGTTGTAATCATGTATTTAATTATTCCTCCCCACCCCCAAACACCAAGAATAAACCAGTCAGCCTATTTTATTCATGGTTATATTCTTTGCTCATATAAAAAAACCCCAAAACCTTATTTCTTTCTCAGTGATTATACTCTGTTTACTATGTTTCCACACTGAATATTTGATAATCATTTTACAGCATGCTGCAGAACTGGAACAAAAACAAAATGAATCAGAAAATAAGAAACTGTTGGGAGAAATCGTGAAATACAGTAATGTTATACAAGTAAGTATCTATTTACTTTCTCTTAAAAGAGGTGAATATTTTATTAGAAATTTGCATACAGTAGGAATGCCAAATAGCATTAAGATTTTGGGATACAATAGTTTGTTTTTTGGTAGGAATTATAGATATTGTGATATTTTCAGTTGCTATTCACCACACTATTCTATATGTTTGGGAATATGCCTACTGTGTACACATAAAGAAGTGAGCTTATCTAGATGTATGCACAAGTTATTACCTCAAAAGGAAGGAGATGGGGAAACATAATTTCTAAAGGCCCGTAAGAATATATAGTCCTTTAGTATTAGTGGAACTAAGGTGTAACATATGAAGCTTTATCTTTTTATTTTGTAGAGGGAAGAACCTTTTCAAATTGTACTTTTAGATGGAAATCGCCCTTGCGTTGTTATTAGAAGATCTTCTATTTCAATTAGTATGCACACTGATTTATCTCAACTGCATTCCTTTCTTGTGCTTCACTTAGATCTTTAGATTTTTACTTGGTTGTTTGTTAATATACGCCCCACCTTGTTCCAAAAAGAATGTAAGGCATTTATAAAAATACCGCATAACAAAATAAAAAAGAAATAAGTAAGGCAACTGGGTCAAAGGGAAAATAATTGTTAAATGAATAGAGTAAAATTGGGTGAGGCAGGTTTATAAAAACCGTGTTGTAAAGTCTGGTAAACTTGGGCTCGAAGCCTTTTTGTTGCCCCTTAGCTAAAAGGGAAGCATAATGTGTTACAGCTTTCACATAGGAGGCTAATAACAGAGAACTAAGTCAGAGGTCTAGAAGTAAAAACATTCCCAGGAAGAAGACCAGAGAAGTATTTCTCCAAAGAGCTCTCTTAAAGAGAACACTATTTAATATAGTAAACAATAGTAAATAGTACAATGAGGCATTTCATAGAACTCTTTTAAAAAATGATATACCCTGATGTTTTGTTAATGGATCCGAGTAGTTCTCTGATGGAACAAGATGAAGGTGATTGGCTGCGTCTACAGCTCCTTGAATGTATGAGTGAATCTACTGATAGATTATGTGATACCTGGGGCTGCATGTCCCTTGGACAATCCTCCATAAATAGAGTTTCTCTTATCAAGTTTTGATGACTATTAAATTCTGGCAAATGAAGCTTATTTTGCTGAAGTGCAAATATTTGCATGACGAGTTAGGGGCTTCGTCATGGGCTCTAACCTGATAGATCCCAAAGGAGTGGGGTTGGCCCAGTAGGGTTTTCGTTGGTTTATGGTAAAATGAGAACCAAGGATGTCATAACGAGTTTTTCAAAAAGCTGATTTCTTTTTTCAATTAAAGAACTACTCTGTATTTTGAGATAATTTCCCTCTGATCGTGCATTAAAATAACCATTCTTTTTTGAAATTGTAGTAATAGACAGGTAGGTTGTTTTAGTTTTCCCACTCAGTAAACTAATGTTTTGGAAAAATTTTGTCCATAGAATCCAAAAATTCCAAGAAATGGTGCTTCTATTCTCGTCTGAAAAGGGGGTGGACTCAGTACCGTCTTGTGGAAGTTGCACAGCTTGTTAGGACGAGCAGCCTGCCTCCTCGCGGAGGAAATAATTCGGGCTGTCCGCGGGCAGGGATGGTTCATAATACTAAGTAGGTCCATGCATTATTTTAGTGTCGTAGTTTTTCTTTAGGATATTCTGTTTTTGTGGTTGTGCGGGAATTGAGAAAGGATATGGTTTGGGGCAACCTCCATTTCTCCTTTGAAAAGCCTGGTTTTATTCTATTATTTATCAGTAGATGACTCCCCTGGTTTGATTTCCTCATGTGCCCACTACATTATGAAGCAGAATTAGGGGTAGAGATGAGGAGGAACCCAAAGAAGGGCATCTCAGAAGGATGATGAGTGTGGAGTCTGAAAAGAGCTTCTTAGTTTAATCTGTAGCCCAAGCTGTGCTATGTGGGCGCACGGTGTGCGTATACATGTATACGCGTATTTAACAGAGGTGCTCAAAGAACAAGGCAGTAATGTATGTCTTTTCCCTACAGCTACTGCATATAAAAAGCAACAAATATCTGACTGTCAACAAGAGATTACCTGCTTTACTGGAGAAAAATGCCATGCGTGTGTCCTTGGATGCTGCTGGAAATGAAGGGTCGTGGTTTTATATTCATCCCTTCTGGAAACTGAGAAGCGAGGGTGACAATGTATGTAAATATGAATTTAAGAGAAAAACAGTGTGTTCATGAAAACAGTAATTCTTAATAAGTGAGAGAATCAAGAAAGTGGAAAGGAAGAAACTAGAGTTTTCAATTTTCAACATATTCTTTTTATGTTAACATCTTTAGTAGGTTAAAAGCATTTATTTCTAGTACAACTTGTACTCAGGAATTGTAAAAGGACAAAGTTCAGCTAATTGAAAACTCATTTCCAGCTAGAATTTCTGTCAGAGAACTTAAGTAACCTCAGTATATAGTGGCTGAGCCTGAGAAGAGAGAGGCAGAGTTTGCATCTCTGCCTAATCATGGAGGAGGATGGCTGTAAGAAAGAACTGTGCTTAGAACGTGGTGTCTCCTCCTTTGAATTAACAGAGTAACACAGTGGATCATGGCAATATTTCATTTTCTGGCTCCATTATCAGCTGTTTACATCTATAGTCCATGCCTCTTAATAGATGTATAATGTAGAAGAAAGTGTAGATTGGCACCTTCTCATTGACAATGAGATTTAACATATGATGTGGAATATGTGCATATTGTATCATGTAAATTTTAGTAGTTCCTAAAATATTTGCCGCTGCTTTATAGAGTAGGGAAAATAAAAATTATGTGAAATGAGTCAGTAGGCTCAATAGTTAGATATTTTTGTGTGTAATAGATAAAGTATGAGGTGACAGTCCCTAATGCTGGTTGACACTGAATACTGGAGTAACTTTCCTAAATAGAATACCTTACAAATATGGGATCAAGTGATCAAGAAAAGTAGTTGAGATTTAAAAAAATGAACGTTATAAATTCAGAGCAATATAAAAATATAATTACTCTGGCAAAGTTTTCTCAGTACATTGATTACATTTTAAATGTTGTAGATGTCTCTTGTCTTAGAAATGTCTTCTTTTATAGTGAATCTATTTTTCCAGTGAATTTTGAAGTACAAAGTCAATTCAACAGGATGCAAGCTTCATGGTTTAATTTGGTTAATAAATTATCTGGTGATATCCTCCTTAGGTAAGGTTTGGGAGAAGCATGGCATGCAGGAATGGAATGCACTTTAAGCCCTATGTTGGATTCCTTAAGATATAAGTCCTACTTTTTTCCTTTTGGCATCAAGTGATGTGTGCTGTGAGCATGATATATATTTTAATTTCAGTAGGTAGTTAATTACAATCAACTCTCAGTTATTCAGGGACTGATTATGTTTACGAACAACCTATGTCTTTGGATGCCCTTTTTTGTAATGCTCCAGTCCCCCACTGAGTGTTTTCCCTGTGTGTAGGTGGTTGATGAAAATTGAATGTCAAAACAAAACCTGAGCTTAATCTATGAAGGAATACAATGAAATGATTGGATAAATTGGAACCCTTAGATTAGCTATAGATTTTATTAATGCATTTTATCCTGTTTATTTATCTATTCCTTTCCCTGCTCCCAAATGCCTTTACAGAGTCAACAGAGAGTTGAATGTAATGAACTATTTCAAATAATTAGTTGCATTGGGGAAATAAAAACAACCTACCATCCAAACACTCCATCTTGGTTAAAATGGACAATATAATTGTTAAGTGCAATAGAAATCCTCCTTATGTAGATGTGCTCCATAAAGCATGGCTAAAACAATCTTCCACATTGCTTTTTGCTGAAACGGCTCACTGTTTTTTTCCTCACCACTGTGTAGCTTTTGTCTGTGATTAAGGATCTGTGAAAGCATAAGCACATCCACAGCCGTATATTTACCACATAAATACTTGTACTGTAATGCTCATTTTCTTCCCTAGAAATATGCAGCATTTTCTAAAACATAAGCCTACTGTATTTTATTGAAGGCAAATGGAAATATTATCACTTCATAACAAGTGGTTTAATTTTTACTGATTTTTTAAAAAAGAATATTAAACTAAGAAGAGGAAATTGCAAGGTTCAAAGGACTTCTAACATTATATTTTACAACTTAGCAGTTAGTTAAGTTGCAATTAGGTTGTGAGTATCCAACATGATGTTTGGTGACTAAAATAAAATGCAAGAATGAGGCTGATGGTAGTCTGGGGGGAAAAATGCTCATATCCTCAAAAGGCAATGGTTTCTATCATTTAAGAGCACCTCTGGTCATATGTCTTATAGAATTACGGGGTAGTTTTTGGGGAAAATTCGTGGATTCCTCAACTTTCAGCTGTGTCTAGAAGCCCTTGCTTGCTACTGAGTAGTTAGAAAGTCATTGGGGAGAGCCTTGAGCAGAGAACATAAATGTTTCATTTTCATTTATCTTCCCATGATTGAGTCGTTAATTTTTCATTTTCAATTTTGATCTAAGAAGACATTAGTTCTTTAGTGTGATGATAGATTTGAAAAGGGTAAAAGCCCAGATTTCATTTAATTTAGAGTAAAATTCACATTTTAGGGCAAGAGCCTCTTCAAATAGCAAGTTGATTTTGCTGTGTGGCAAAACTGGATACCTTGGATTTCTAGCAAAGGCAGGACTAAAATTCTGGTGTTTTTGGCTTCTACTACGATGTTATTTTTACCATATCAGGTGCCACTTCAAAAGAAGGGTAGCTGCTAAGATATTTTTGGTAAAACCCCAGCTTGAATCTCATGTGGCTATCATCTAGAATCAACAGAAGTGCCTTTGGAATTGCAGGGTTTTTTTTTTGTTGTTGTTTGTTTGTTTTTTTAAAAGATATTTGTGCAGTAGAGTGAATGTGATGTGGCAGAAAATGACTTTATGCTCAAGTTCTGTACTTAATCTACAGCTTCTCGGAAGGCACCTGACCCCATCAGTGGGTCAGCCCCTATGCTGCTCTCTTCTGAGAATTTCCCCAAGTTCCATATTGACCAAGTTATCTAATTAGGTGTGAATTCTTTGAGCATAGGTACTTACACACTTTTGTATTCTTTCTGGTGCTTCTCATCTTACTGTTTTTATTTCTCATGATTGGCATCTTGTCCATTTGATTTTCAAGTTTTATTCATCTTGGTTAGTCAAAATAATCATCAAGAACATGACCAAGGACCTGGAGATTAGTGAATTAATGTTAGATTCTCCTTGTGAATACTGTTCTTATGAATCCTTGGAGTTTGGAACATTTTGGATATATGGTTGGTATCTTAAAAATATGTAAGACTTTATGGGTGGTGTTTCGAAGTACATATAACATATGGATTGGCTCAAGGCTTACAGACAACTATAATAAAATAGTAAGACCTAGAGCAGTGAATATACATGCAACCAAAGTATTCTCTTAATTGGAGTTGTGGAGGGTGCAGCTCAGCTCCAAGTCCAGTAGCCATTTTCAATCTTTAGTTACAGTGGGCACAGCCCAGCATTCCATGTGGGAATTGAACCAGCAACCTTACTGCTGAGAGCCCATGCTCTAACCAACTGAGCCATCCAGCTTACCCCTCTGGTAGCTCAGTGCAGCTCATTGTCTTCAATCTAGTTGTGGAGGGTGCAGCTCACTGGCCCATGTGGGGATCGAACTGGCAACCCAGTTGTTTAGAGCTCGCACTCTAACCAACTGAGCCATCCACCCATCCTTCATGTTGATTTTTATATTTATATTTTTGTTTATATTAAGTTTTAAAAACACCAATTCATGGTTCAAAGATAGAAAACAATGTAAAGAGATAGCATGAAAAATCTGTCTCCTCTCCTTTTTTCCGTCTCCCTAGGTCCCACCCCTTGCAGTTAACCACTGGAAGGATTTCTTATGCGTATACTTTTATGACCTTCCTCCCTTTTTTACACAAAAATAGCCCAGCTATGCCTCCTCATCCTCTCACTTAACACTGTTTCTTTCCTTATCTGTACACAGAAAGCTTCTATGATGGGTCTTTTTGTGAGTTACATCATCTGACTGATGTTGGACTTGAAAGGCAGGGTGATATATAGAGACCAGTCATGGAAACAATAGAAACTATTTCTGCAAATCGAAGATTAGTGAGCTTCAGGCTTCTCTATCATATTTGAATCTCCAGATATAGTTTGTGGTAACAATACCATATGTGAATGTAAACTCCTGTAATATAAGCTATCAAAGATTAATTTATATTGAAAATGTGAAATTATGTTTCTTAACGTCTTGGTCTAGGTTATGATACAGGGAGAAGTTATGTTTATTCATATTGTCTCGTCTTGGTCTAGGTTAAGACACAGGGAGAAGTTATGTTTATTTATATTGTCTAAGTCCTAATTTGTTTTTCAGTTATCTATCAAACTAACCTATTCTAATATCCAGTTGGTATAAAATATGCAAAGGAATATATTTTTGGTTTTCATTTCTGAGATGGTTAGCAATTATACAAATGAAAGTGTAGGTGCCACAGTAATAAGTCCTTAATGGAACTTAACAACAAAAGGAACTTTAATATCTATAAAATTAAACTGTTCATCATTATCGTTAAGAAAGCATAACTTTATTTTCCCACAATTGGCATTATGAATAAAAATACTTGAAGATAAAGCGGACATTGCTAATGGTAGCATAAATAAAAAATCAACCTAGACTTACTTCTCTAGAGCATTTTCCCCATAAACAATTTTCATTTTCATTTAAAAATGAACACCAGGTTTTAGGAGCAATATTAGTTTGGGATGTTTGAGATAAAAGTGAACCAGATGTCTAAAGCCCAAACAATAAATTTATTTCTCCAAGGTTGTGCCTAATTCTACATTTCCTGAATCCAGATGACATTAGAATGTTTAATAAATTTCTGAGATTTAGGTGAGATCGAATTTATCAGATTTGTTTTTGATTCCAGAGATAATATAAATGTGTACCATTTTCATTTGCCCTTGAAGTGGTCCTAATATTTAGCCAGATTGTTTTTTTTCTGGCAGATGTATTCACTTCCTTTATGTGCTGTGCTCATAGCGTGAGACTGCATGTGGAGGTGTTCAGAGACCTTGAGAAAGCTCTAACTTAAATGGGGGGACTGCTAAGAAAAGGAGCTACACTAGCTTTATGAATCCAGACTGATGGACACTATGGGACATGATTATATGATCATTTATCAGAAGATTTTTCACTTCAAAGAGATAAAGAATTGAACTAAAATTTGTATGGAGGACAAACAGACCAGGTGTTAGGTCAAGAATGAAGACTTCTGTGCAGTGATTTTTTAGCTTCAAGTAAGTAGAGCACCAAAGATCCATGCAGTGTCTCAGTTACAACTTATTTCTGATTCCTAGATTGTTGTAGGAGATAAAGTTGTTTTGATGCCCGTGAATGCAGGACAGCCACTACATGCCAGCAACATAGAGCTTCTTGACAACCCAGGGTGTAAAGAGGTAAGTTGAGGAGGAAAGGAAATTAATGTGTTGATTCTGTTATGAGAGGAAAAAGGTACGTGGTTTCTTTCATTATCCTCATAAGCATAATTCCAGTTATGCTAATTAGGTGCAAATAGATAATGATTAGTTATTGCTATTTTCAGCTGGTCTTTTGAAGACATTTGTGCTGAAGTGTGTACTTCGTTGTCCAGAGTTGTCTTTTTTCCTTTTTCACTAGTTGAAGTAATAATTTCTGGTATAAAATGGAATCTACAGTCTTATAACTTAATATTTCTTCATTAATAGGTGAATGCTGTTAATTGTAACACTAGTTGGAAAATCACTTTATTCATGAAATACAGTTCCTATCGAGAGGATGTACTGAAAGGAGTAAGTATGTCCTACACAGAACATTTCCTGGAAGGATTAAAGGTAGTCTTATTGAATTTCTAGATGCAAAACCTGCGTGTTGATAGTTTAGAATGTGACTGTAAACTTATGAACCTAGAAGGTGACTATATATTCACTACGAGTGTTTCATTGAGTTTCCCTCTGTATAAATATCATTAAAAGCCAAGTAGCTATCAGAAGGGCCCAGAGTATCAAAACCAGAAAGAGACATCTGCTTCTTTTGTCTTATGTTTTCTTGACTTGTTTTTCTAGGGTGACGTTGTTAGATTGTTTCATGCAGAACAAGAGAAGTTTCTGACTTGTGATGAATATGAGAAAAAACAGCACATTTTCCTTCGTACAACCTTGCGTCAATCAGCCACTTCTGCTACTAGTTCTAAAGCACTTTGGGAAATAGAGGTGTGTAAATATTTGTTTTTTGGTTTTAATAAATATTTATATCAAAAAGACAAGATTCACTAGGCTGATTGTTTTATTGCTATAGGCATCATTTATGACACGCCAATAAAACAATAATTTTTGTGAACTGATTTGTACCTCTTAATGTAATTGCTGTGACCAATTTGAAATGTTTCTACTTCCTTTATTATCTTCTCTGAGGCACCTCTCTGTCTCTCTAGTTTAATACAAGCATATATATGATTTTGCTTGTTAGAAATCCATTGTGAACTGTTGTCCAGACTGATCAGACTGAAGGCCATGCGCATCAAATGGCATTGGAGTTAAGATGGAGTAGGCTGACTCACTTTAAGTAAACCTCAGAACTATGCAGTCACTGAAAAGGACATTTGTTTCTTCTGGGGATGTCATTTCTTTTGGGATAAGGAGACCCGTAGTTAAGAATTTATTCAACCTTCAAAAAGCATTTTTTAATTGCTCCAGTATGGTAGTGTAATTAGGAAAATGTAAGATATGGATTTTTCTTTAAAGGACTTTTCTGTACAGTGGAGGAGATAAGATATGCGTAATTACCTATAAACAAGCCGCCAACATCTGATAAAGTCCATCTTGATTTACTGGACATCCAGGCTTATAGCAGTCATTCTCAGCCACTTGAAACCTATCGTTCCTCTTTGACAGCATGTGACACTTCCTTTGATATCCTAAAATGGAATTCATAGGTAATATTATATATATATATATATATATATATATATATATATATATATATATATATATATCATGATTAAAAATAAATAAAATACCCAAATTCTAACATAAAAAAGAAGTAAAAGGAAAATGATTTATAATTGAATCTGTATTTCAACATGTAATTAATTACCTACTCTAGTAGGTATTATATTTATACCTATCCTTGATGGATACATTTGGATTTGAGAGAAGTGATAAATGAAGAGGACAAGAAAACATTCTATGAGTACAGGAAAAGGGAAAAGGTTCTTAGTCTGGGATCCATGAAGAGCTTCAAGTTATCTGTAAACCTCTAATAACTGTATACAAAATGGGTATGTACCAGTATGTGAGATAACCAATAGATTTTATCAGATTCTTAAAGTTATCTATCTCTTCCCCCAAGGGAGCAAGTATTCACACATTGACAAGGTCACAGTTGCTTGTGTGATTAGCAAAGAATTTGTGGAAGAATTTTGATTTGAGAACTAAGCCTTGTAGAATGGGTAGGTTTTTGGCCACAGGAGGAGCATTTTTAAAGACTTCATTCACTTTGAAGTATTTTTACAATTATTATCTCATTTGAGCTATTGGAGTAGGGGAAGACATACAAGCTGGAGTCTAGCAATTGGCATTAGAAAGTTCTATATTAGCAAACAGAATCTGAGGCTGGGGCAGGAGACCATAGTAATAAAAAGAAAGTAACCTGTGGTGGGAGAATAATGAAAAGTTATTTAATGAAATTAAATAGCAGCCTTATGTTATTTAATCTTCACAACAATTCTATGAATTAAACCCATTTTGTACATGAAGAAACAGGCTTGAAAATGTTAAATTACTTGCTGTTATCACACCATAGTAATTGGTGGAGCTGGGACTCAAACACAGTTCTCTTCAGACGGTAAAACCTGAGCCTTGCTGCTGCACCAGGCCACCTGTCATAACCAGCTGTTTCAGAGCTTCTGCTTTTATTCTTCATGCGCCTAGTGGCTCAGCATCTGGGGGCAAGGCTATTCCCAAGGACAGGTATCAAAGGACATGGTGTTAGTAGAAAGCACACATGGAAAGGGCCAAATATGAAGTTAGTCCAGACCGCCAGGCCTTGGCATTTGTGGTTCTCTCTGCCTAGAATGATCTCTTCCAATCTCTCTGCATGACTATCTCATTCTGATCCTCCAGGTTTCAGCTCTCATGTCATCTCCTCAGAGTGGCCCAGGCTGATTGTCATATCTAACGTAGCCTTCCCTGGTTACTCAGTCATGCACTGTTTGCTTCCTCCTGGCACATGCCAAATCTTATTCATTGAAAGTGCTAGTCTTATTCATTGCTGTGTCCCTATTGCCTAGAAGAATACCTTGCACATTGTAAATTTTTAAGAGTCTGTTGAATGAATGTTTGAACAACAAATGGTGGGGGGAGCCCGACAGTATTTCCAGCTCTGGCCTGGGCAACATGTGTTTTGGAGTAAGGCTGTATTTGCAGGTGTAAGGTGTGAGCATCATGCGTGCACCGAGAGCCAACTGTTGCTTGATCCTTTATGGGGAATTTTGTTTTTCTTCCACGTTGCCCTCTTATGAAAACATATAGTAGATCTGACAAGTTAGCATTAACAGGCCGGCACCCTGTGTATACTCTTGGCATTTGCTTGCCAGGAACAGGAATAATTTTTAGTCATTATTGTCATTGTTCTTTTTGTCTGTAGGTGGTTCACCATGACCCATGCCGTGGAGGTGCAGGACAATGGAACAGCTTGTTCAGATTTAAACATCTTGCAACTGGGAACTATTTAGCTGCAGAGGTAAGACTAATGGATATAGTGCTATTACATCTCCGACTTTGAAATCGTGAAATAGGCAGGTTCTCCAAAAGATGTTACATTTGTAGGAAAAAATACAAATGAGGAACATTATACAGATTTGATTATTGTCTGTCATGTTTTGGGTTGGCATATAAATTATTCTTAAAATGTAAATATTAACCAATGCCTTGAAATAATCTTTGTCTTAAAATTAAACAACAATCAAAAGCAATAACAACAACAGAATGCTGGTGGTTGGTTTACTGTAAAGTCAAGTGGAATGGAGTATCTGATATTTATATGTATGTAGTTAGTCCTAAAATTTTCTATATAGTTTCACTCTTTCAGCGTGTCGGCACTGGAGAGATGATTGATTCATTGTTGATGTAGTATAGTCACTAATTTCAGGTTGGGCTTCAGCGGCCACTCTTTCACTATTGGGTGGCTCCAAACCATTGGAGATAAAAGGGTTTTCGTCCTGATATGGAACTGTCTGAAAACTGCCAATAAAAATGGTGAACACATAATGAAAGTTTTTCCTTTCTCCACTAAAAGCCTATTGATATTCCAATAGATAAGAAGGGTAGGTAGGAGTAATAGCATAGAAATTTCAGAAATGATATAATTAAAGTTTGGTTATCTAATGTGAAAATAATTTTGAAAATATTTGTTTTTAGATGTATGAAAATATCCATTCATTTTGCTCTCCTCAATTTTGTTTCTGTGTCTCAACTTCGAGTTTCTTCTGGGGTTCTAAACCAGAATCTGGCCTTAGAATGTTTACTATTACTTATCTAACTTTTGCTTTTGGTTGTGAGGGAGGTGTGGGAAGTGGGGGTGGAAAACTGATGAGAAAATGGTGTGGGAAACAGGACGTTTCTGTAAACATGCTGACCCCCGTCTAAACAGCCACCTAACTCCATTACCCTCTCCATCCTATTAATCCGTGATAATTTTTTTAGTCCTTGCCACTATCTGATTTATTGTACATTTTATATTATGCGTACGTATTATATTTCTCTATCAGGAAGTACGCTCTCCAAAGGCAGGGATTTCTTTTTTTTAATCATCACCACTGTGTCCCCAGCACTTAAGGCAATGCCTGGAACTTAGAAAGAAGTGGATGAATATTTTTTAAATGAATGAAGGAATATAAAGAACCTATTCAGGCTTCTATAAGCTTAGAGGATGGGAAGAAGGAAATTTAGGGATTTGTATCTGAGAGGCATTTGGAACAACATTTGGGCAAATTAATCTCTCTAAGCTCTAATACCCTCCTCTGGAAAATGAGGATAATCATAATATTTATATGATAAGATTATGAAGAGAATTAAATGAGGTAAAGTGCTTGGTATATAATGTGTGGCTCATGGTAAGCATCCGGTAAGTGATGCCAGCGTGATTACTTTGATTATATGATAAATAGGGATTCTTCTTACTTTTATAAACATCTGATTCATTATTTATGAATCTCTGCAAGTAAGTGAAATAAAGTTTTGCAATTTATTGCAAATTTATTTGCAATTTACTGCTTATATTATAAATGTTTTGAAGTTTTTTGAAAAGTAACCCTTTGAAGCAAAATTAGGCAGTACAGTAGAGAATCTTGTCTAAAATAAGAATTAGAAAAGAGTACTAGATGTTTTATAAAAGATAAGAAATTAGGATTAAATTTCTTTTGGCTCCTCTGTTAGTGACTCTTTTCCTTAATTCACTTTTCAATCAATGGCTGTTTTAGCTTCTGACGTTCTATAGAAAAATGATATAGTTACCCATTGTTAGTTTTCCTTGTTAATCTCTGCAATTAAAACTTGTATCATTTGATACAAATGATTAGGTTATTAAGATTTAAATTGTTTATTAACTTGAATGAAAATCCAAGACCTCAGTACATAAATGAATTCATTAAAAATGGAAAAACAGAAAGCAGTTCATTCCTTGAGAAGAATTTGAAAGACTGTCTTTTCATTCTATTTCTAGAGAACACAACTTTAAGTGCCAGATGCTATTTTGTCCATTCAAAGGTCTGGTGTTTTTGTAGGACCTCTTTTTTGACCTTTAATACTTTAGATAACATCTTTTTAAAAATTCAAGATGACGGAAGAAGGATAGTGAAGCATTAAGTACATATCTGAAAATGGAAAATTAGAAATCTATTTTCTATTGATTTGAAACAGTGTAACAGAATGGATGCTTCTGTGTTGTATTCTGACATCGCAGGAGAAGTCATGGCCTCAAAATGCTGACATCTATAAGTTGGGGTTTTATATTTCATATGTCAGCTAAGTTCAGACAAGACCCTGGCACAGTCTTATCTCAGATGCTTGTCCTGCTGGGGTGAAAGCGTCCAGAGCTGTGGCAGGACCACAGTGATGGCAGTCACTTGATACAAAAATTGATTTCTAATGCCAATTCCACAGTAGGTGGAAACTATCCTGTGAGGAACAATGATTATCCTTTTGTCATTTTGTTTTTTTAAATGCTCAAGTCTTGAATTTAAGCATTATTCATGTCTCGAGTGCAGGGCGTTCTCAACACTTTGAGTGGTAACTTCCTAGCATTATTTGCTTTATTATACCCTTCTTGCTAGGGGAGAAAAGACTCCATGGCTTTATTTCACTTTTTTCACTTTTACTTTTAATATCTAGATACTACTTAAAAAGTCTGACACATATTGGGATGTTGAAAATGTAAGAGCTGGGAACAATTATTTTTGGGATTCATAAAAACAGCAAACATCATCTTGAAGATTCTATACTCTTGTTAATATATGTTTCTTAAGTGCCTGATAAGTGCATAGCACGGTAGAGTGCACTGCAGATAGAGAAGGAAGCAGAGGAGTCAGTCTTCGCCCTTCAAGAGACTGACCTTCTAGTTCAGAAGGCAGCATGCAAAAAAGGACACAGGGCCGTCAGCAGGCAAGTGCACGTAGGGCTGATTACATGTGCAGGTGGAGTTGGGTTAGTGTGAGATCAGCCAGAGAAGGCTCTGGGGTGGGGTGAACTTTTCCATGGTTCTGAAAGAAAGTGACAGGCACAGGTTATCAGAGAAATAAAAGGACAGTCCTTGTAGAAGTTGCCAAGGTGACATATATATAGAGAGGGAATGTTTAAATGATGTGTAGACAATGTGAAAAAGAGAGGCCAGCTAAAAGAAAGGATTTTGAATGGAGGGTTTTGATTTCATCTAATTAGTAACAGGAATGAAGTTTGAAGTTTATCCTGGTAGCTACCTTAGAGGTTAGGACTGGACAGCTATTTGCAAACATGTGGTAGACACTGGTGATGGTAGAAAAATCTAATTTCTGTCCTTCAAGAACTCCCAGTACAGGATGATGAATGTTTTGCAGCAATATGAACCACAGCGGGCTTATGCAGAAGCACTGAAGTGCAAAAGACCCGTTAGTAGAGATGCTGGGTAGTATGAGGAATGGTGCGGGGGCCAGAGGAGGAGCTGCCTGACGGAAGAGTAAGGCGGATGGGGAGAGAGAGGAAGCGCAGTGAGGGCAGCTGTTACACAGGCAAGGAAGTGTGTAGTATTGTACACACTAGTTTCACATGTATGATACGTATGTGTACCACACATAGGATATGTGTGAGTTTGGAAGTGATGCTGGAAGGTGAGGGGGGCAGGGTGGTGCAGCCAGAAAGGTAGGGCAGCTGACTTTTTCAGGCCACACCTATTAAACTAAGGACACTGGGTTTTATCTTTGAAGTAAAGAGCGGCCCTCTAAATAAATCTGTGCTTGAAGAAGAGCATTCCAGAATCGCACTGTCCAATGTGTGCCACATGTTGGCTGTTTCCATTTAAATAAATATTATTAAAATTAAATATAATTTAAAAGTCACTTTCTCAGTCACACTCGCCACATTTCAGGCTGCTCCGTAACTACACGATATGGGACAGTGCAGTTACAGTACATTTCTGTCACCACAGGACAGGTTCTAGTGGACAGAGCTACTCTGGAGCCTTTGTGAAGTGACTGGCAGGGACTGAATTTAGATGCAGAAAAACCAGATAGGAGACAAAGGTATGATCCCTTCAAGGAATTCTGAGGACGTGAACCAAGGGAGGGGTTGGCATTGGTAATGGCAGGAAGGGGGAGACGATTTTAGGACATAGAATCAATGGAGCAGAAATCCATAGAATGTTAGGGGCTAAGGAGTAGGAGGATTGGGCTTTGGAGAACTGGGAACGTCTTTTTACCAATTTAGACAATATGGGAAGAGGTACAAAGCTGATGAGGGAAATAATCCATTCAATTTTGAATATGTTTAATTGGAGTGGCTTGTAAAATGTCCTGGTGAAGATGCCTGATAGGCACAGGTTTCACAACTTCTGGAAGTTTGGGGATTGGCGAGGGCTGAAGAAATAGATGTGGTCCCCATAGCATGGATGAGATCAGCGAATATAAAGAGAGTGATGGGACCATGAAGAACTCCATCGTGGAAGGGTGGACAAAAGACTGGGAGCCTGAGAGGTCAGAGAAGCAACTGGAAAATCAAATGGGCTGAATCACAAATGCTAAGCAAAGGAGGATAGAGTTTCAAAACGGAGGGAGTACTGTTGAAAAGGTTAGGGACAAGCCTTTTATAACATTTGGCAAGGACATGGTCATTTGTGAGTTTATTGAGAGCATTTTTAGTGGAAACCAGAAGGCAGGGGTGGTGGAATGATGAGGAAACCAGCAAATGGATGTAAGTGTTGACTGAGTTTTCATATCATTGCTGTGAAAGGGGAGAGTAATAAAGGGAAAGTAAGAGTCCTATTAGATAGGTTTTTATAGTCTATTTTAGAAAATAGAATGGATGAAATCTGAGCTGTTTTTGCATTAAAGGGAAATACCTATCAGAAGGGCAAGATTTGCCAGTGTATTACTCTTTTCCCTCAGTCTTTCCACTCTCAACATGCATATTTATAATCTGAAATATTACTTTAATGCGCTTGAGGCATTCCTGGTCAATTGGATTATGTAATTCTTGAATTGCCTTTGAGTTTATGGTGTTTATATTGGCCAGAGTGGTAAAGAGAGCCTAGTGTTGTGGGAAAAAAACAATCTCATGTATACTGCTCACAATCTTTGACTCCAAGTAAATATTTAACCTCTCTGAACCTTGGCTCCCTTGTGTGTAGAAAAGGTGGTAATATATATTATATGGGGTTATTTTGGAATGAAGGAAGATAGGAAGTGTTCAGCACCCTGCACATAAAAGGAATTCAGTAAGTGTTAAGTCCCTTCATTTTTATGGAGAGGAAGGGGAGAGAAAATGCAAAGTAGTGTTTATTATTATTATTATTCAGAACTAGTATTTCTTTGTCAGTCAGATAACAAGGTGGTGGTGGTGGGGATTTTAGTAGCTCACCACTGGATACCTTGTATGTAGAACAGTGATATTTAATTCACCACATTCTGTAAATATTGGATGATTGAATGGATAAATCATAGAGACTATGAAGTTGTAAATCCAATCATTTCACTTTACAGAAAAGGAAACCCTGGCTTAGAGAGGCGATTTATTTTGTTCAAAGTTTAGAAACAAGATAATGATGGTATTTCAGTTGAGTGCTAGACTTGTCCCGCTTCAGTGGTTCTTGCCCCTCAGGGGACGTTTGGTAATGTCTAGAGACATTTTTATTGTTACAGCTGAGAGAGGGAGCTACTGGCATCTAGTGGGTAGAGGCCAGGCATGCAGCTAAACATCCTACAATGCACAGGACAGCCAGCCCCCACAACAAAGAATCAGCCAGACCGAAATACCGGTAGTGCTGATGTTGAGAAGCCCTGGTGTACATTATGCTGAAATTGCACTATCATTTGTGGACTGCCTGCCAGGTGAAAACTCTACTTTGATATTGTGAAGAGACCAAAGGTAGTTAACATTTGGTCCTTGTCTTCTTAAGAGTTTGTAATCTAGAGAATAATATTAACTCAATCACGGGGACATTGATGCCTCTTTTGCAATTGTTTCCATCATACACACACATCTAAGATAACTGGTTTTGTGTAATGTTTAAAATTTTAACATCTATAGGTGACCATGATTAATCTCACAATACATTTAAAGGGCTGCAACCTTAATTCTAAGCACAAATGAGAAAAAAACACATAAAAATTTACTTATACATGTATTTCCTAAGCATGATATTATATTTGAGCAGTACTTACTGGGTGGCTAAGTTATTCAGAAAAATGTAATAAGCCTATTGTTTGTGAAGAAATGAAGGGGGCACTATTCAATGGAAATTAGACTACTGTGTTTCCCTGAAAATAAGACCTAGCCAATCAGCTCTAATGCATCTTTTGGAGCAAAAATTAATATAAGACCCGGTATTATATAAGACTGGGTCTTATAGTATAGTAGAATAATACTGGGTCTTACATTAATTTTTGCTCCAAAAGATGCATTAGAGCTGATTGTCTGGCTAGATCTTATTTCCGGGGAAACATGGTATTTGATATGCTGAAGATTCTGTAGTCTAATTATAGAGACAAAACACATAAATTGCAAGCTATTTAAGCATAGCACCTTTTTTTTGGTGAATTGTAGAAAACATCTAGGAATTAGAACAATGATCTAACACTATTTAGATTTTATTCTGTAAAACGTTTTTGATGTTCTGAAATCCAAATTTCCAATGTGGGGAGGAGATCCCCCCTCCCCACACACAAGCACTTCTTATACACCAGCTGAGTGTCCCACAATTCAACTCAATGCCAATACTACCGACCCAGAGGTAGCATAAGGTTCTGCCAGTTAAGTGTTCAGTCCTACAACACTGCCCTCCAACCAGCCCGACTTCAGATGCTATATAGTTGCAGCCTAGGTTGTTTCCTGTGCTTCTGACTGGTTGGCTTTGTATCAGTGGTTTCCACAACCTCCTCCTTGGGTTTTATCAATTTGCACAGAACTCAGAGAAACATTTTACTTACTAGATGACTGGTTTATCATAAAGGATGTAACTTGCAAATAGCCAGATGGAAGAGATGCATAGGGCAAGGTGTGGGGAAAGGGTGCAGAGCTCTCTCTGAGGGCACCACCCTTCCCAAATCTCCGTGTTCACCACACCACTGGGAAGCTCGCCAAACCCTGTCTTCTTGAGTTTTTATGGAGGCTTCATGACATAGTCATGATTGATTAAATAATTTGCCATTGAACAAGTCAGCCTCCAGCCCCGCCCCTCTCCCAGGAGGTCAAGGGGACTGAAAGTTCCAATCCTGTAATCTTAGCCTCCATCCTTAGGTGACCTAGGGGCATTCCAAAAGTCATCTTTTTAACATTACAAAAGACACCTGTACACTTTGGAAATGACAAGAGTTTTAAAAGGTCTGTGCTAGAAAGGGGGACAAAGACAAAATTTATATTTCTTGTAATTCACAATATCACAGATACTAAAGTGAATGAAGGTTTAGAAATGGACCCTTATGCAATTTAGAGATTCCACCAGTATTGCTTTGAGAATTCAAGATGTTATTTTCGAGAAATATATACTGCTAGAAAGCCATGGACAAAATGTAGAACAAAGTATTTAATTATGAATTAGATAACAAAGGCATTTGTGATTTCATCAGATAATGCATTACAGTACACTGTTATTTGGCTCCTTCCCAATAATATCAATTTCTGTGGACCATACATGTAATTAGGTGATATGAGGGGAAGGAATACAGCCATATAGTTTTGCCCTTAATACACACCACTGTTGTCAGCTGTCAGCACACTCCTTGCCAGTTTTCCATAGATCTTTTCCTCTTATCACCTGATTGGTGTAGGAGAGTTCACACCTATCTATGGGGAGAAAGTAATTTTATCATATTTTGAATATGCTAATAAGGGAGGCTCAGTAAATAGTTCTTGCACAATTGTGGGAAGAATTATAAATCAAGTATCACAATTTCTGATCTGCTTTCTTCCTTTTCATTCTTTGTATATTATGAAAGCAGTAACTTTTGATGAAACAAGATAGATCGAGTAGTGCAAAATAATTTTTCTTGTGAAAGATTTTATATTGCCTTTTTTTTTTATTTTATTTTTTTTATATTGCCTTTTTAAACTCAACTTGCTTATTTGTTTGTAGATAGGCAAAACTTCCACCAGATGGCAGTAAACACTTATTTCCTAACTATGCAGTAGTCTTTGGGTTTCATTAATTAGTGAAAAACTTAGTATTTAAGAACCTATACAATGGTATTGAATCTTATGAATTTTAGGGCTATAGTTTTAAATATCCCTACATTTAGTTCTCTATCAAATGTTATCAGTCACAGTATATGAAAAGGGCAGGGTTTGTATGTATGTGTATGTATATGTACATAAATACAGATATATACCTGACTCTATATGCACACATATAAACATATAAATATTACATATCAAAACATAAATTGTGCCTGGCACATGCAACATTCAGTAAATGTTATTTTTCCCTTCTTTTCATTTCTAGACTTACCAATCAGAATAATAGATTGGCTTTGAAATGCTAGTCATTGGAAAGAGGAACATACATTTAAAATCATTTGAAAACACACACATGATGATTTAATGACTTTAATGTCATATATAATAGAAACAGATCAAAACAAATTTCATTATAAAAAGTAACATTTTTCTTGTAAGGAAATGGATAACATTGTGGACTTAAAGTTTCAATCAGCTTCTCGCTGTTAGATGGAAGTTGCAGTTTTCTTTCATTTGATTGTGGTATACTCATGACTTTCACTGCCTAGGTGTTTATGATATCACTCTCTCTCTGCTACTTTTCTGTTCTGACTTGTCATATTCTCTATGTGACTTCTTTCTCGTCCTCTTTGTCCATTTAAGTGAGAGCTCCCTTTAAAGATTAGTAGTGGGTATTTATTCTTTATATTTTCTCTCTGTCACTTACTCCAGTGGCTGCAGTGGTCCATGAATTTGATCTCAGATATCCCGCTGCCATTGAAACTCAATAAATATACCTAAGATTGAATTGTTTCCTCACAAAATAGTGAATTTTCTTAGTTCTGGGTTAAAAACTTGAGAGTCAGGATAAATGTATTTTTCTCTCTCAGTTTACGCATTTAGATTCTCCTGACACTGTGTAAAATCTTGTGCATTCTTGTTCTTCTTTCCATTTCAACATTATTATTTTTGTTGGTGCTCTACTGCCTCTTACTTGGACCACCGTACTTGGTTACTTTGCTTCTTTCATCCTCCATCTCCTACTAACAGTAGCCAATTGAGGATTTTTAATGTCCTGTTTCTACAAATAGTATCCCAAGGATATTCAAAATCTTTCTGAAGATGCAGACCCAGTAGCCTATGGTTTAAAGGCCCCACTGGTCTGGGCTGGCCTTGGGTCATCACACCACTCTTCTTTGTGGGGACAGGAAGGAAGTCACATGCTATCGCAACTACAAGGTGTAGTTTGGAACCTTCAGCCCTGTGCTTCCAAATAACCCTGCCACTCACCAGAATATTTCACTTAATGTGCCCCAAGTGCCTCATCTGTAAAGTAGGGTTTAGAATCCCTTCTAAGAGGATAATAGTAAAAGGAAATGATTAACTTTTAAAAAGCATATAAAAAGTATGCCAGAAATGATAGTGATATTTATGGGTCTTCTCTGAACAAGTCTCATTTTCTCACCTATGTGGCATTCGCTCCCCTGCAATGCCTGTCCTCTGCACTCCGTCTTCTCTGCCAATTATAATTCTATCCATCCTTTCAGGCTTAGCTCAAATGCTACCTTCTCCATGAATTTATTCTTGAATAAATTTGCCCACCAAAGATCCCTCCCTCCTCTGAGCTATATTGTTTATAAATTATTCATTCCTGTCTTATATCTCTTGTCACATTCTGTTTTGTATTACAGATAACTGTATTTATGTCTTATTTCCCCTCCTAGATTGTAACGTCTTGTGGTCAGGGACCATATTCTCTTTGTCTTTGCTAGAATACCATATGCCGCACAATGTTTTGCCCGCTATAGATGCTCTATTAATATTTATTAAATAAATTATTGAATAGCATATTAGATCACTCTCTCCAATGCCAGATTTATTTATTTATTTATTTATTTATTTATTTATTTATTTATTTATTTATTTATTTAAAGTGTGTTTCTCCAGGACCCATCAGCTCCAAGTCAAGTAGTTGTTTCAATCTAGTTGTGGAGGGTGCAGCTCGCAGTGGCCCATGTGGGAATCGAACCGGCCATCTTGTTGTTAAGAGCACCGTGCTCTAACCAACTGAGCCAACCGGCCGCCCCTCTAATTTATTTTTTAACATAAGGAAATATTTTTTTTAAAGTCTTAAAGATTCAGGAATCACCACATGACTATGTCTTCTATCTCCTTTTTTAGAAATAACATTTTTTCAATTCACCCTTAGTCTATTTACCTTACTAATTACTGCTATTATTATGTTTAGAGAAGGAAAGCCGCAGTATAAGTAAAACATATTAAAGCATATATTTATTTGGCCTGTGGTTAGTATTGGTGAATTCACATAGGCGTAGATTTATTTGGGTTGCTTCTCCTCTCCCTCCTCACTATATATTATTAGCACTTCAGTGAATTTATTGAAGCCAAACCCTAAATTAGTTATTAAAAAGATACAGTGCAGCCTGAGAGACACAAGATGAGGTAAAATCTAATTGATCAGCCCCATCTTTAGTACTGTTGCCAAAGATACACATATGTATAATTTACTGACATATTGCTATGATTAGGATTTAGCCATAGATTTCTCTCATTTTACAGACGAGGACTCTGAGTTCCATGGCGATTAGGTGACCTCTCCTAAGGCCCATGGTTATTTCCTTACAGAGCATCGTCTGGAATCCAATTCCACAGACATTTCTCAGGGATTGAAATGGGTGATCCTAAATGGGCACAATACTGGGGTGCCAAAAAATGTGGACACATTTTAAGAGATGTTATCTGTGCTCAAGCAGTAGTTTGCCGTAATCAGAAGTGTCTGGACACTAATGATGACCACTTTGAGCACCTCTTGTAATTGCAGAAGTCAAATGTGAATTGTAGTCATCTTTTGTTATTGGTATATATTGAGTATTACAATTTGAATACAGTTTTTTCCCTTTATTAAAATGTGTATACATTTTTTGGCACCCTCTGGATGTGAAGACTGAATTTTAGAGTGTAATGTTGTCTTTGGGGTAGAACATGAGCTATGTTTAAGAGGGCATAAATGATTTGTGTCTGACTCAGGTACATAAATTCCTGTTTCTGTAGACATTTTAGTTATGGATACATCATGGCGTCCCCGCATGAATTTATGTTACAGTGTCTGTAACAGTAATACTTGACTAAAAGCTGAATAAACCCACTCAGGCACTATGGAACTTTTTTATTACTACCAAATAAAAGTGTGTCTGTTTTTAATTGTTAATTTCAGGTTCAAAACAATATATATGATTATACTTGTACACACCTCACAAAGTGATATCCCCAACAAGATTACTACCCATCTGAAAAGTGTGTCTTTTTGAGTTTCATTAATCAGTAGACAGGAGGTCGGTTAATTAACTATCTTTTTGGCTTTCTGCCTTTCATTCTTGGATTCCCAAAGCAAGATAAACCCGTTTTGGAACTAATTTGAGCCTCAAATTTCCCCAGTTGCTGACCTAGCACTAACAGGCAACTTCTTGTTGTGTGTATCAGTAGCTCATCATGTTTATTGCTGAGCAGTACACCATTGTTTGAATATACCATATTTGGTTACCCATTCTCTTGTTGCATGATAAGCATTTTTGTCTCAGCCTAATTTCTGGCTCTATTTATGTCCGCACCATTGTTTTCCCTCCTTTCTTCACCCTCTCATTGTCCTCATATGAATGTGTCAGTCTGTTTCAGATGATTTTCCTGGAATATGGTGACCTCTGCACACACAGTTCTTTCCTCAAGAGCTGATGAAAGCTTTATTTTCTGTTATCTTTGATTATTGCTTGTGTTCCACTTATGTTCTCTTCGTTTTGAGAACGCCAATCACCTATTAGTTGACATGCCCTTCTCTGGTCCTCCATGACTATTTTCTTTTTCCTAATTTTCATTTCTTTACACCTTTCCTTTGTATTGAGGGGTAGCTGTTCAATATTTTTATCCTCTCTCATTCATTTTCTGTAGCATCTACTATGCTTTTTATTATTGCCAACATGGACTTTAATTTTGTATTTACGTTTTCATTTCTAGTGAAATCCTCCTTAACTTCTTGTCATAATTCTTTATATTTTTATAATATTATTTATATTATTATTTTTATATTATGTTTTTAGCTGTTCATCTTATTCTGTTGTCTTTACATAACGTTTACTTGTACATCTTTGAATATGCCAAACCATTTTCAGAAAAATTTTTTTGCATCATACCATAGAAAATATTCAGAAAGACTCTGAGAAAGAATTTCACCTTCTTCTAATGTACTTTTTAATCAGTCCCATGTTATTTTTTCCTCCCTTCCTTCCTCCCTCCCTACCTTCTTTATTATCCTCAGACAAGTGTGCTCTGTGCAGAACCAGATGGGTTGAGTGGATGGTCCTTTTGTTCCATATTTTTATTCTCAATCCTCTTTCTAAATCTTCAGCTGCAGGGCGGACTGAAGGGTGCATTCCCAGTGTAGTTCCCAGTTCTAGCAGATGTTGGCTCTGTGTACCTGGGCTCGATTGCAGTTGCTTCTTTCTCAAATCCCTTTGCTGTTTCTATATTATTACATATACAGTGTAATTCCAGCACAGAGCAGCCACGGTTCTTTTTTTTTTCTCCTCTTTCTTCAGGCAGTGCTTCTCAGAAAGCCCTCTGCCAGCATCTGCTGCTCCCTCTACTTTCTGTCCATTTGCTTTCTGAGCTTTGTCATATCTTTGTGGTCATGAGAAGATAGAGATAGGTAGTGGGACAGTGGATGAGAGGACTGGGCAAACAATTTTCTGCTCAGCCTATCAGCAGCTTCCCAGTGATAGAGAAACACTGCTGTTTTTGGTTGTGAGACAGGTTACTTAGTTTGTTGCTAGGTAGACTGAGGGGGCTAGGGTAAACAGAAAAACAGCCATATCCTGCAACTCCAGGTCCGGGAATGTCTCCTTCAGTGCAGGACAGAGACATGAGAATACGCCTTAAGGTTAATAAATTATCTCAAATCCCTTTTGGCCGGACAAAGGAGCAGATCTGGTAGATAGGAATGGGTTATTTCCTTAATCCCTTCAGGATGGGCAAACAGGACAAACCTGATAGACGAATTCAATTAAAAGGCTCCAGCCCTTTTCCCCAAGCAAGGGAAGGTATAAAAAGTAAGAGCTTTTGCCTCAGTCACTGGTCACCCCCATTCGGGACCCCCTCCCGCTCGGGAGCTCTGACCCTTTGCTTTTAATAAACTATCCTCTTTTTAAAAAATTTTGCCTCTCCCTGGTCCGTGTTTCCATTCTTCGGTCTCACAAGACACGAACCCGGCCCACACCCAGAAACTGCCGGCAGATCCAACATCAATTGGTAAATCCTCTGCAATCTCTGAGTCAGTGGACAAACACTGGTGGGAACCACAGCAAGGATCCTCTTAACTGTGTTCACATGGCCATCAGCTTGAAATGAGGTTAACATTTCATGGATATGCCAGGAGATAAAAACTGGGGAGTTATCTGCTTCTTCCACATCTGCTTTTTAATAACTGTCAGTTCATTGAAGACTGGGGGTTTAGGTTGTTTTTCAGCCTCAGTTTTCAGTGAAATTGAGAGGTTTTTGTTTTGTTTTGCTTTTTATCTTTTTCAGCACTTTCATTGATATTTAGTGGTAAGTTGGGAGGGGCGACTGCCCCTCCTCAGAGCTACTCAGAGCTACTGCCATGTTTCTCCGAAAATAAGACCTAGCCAGACCATCAGCTCTAATGCATCTTTTGGAGCAAAAATTAATGTAAGACCCGGTCTTATTTTAATATAGTATAAGACTGGATATAATATAATCTAATACCGGGTCTTATATTAATTTTTGCTCCAAAAGATGCATTAGAGCTGATGGTCAAGCGAGGTTTTATTTTCGGGGAACCACGGTAGCTAACTGTCATTTTGAGAGACTCCTGACCTTACATTTTAAGTGGTGACGTGAACTACCTGAGGTTGCCTGTCGAATAGACCAGCTGATTTACATTAAACTGATTAAATTCAATTGGACAACTCCTTATTTTGAGAAAAACACCTTATAAATTAATTGTTCTACATATTATGAGCTAGTTATTTCACTACAGCAAAGACATCCCTTTGAGACTGTGTCGTCAGGTGGGAGTCAGGAGTTCCGTATTCTAACCAGCTGGAAATGCGTGGACCAATACTCAGCACGTGCAGAACTCATCCTTCTCATCAGAATGACCCTCAACTCCACAATCCAAGCCCAAAGACACATGCTCTTGTTTGGTTCAATAGTCCTCATGCGTTAGCTGACATCTCCGATATAGATCGATATATTGCTCCTCTTTTACTTGATTGTTTCCTTTCTTGTGTGTCTAGCTTGTGGAGCATAATCTTGAATCATTGCTACAACTTTCCTTGGTCTATTTTTTTAAATTGGTTTCTGAGTTATTGGTCAATGGCAGATTTTGAGGTATTCAAAATAATGAACTCTCTTGAATGCTACCTCAGAGGGGATAGGATTGTCAGCTCTCACTTGTTCAAAGATGTCAACTGTTCTTATATAAAAAAGACCGTAAACTTGGCATTTTAGCTCCAGTCTCTTGCTACTAGAGTTTCAAGGTAATGTTTTAAATTGTGATGTTTACCCATGTTTCTTTCCTAACTTTTTTTTATATGAAATTTAGTTAAGGAAACAATAGTGAACTGAATTAAAGATCCTTTATTTTGTTAATATGCTCTTGATAGCAATGCAAAACTAGTCTTGTTTTGTTTTCCAGCTTAATCCTGATTATCGTGATGCCCAAAATGAAGGAAAAAATGTGGTAAGTGGAATTGTTTTGTCCCCCCCAAATCCTAAGCATATTGTTTATATTTTATATGAACAAATTGAAAGGTTAATAGAAAATTTCAAGACTAGGGACTCTGAGATTCTCTGAGTAGAGGTGTGGATTAAAGGTCAGAGGCAAAAGATAATATGGTTTAGATTATATGAAGATATTCAATAATGGGTATTTAGGGAGATTTCTAGCACCTTAGAGATGATTTATGATTACGAATGCTAAACGCAACTAACATCTGGGAGATGTTTTCAGAAATGAATAGAAATTAGGAAGGAGAAATGGAATTATGGCATGATAGTAAAAAAGGACAACAGGCCAGTCATTTTTTATTCAAAATAACCTGGTTTCTACTTACAGGGAAATATTGATGCATCAAACAGCTAGATAACTGATTTTTCTGATATTCTCAAGTGTGCTACTCAAAAAAACACCTATCTTACTTTAAAGCCAATTTTCATTAAACTATTTATGAATATTCACCATGCTCATTTCATCATCATTTTTAAAGAATATTTTATGATGACAACATGATTTAATTTAATCAAAATTCAGAAATTTAGTATGATTTGATGTGATGCAGTTAAAACCTGGATGAATGGCTTTTTTTTTTTTTTTAAAAAACAATTTTGCCAGATATTTTGATATAAAATAGACACAGCCTATAATCAATTTTCTTAAGAATTTAGTAACCCCTTTTGGAATTGGTAGGTATTAATGCTGCATTATCCAAAATTCCACTCTTTGATAGAGTTGGGCTGTTTAATTAAACTGACTGCATCTTTGCCTTGCTATACAGCTTTCTGTTTTATGAGGATGTTGATGTGGGAGAGGTGAATCAAATCAGAATTTCTGGACCCAAATAAATTCTGTTTGGTTCCTGTCTCCATCTATCAGGTTTACAATAGAAATAAGCTAATGTATCAAGTCATTGGCTCAATGAAAATTTTAATTTGTGTCACAGTGTTCCTAAGCATACAATTAGGCTTATTACACCAATTGAGTCTTTTGTTTGTAATTCAGTGTAATCACCCTGTGTGTCTCTTCTCCCCTTGGTTTTCATAAAGCTGCTCCAGGACTGTCGGGTTCTTGATTTTCTGTGACTTAGGAAAATGCTATCAGTAGCCATGTTTAAAAAGCTAAGTACATGAATCATAGCTTCTTTGGTTTTAACTATTAGCTTCTCAATGGCCTCCAGCCAAAGACCACCAGGAACACACCTGTACTTGAACAAGTGGGGTTTATTATTTATTACTCATTGCACGCTCACTTGGGGGACCGTAGGGCATCTTAGTAAGAGGGTTGTGAGATAGAATTTACAGGATTTGGGCTTGTACAAGGTATTTGGGGGAGGACTTAAGGAAGTGAGGCTTTCCTTTGGGTAGGAATGCTGTCAGGAGGTATTTTAATAAATTTTATTCATAGAGAGGGCAAGCTAGAGCCAGGCGAAAGCTGTAATTGCTAAAGAAGCAGCAGTCATTCATATTAGTTAGGGTAGGAGGGATATTTAGTCATTTTTGTGGCTAAAGGACTGTTCATATTTTATCGATAATCAGACATTATTATGGCGTGTGCTGTTTTGTCTTGATCCATCCTAGTCATAGAATGGCCTTGTCTGATGTTGATGTTTTGTGAAATTGTTCATGTTCAACAAGAGAACACTGTGGCTTAGCCATGGGTGCCAGGCCAGCTCCTAGCAAGACCAAGGCTTGGCTGATAATACCAGGCTAGCTGTTGGATGTCAAGGGCTGCTTTCCTCTTTCTCAAGGTTTAGTTTTAGGATATTCTGTGTGACTCTTCAGCATGGTATAGAGCCAAGAGAGTTCTACTTCTAGCACCACCATTAACTTGTCTTGCCTTGGACAAGTCAGATAGCTTTCCTAAGACTCAGTTTCCTCACCTGTATAGTGGAATAAGACTGTTTGCCCTACATGCCTCACTGGCATGCCATGAGGTTAAAATGTGATCAGACAAATGGAAACTCTTTGAATAAAAGATGTTAGTATGCTAAAAATGCAAGTTGTTTCTGCTCAAAGGACACCATATCAAAGCTTCAAACTGTGCAATTGTATTAAATTTCTGAGCTCATCTGAGTGGAAAAATACACTCAGAGTATGAAGGTTTATGGAGCAGCATAAACAATATAAATAAGTAATAAATTATGAAGTTCACTCATAATTGTGTTAATTAAGCTTTTAGTTAGACTCGATAGATTTTTTTTCCCTTTCGATTCTGAAATACAATTTCCTTATTTATTTCTAAAGGTGAGAAAGAATGCTGTTCTGTTTTAGCAATACTTTAATTGCATATAACACAGGTGGGTCTGCCTTTGCTGTAGACGTTTATGACTAGATGTCATCTGTCATCTCAGAAACACATCCAACTGGAGACATTTGATTTCATTTTTTTTCTCCAAAATCCCTAGTTTGAAAGTAAATAAACCTGAGGATATGGAACAATAAAGCTAACAATATGGCTTCGCATTTTATAGACCATTTGCCACCTAGCAATAATTTTGTTTCTGTCTAAAAAAGAGAACAAAGGAGCAGTTAGAGCTGAGCCTGTGGAAAATGAAATCAGTTTCCAAAAACACAATGCTCTCTTTCCTCAGATCTGGGTTCCAGTAACACCGAGTTCACTGTGACGTGCTAATTATTTTCTTTCCTAATTTTCCCTATGTTGTCTCTTTAATATCCAGTTAATATCTTTCCTGTAATTTCGAAACCTTTATCAACATGTTGCCTTCCATTTTTGAAATTTCAAAGGTTAATGCATGGCATTGCTGAAATGAGGCAGTGTGTGTCAGAGCTCCCATTAAGACCCAAATTGCTGTATTTATTCTTCAAAAGAGCCTATTATTTCCAATCTTACAAATGTACAGCATCCACAGGGACTCTGTAAACATTGGAATGGTGTCAAGCCCAGCTGGGAACCTGACAGTCATTAGTTTCTTCTCCCTGAAAGGATGCATCTTTTCAAATGGCTCTTTGAAGGGAATTTTTTTTGGAATAACACCAGCCATTTTAATATTATCGTATTTATGTGGAATGTGATCTGATTTTCCAAGTAAGTGTCTTTTGTCTGTGCTGGGGTTTCTTGACCTCAGCAATATTGATATATTGAGCCAGATAATTTTTTGTTGTGGGGGGGCTGTCCTTTGTATTGTTTAGCAGCATCCATGGCTCTACCCACTAGATGCCAGTACTTGTTCCCCTCAGCCACAGTTATGGCAACTGTAAGTGTTTCTGGAAATGCCCCCTGGGGGCCAGACTTTCTCTGCCTGTTGAGAATCATCAGCCTTTGTGTATAAACAGAAATGTTCTAGGAACCATGACACTTTACTGAAATATACTTGAAAATTCTATTGTGTAGAATTTTTCTTTTGGGTGGGCGGGTACCAGATTCTGAAAGAAGACCACCAAATTTCCTTGAGTTTTAGTATATAGTCACCCGTGGTAAAGGTGATAAGGAGATGGAAGAAAACAAGGGTCATGTTAAGAATCAGTTTGAGAGTAACATATTGTTAAGGAACCACAGCAAGAGAAGTGTTTGCTGCTTTAAATGGCACGATCGATCCTGCCTGTTACATAAAGTCAGCAGTAAAAACCCCCGAGGGTCTGAACAGAAACACAGATGCGTGCACATCCTTAGGCCGCCAGTGGCCTCTCACAGGTCTGAATCAGCCCTGAAAACGCATACATTGTTTCTTACAGAATGTCTCTGGCTCCTAACAACAGAACTGCAACGTGATGTCTCTGCTATAAATTCGATGACTCACAAATGAGTCAACAGAGAAGGTGTTGGAGGAGGCTAACTGCTGTGCTGCCACCGGCCGGCCCCAGGACAGGCAGAAGCCACGCCAGCCGTTAGTGAACTCGGCTGGCTTCTCATAAGGGATTTTCAACTTGTATAACCTGAGAGCTTTCCTTCCAAGTGCAAATGCTAGTTTTATAAGAGCACAGCGGAGTAGGTTAACATTCTGAAGCCCTGCATTCCCTAAATTGAGAGTGTTTTGGAGAGCTGGCTGATAGTTAAATTTAACACCTGTCTAAGCTCTGTTGTACCTTAATGTATTTTCATGATGCAAGAGGGAGGGCATTGTGCTTCTGTAATTCTGTGCAGGGAATTAGTGTTTTTTGCGTCTTTTTTCTTACTGAAAAAAAAAAATGTGGGTTTATAAACAAAAGCCACAAGCACACAATTTTGAACAGAACTGTATTCATGTTATGGAAATATAATATTGATTTTCTTGTATGTTGAAGCTTGATCATGCATTTACAAATTGTATACTTATAACATATTATTCATATTTCATTATTTAAAAATGTTGAGGGGCTGGCTTGAAGTTGACTGTCAAACTATTTACAAAGGAGAGTTTATTAAACAGATTAACAGAATACAAGAGATTAAAAGCAGAATGCTTAAGAATAGAGCACTCTTAAAAACCTTCTAAACATGTTAGAAGCTCTTATTCACATATAAACAATTATTAGAATATTTATAAATGGAACTTATCTATTCATTAAAGCTTCCCCCCTCCCCCACAAGACCCAAGTAAATTATTTAGGAATAAAATAGTACATTCCACGTATCCTATGTAATTAGCATTAAATCACAGGTCTTACATTGTATGAGTAATTCAGAGTGACCTCTTTTAGTTAGACCTAATAAATGGGCTTTTTCTATGTTTGGAAATGATTTTTATTGTTCACTGTAAGAGTGTCAAAATAGTGTCAACTCTTATTGAGACCCCACAGGGAGACATTATCAAGGGGGGTGGGGTAGGAGGGCAATCTCTAGGAGTTTGGATCTGCTCTCTTTTTATAAGTCTAGAAAATTTATTTTATTAGCATTTCAAAAGAGGAGTACGTACAGCAGGATTGACTCTTGCTAAATGCACTGACAAATGACTGATGTATAAACCACAATGCCAATTTTCAGTTACTAAGTAGATCTAAATTGTTGAGTCAGTTAGTGCATTTTCCTTCAAGGGAAATTATAATTAGAAGATTGGGGTTCACGCTTGGTGTTGTATATTCTATGAATGATGATATTAAGTACAATGACGTGTATCCACCATTACAGTATCACACAGAAGAGTTTCGCTGCCCTCTGTGCTGCCTTTTAGTCTTCTATTCACCCTAATCCCTGGCAGCCATTGATCTATTCACTGTCTCCATACTTTTGCCTTTTCCAGGATGCCCTACAGTTGGAATCATACAGTAGGTAGCCTTTCAGATTGGCTGCTTTTACTTAGCACTGTGCATTTAAGGTTCTGCCATGTCTTTTCATGGCTTGATAGTGCATTTCTTTTCAGTAATGAGTACTATCCCATTGTCTGGATGTCCCACAGTTTATTTATCCATTCACCCACTGAAGGACATCTTTATTTGCTTCCAAGTTTTGGCAGTTATAAATAAATAAAGCTGCTGTAGATATCTGTGTGTAAGTTTTTGTGTGGACATAACTTTGCAACTCATTTGGGTAAATGTCAAGGAATGTGATTGCTAGATCACATGGTCCAGTGTATGTTTCATTTTGTGCAAAACCATCAAACTATATTCCAAAGTAGCTGCACCATTTTGCATTCCCACCAGCAGTGAATATTGCTCCACATCCTCACCAGCATTTGATGTTGTCAGTGTTTTGGATTTTGGCCATTCTAGTAGGTGTGCATGGTATCTCATTGTTGTGAGTAATGTCTCATTATAGAACCTCTCCCGAATGACATATGCTGTTGAGCATCTTTTCATGTTTATTTTCCATCTATATATCTGCCTTGGTGAGGTGTCTGTTCAGGTCTTTTGCCCAGTTTTTAATTGGGTTATTGTTTTCTTATTGTGGAATTTTGAGAGGTTTTTGTATATTTGGACAAAAAAATCCTTTATCAGCTGTGTCTTTTGCAAGTATTCTAGTCTGTGTCTTGTCTTGTCATTCTCATGACAGTGTCTCTCACAGAGCAGAAGAAGCTGCTTTTCCTGAGAAACAGTTTATTAATTATTTCTTTCATGGATGGTACCTCTGATATTGTATTTTTCTTGTATACTCCTGTTTTCCTTTTGCAGTACCATACTCATTTTCCTTCCCGTCTCCTTCCCGTTTCTGCCTTCCCATTCCAATGATTTCTCTTTTCCTTAGGACGTTTCTCCTGACCCATTGTGAGAGTTGAAATGCAGGAGGTAAACAAACCTGTACAAAGGCTGTCTAAATTTCAATAAGGAATGATTAAAAACCAAAATGATTTCAAGACCCAAAGGAATAAATTCCAAGTAATAGATTTTCACTTCACTAGCGGCTGCCAATGGGTTACTTGGGAAGAAGTCTTTTTAGCTCACAGATGATCTCTAAAGACTGTTCCCAAACTTGAGATTCCATGATCCTCAGCTGTTATGTTACCTAGGCAGCCATCTCCCCCAACTCATTTGTCTGGCTAGACTATTCTTATTGGGTTAGTTAAAGACATTTCAATTTTCTTCTTTCAAGATGTGAGAGTGTTTTTGCTCCTCATAGATTTTGTCTTCAATTCACAGACTTCCATGCCTACAGTGTGAAATGGGTCTCTTGATCCATGAGAATTTTTTCACCTAAGGAAGGTTCTTAGCCATGAGTTCATGGCTACCCTTTGAGGAGTGACTCTTTCTGTGTTTAAGGCCTCTGGCTTTGGTTAACTTAGATTGAGGCTTGACTAGTTGAGTTTGGAGCATTCGCCACCACCATCTAATGCTCTCCTCCTTCTTCCTCTCCCCCCCATGCTTCCCTTTTTGCTCCCTTCTCCCCACTTCTTCTCCCTCCTTCCCCTTTCCTTTCTCTTCCCTCCCCTTCTTTCTCCTCTTCTTCTCTTTCTCCATTCCCTTTCCTCTTCCCTTCCCTCAGTCTTCCTCTCCTGTATATACTGCACTCATCTCTTTCTTTAAAGGAAATGATAATACTCATCTTTTTCTCACTCAAATTTTTGTTGTAAGATTAGTGAGCATGACCAAGGGAGTGATTTTGGTATGTGGGAAGCTTTGTGTGAATTCAGAAGTATAGTATTCTTACTGTTTCTGCATTTCCTTCTCTCCTATATCCCTACGCTCCTTTATAATGTATAGTAAGTGAAGTATGACTTTTTCTGATCAGTAAACATAGTTCATAATTATTGATTAGAAATAATTTTTATGGGGATCAAACTACCCGGGGAGAGTTTGCCAGACCCCTGCCTTCATTTTGGTCACTGCAGAAGACATATAAGTCAAAGATGACAAGAGCTAAGCAGGTGCTGCTGGGCTCTGTGGGATCCGGCTCCTGCTGAGGAACCCTGGCAGTTCCTCTGCCAACTCACAGTTCAGAGGTGCTACCAATTTGTACAGCATTTACAAAAGACACCAGAATGAAACTGCAGGGGTTTCTGATGCAAGGAACATGATATTCACAATCTCAGAGTGGAACTTCAAGTGAATATTTTGGAATGACCAGGCGTAATGTTTCATTGTCATCGCAGCCCCTACGTAAATGCTCGTTGTTGGATATGGACCACTTTCATTTTCCTTTTGAGCATCCCTTCCCTCCCCTGCTTTCATTCAACTTCCTGTGATGGTATAATGACCCTCAATTTCCCTCTCACTTTAAAATTCATTTGTTTTCATAAGTATGTATAAGTAACTATATTTATGTACGTAATTACCAAGCATACACTACATTTGCTGCATCATATTTTGCTCTCTTGTGCATCACATTCTTCCACGGGGGATTGAGACTTGGGGGAAGTTCAAGTAAAAATACCAAATCATCAATCTTGTATGGTTGCTTGCTTAATATGGTAGGAGTGTACTAGAAATATTGACTGAGTTTCCCGCCATCATGAAGGCTTCTATTTGTGAAGATCTCACTTTATTTCGCTTAATATGCCATTATATCGTGTTCTTGGATCTAATGGAACAATCTGATGAACTGAATGAGAATGTTGCTGGCGATTCTCCTTCTTTCCAGAATAATGTCCCAATTATGTTTTGGGAATTAGGCAGAAACTCTGAAACTGCCATATTTACTCTTTAATTTATGAAATCTAGATGATTGAACCAACTATTTTTCCTCTGTGTTTGTTTTAAATGTGGAATGGTCAAAATTACTACTGTGTAAATAGGTTTACTATAAGGGGAGGGAACTACTGTGACTGTTAGTGCCTTGATAATTTGCCCAGATCCAGCCACCCCTCCAGGAGAGTGTGACTTATCACTGTTGATAATAATTACTTCAAAGGCTGTCAGGCCTGACCTGCTTTTTTTGGATGATGTGAAATAGACCTCTCTGTAATCCAGTGAAGAAATCGGATTATAATGTCCAAATTTAAACCTTATCTCCCAATTAATTGGAGAGTTTAGTAAGAAACCTGATAAAAGTAAATAACCTGTACCTCCTCAACAGAGAGATGGAGATCTTCCAACTTCAAAGAAGAAACGCCAGGTAGGGGAGAAGATCATGTACACCTTGGTCTCAGTTCCACATGGGAATGACATTGCGTCCCTTTTTGAACTGGATGCCACAACCCTTCAGAGAGCTGACTGCCTGGTTCCAAGGTAAGAAAAAAAATTATGGTTAAACAATAATGTTTCTTAGAATAATTTTACTGGTAGGTAAGGAATTAAAATCATAATGTTAATATAATTTTTTGTGATATCAGTGCAGCGAGCATAGGTATATAAAAAATCATGCCGCTTTTGTAAGTTAACATACTTTGTTTTAGTCTCATAAACAATTACAATGTACAGGACCAAAGAAATCCTGAAAAATTCATAAGAATCATCTATTGTTATTACTTATATGGCTTTTGGTTACTAAAATAAAAAATAATTTAGAAGCTTTCTATTAATGCTAATATCACTTATTTTTATCATGCCAGGTTCCAGATTTCTTTCTCTCCCCCTTTCTTCCTTTCTCTCTCTCTTTCCGTCTCCCTCTCTCCCTGCTTTCTTTACTTCTCTTTCTTTCTCTCTCTCTTTCATTCATTCATTGGTTTATTTATTTAGTCATTCAGTCAACAAATCTTTATTGAATAGACATTGCCCTTAACATTGGGAAGAAAACTGAATAAACTGGTTAAACTTAAACTTAAAACTGAATAAACTTAAATTCAAGTGGGGAGAGAGGCAATAGACAAAATACAAGGTCAGGTAATGAAAATGCTTTGAAAAATAATTGCAGAGTGTGGAGAGAGTTCTATTAGGTATGAGTATTCAGAAATGGCCTTTCTGATTTGGGATATTTGAGAAAAGATTGAATGATTTGAGAGATCAAGTCCTCTCCATTAGAAGTATGTCAAACAGCAGGAACATGAAATGGAAACGTCTTGAATTTACTAGGTGTGTTAAAGGACCAGCTTGGAGACTAGTTGGACTTAAGTGAGCGAGAGGCAGGAGGAGGATTGATAACGAGGTAGCCAGAACTTAATGTAAGAGAAATGTCTTACATTCTTTTGCTTGAATTTGATTACTTTAAGCTCTTTTGCCTACAATTGTCTACTTTCTAACGACAGCACTACAATGCACTCTCTAGATGCACAGAAGAGTCTTGCCCATGTTATGGGGTCTAGTGGAATGGTTCTAAGTTGTCCTTGGAAGAGCATTATTGTCCTTGGCCTTGGGCAGATGGCAATGATTAGGCTGAACGTACCTACACAAAAGGCAGACATTGTTGTGTAGGTTACTTTCAGGGAGGGTAAAAAGTTTCTGTGCTAACACTGCTGAGAAAGACTGTTCCTTGACCTTCCCAGGGTGTTTCAGGGGTATTCTCACTCATGAGAAATATTACCGAATCTTGGCTTTATATGAGCTATCTCTTACTCTTCCCTGTTCCACCAATTTAAGCCTGTGAAGAGATCTCTTCTGAAGGCTTTACCTGATCCAGATTTCTGGCCCTTTTTTCTGAGTATTGGGATCCTAATCAATTCTTAGTATAACTTTGATCATTTTAGGTTTTAACTCAGCAAAAATGAAGTCCTTCTTGAACTCTAAGAAGGTTTGCTTAAGGAAATAAAAAGGATGTCACTATAAAGTGCATTGGCCCATGACAAGCTCATGAGCCTTGCTTTACATGGAAGTGTTAATCTATTACTATGCAGAACTGTTGAAGCCCTTCTCAGTGTAGAACAGAGTTTTACACAGAGGTATTTCAGTATTAACATAGATTCATTTGTCATTAATTGTATTACAGCTAATGTTAATTAACACTTAATAATAACTACGGTTACGATATAAGTCTGGAACACTTTCTACTGTGTTTCCCAGAAAATAAGACCTAGCTAGACCATCAGCTCTCATGCATCTTTTGGAGCAAAAATTAATATATGACCCATGTCTTATGTTAATTTTTGCTCCAAAAGATGTGTTAGAGCTGATGGTCCGGCTAGGTCTTATTTTTGGGAAAACACGGTAAATGTTAAGCTCTCTGTCAAGCTATATATATTTTAGTTCTAGCAGCAACTCTTACAAATCAGGAGCTAGAGGCTTAGGTAGAGCAGTGCTTTTCAAGTTGACTCTAAATTGTAATTACCTGGATAGCACTGAGACCTCTTTATGCTTTGGTTGCACTAAGAGCAGTGAAATCAGAGTGTTGGGGGTGGGATGCAGGCTTTACTTTTTAAAATCATTATCTGGATATTTGATCCTGGAGTGTGCGAATTCAAAGCCTCTGCTCTTAACCACTATGCTACCATGCCTTCATAGTTTAGACTTTCAGATTATATCAAGATTTTAATAGCAACATATTTATGTGGCATAGGTCTGAAAGAGTTACTGATTTCCAAAATTCTTGAAAATTTCAAGTTATTATCTTGAAGTGTAATCTCTTTAATTTGGAACCCAGTAACCTAGGTCACCTCAATAAGCATGTATTGAACAAGTATGAGTAAGATTAGGGGAACTGTCCACAGGGCTAAATAAGCTGTGGCCCCACTTTTCAGGTGCTTTCAATATCATGGGGAAGACAACTGAATCAATATTAACAGCTCCTGTGTAATTCAATGCAGGAAATGATAAGTGGTAAAACAGAGGTATTTCAGAATTTGTGATTATTTGGGCAAGGATCGGATCTTTGCTATTTTACGTTTTTGAAACTCAGTCTCTATTTTGTCTACTTTTATGAATGAACAGAACCATGATGTTGCATGAAACTCTTTCCCTGAGGCCCTTGGTGTTTTATTTGATTTTCTTTTATTGGACTTAATGTTTTCTGCCTCATGTTGTATGGCTTATTTATATCTTACCTTTCCTACTGAATTCTTATCCACTTGAAAGCAGAGAACTTACCACAATGCTTTTCTTCTAATAGACAACCCATGTTTGTTAAATAAATGATAATGAAAGGTTCACTAAAAATTATAATATTTGAATTGGATGCAATTGTAGCTGTTCTCAGGCACTGCCATAGTTCATACACAATTGATTCTTATTATTCCTGGAACACTGCATTAACAACTACTGAGCCATTGCTCCTAGGACATGCGGGGTTAGGTTCATGAGACCCTCTAGCCCAGGGGTGTCCAAACTTTTTTCAATATTTTTCACCAAAGGCCATATGCGGTAAAATACACAAACAGCCGGGCCACTCACTTGAGGTGAAGTATGTATTGCCTCACCTGGTTTAAGTAAACTAAATATATTTTTGGAATTTGCTGTGGGCCAATTAACAATGGATCATGGGCCGCAGTTGGCCCGCGGGCCGCAGTTTGGACACCCCTGCTCTAGTCACAATATTTTTGACAATCAATCAATATGTAAACTTGTGTTGTATGTATTTCTGTCTAAAGACACCTGATTTAATACATATTGTTGATTCATTAATATTGACTTCACGTTCATCAGCACTATCATCATGTCTGAATGAAGCTTATCTAACACAAGTATTTTCTCCGTAAGGTACACCACAGCTTTGCTCTTAGGACTAGTAGACAGCACTTCAGCACTATGCTTGGGGACTCTTTTTTTTTTTTTTTTTTTAAGTTTATTAGGGTGACAATTGTTAGTAAAATTACATGGGTTTCAGGTGTACAATTCTTCAATACATCATCTATATATCACATTGTGTGTTCACCACCCAGAGTCAGAGTCAGTTCTCCTTCCATCACCATATATTTGATCCCCTTTACCCTCGTCTTTAAATAACAAGCACACCAACAGAAAGCATAGAAATGTGAAAAACATGGCACTCAATAGATCACGAAAAGGACACATGTTTATGGTATGAGAGCAAAAACAAGAAGGCAAAGCATTGCCTTGTTCAGCCTGACTGGGGGTGTGGGGTGTGGTGTGTGTGTGTGTGTGTGTGTGTGTGTGTGTGTGTGTGTAGATGGAGGGGTCTCAGATTTTTTGCCGCTCTGCACATTTCCAAGGATGGCTGCGAAAGAGCCGTGAATATTGATTTGTGTGTTCCAAATTTTAGTGAGTAGATAAATTCACAAGTGCGGAATCCATGAATAATGGGGTCAACTGTATAATTTTACATGCAGATGATTAAACTACAAAAAGAACTACTATCATACAGCAGTTTTAACTGAGTTGGTGACTTGATCAGTGCTTCTCACTTTAGCATGTATCAGAATTGCCTGGAGAGCCTGTTAAAATACTCATTGTTGGGCCCCCCCTGACGAGTTTCTGAATTAGTGGACTGGATACAGCCTCAGAATCTGCATTTCTAATAAGTTCTCAGGTGATGCTGATGCTGCTGATTCAGGGACCACCTTTGAGAACCACTGGTGTAGGTAATAATACTGCACACTTAGTCTGTAGTTCAGAAATTTTCCTTCAACCAGGCTGATCTACACTTGAGTCAATTACTCGTCTAAAATATATTTATATTCCTATCACAATGAATCTTTTAAGTATGTTAATATGTAAGTATCTTAATTTTCTATAATTTTTAATGTTATTTTGCTTTCAGGAACTCATATGTCCGGTTAAGACATTTATGTACCAACACATGGGTAACCAGTACTAGCATCCCCATAGACACAGATGAAGAGAGGCCTGTTATGTTGAAGGTAAGTGTATCTGAAAATGGTTTAATTTTCAGCCAAATGTTGTGTGAATAGGATTAAGTGACGACTGACGTGTTCCTTACAACCCGTCTTCACCAATATTAGGGATTATTGCCATTCATTTAATCAAATTCTCATGTCTTCCAGTTGCTTAGGTAGCTTGGCTGCCGCAGAGCTGTCATTCAGGACAATGCAGCACAGCTGTGAAATGAGTGGGAGGAGCGTGTTAGAAAGGGGAGATGATTCCAGGAGTTCATTTTCTCTCCTCTGTTGAAACAGAAACAGAGGGCAAGTGTGAAAGGGACCCATTTCCAGTCGGGCTTTGGGCTTTGGGGACAAGGGAGTAAGTGGGTACGGACCGTCTGTGTTCCTCCCGCTTTTCCTAGCAGATGACACAGGTGTGAATTTCTGTGTTTAGATTATCTACTCCTGTTTTGATTTTTAAAACCATACTGAGAGATTGTTAATCCTTGAAGAATATAGCAGTTATTGAAAAAACAAACAAAAAACTAATCTTAATGGAAAACATACATTGCAGATTGGAACTTGCCAAACAAAAGAAGATAAAGAAGCATTTGCCATTGTGTCCGTCCCGTTGTCTGAGGTCAGAGATTTAGATTTTGCCAATGATGCAAATAAAGTGCTGGCGACCACAGTTAAAAAACTGGAAAATGGCACAATAACTCAGAATGAAAGGAGGTGAGTAACTTTTTTAAATGGCTCTTAAACCAACGAGTCAGTTATCAACACTTGCAGTAAACCTCAAAGGAATGAATGACTTGAAGGGAATATCTAGAATGTGCTCGATAGCAGCACACCTGCTTCCAATGAGCAGATCATCGTGATGAATGAAAATAGTGACATTGAAATCTGGGGGAATGTTTGCTTTTTTCCATTTTAGTTTGGCTTGAAAGCAGTTGTTTTTAGTTACTGTCATGCAGGGCGGCAGGCGGGGTCTCAGCTCCCGCTCCCCACATAAGAACATAGGACATGGTGAGGCCAAAAAGGAACATGCACGGAGCCATAGATAGGGGAGGCATACCACTATTGTCTTGCTGGCGGCTGGGTTGGAGACACAGGAAGCAGGAGCCACATGATCCGCAACCCGCCGTCCATTTGTCTCTGCCAACCAACCTCACTTGCTAGCTGCAATCTGCCCTGCTAACTGCAATCTGCTCTTGCTAGCTCATCCACCATCTTCTTGCTAGCCCCCATTTTCTTGCTAGCATAGCCACAGGAGTTATATTAGTGGCTAATGGCTCACCGGTTACAGCTGACAGCCAACTAGCCACAGCTGATGGCCATCCAATCACAGTTGATGGCCATTTACTACCTGAGCCAGCACCTTTCCACGTGAAGCCGAGAGCCTGGAAACTGCACTCCTGGCTCTGTCCCCACAGTGACTCTCTGACCTTTCCTTTTTAAATGTTTCGTAAGAGATTCACAATACCTTTTGCGGCACTTGATTTGATATTTTGGATTTCTAAAGGTCCTAAAAGAAGTTGTATATTTTGTTGTTGTTGTTGTTCTTACTTATTTAGCATACATTTCTGTGCTCAGGTACCACAAAACAAACAAATATGTTATACCAGAAAACAATCTGCAAAGTGTAGATCTCTGCGCTTACTACTCCCTCAGAGAAACTAGATCCTTGTCTCTTCAATGCTGGTTTTTGGAAAATAGTGAGAAAGAGAATATCTATCAATTATTTTATCTTTACTTTGTGTTGGTACTGTTAGGCACTGGAAATGCGTTTTATCTAATGCTTCAAACATCCCTGAGATGGACGTTATTTCCATTTTACATAAAGGAAAACTGAAAGGTTACTCAAACTGGGTAAGCTCACACAGTTAGTGGGGAATTCAGTCATGCGTTTTTTTTTAGGTACATATGTCTCCAGTACACCAAAGCACAAGCGTTCGCTGTATTTCCCCTCTTCATGCTCTGCTACATACCTTTACATTTGAACAAGAAAAGGCTATTTACCAACTTGCCAACCATTCATACATTGGAACTCTCATACAGCTGGTGAGATGATATCAGGCATAAGCACTTTGGGAAATAGTTTGACAGTTCCTAGCAAAGTTAGAGGGGCGGTCACTTCTCATATTAAGCGGAATCATGCGGTGTCTGTCCTTCCATGACTCGCTTATGTCATTTAGCATAATGTTCTTCCGTTTTACACATGGTCACGTGTGACAGGATTTCCTTTTTAAAAGATGAATAATTTTCCACTGTATGTATATGTATCTGTAGCTTTTTCTTTACCCATTCATACACTGAGGGACGTTTAGGTTGTTTCCATATCTTGGCTCTTGTTAATAATGCTGCAATATCATCCAGCTCATAGAAACAGAGAGTAGAATGGTGGTTGCCAGGGGCTGGGGATGGGGAGGGGAAAATGACGAGTTTCTATTCAACACGTATAAGGTTTCATTTACCCAAGATGAATCAGTTTTAGATCTTCCATATAACATTGAGCTTATAGTTAACAATACTGTATTGTACACTTAAAAATTTGTGACGGTAGAGCTCATAAGTGTTTTTAACACACGCGCGCGCATGCAAATATTCTATGACTCACCAATTCCACTCCTAGGCTGAACGTTCTTGAACATCTGTCCCAAAGAAGCTCCTACACGTGGGCACCAGGACACATATTTTAGAATGTTCAGCCTTATTCTAAATAGCCTCAAACTGAAAACCATCCAACTGTCCATCACCAGTTGAATAAATGAGTACCAGTTTGGCATATTCGTACAGTGTAATACAGTATAGCAATGAAAATAAATGAACTACATCTATGTACAAAAACATAGATAAATCTAATAAACTTTAGATTGAGTGAGAACTAGACACAAATACATTCACTGTAATATTATTTGTAAAGTTCAAAAACAAGCAGAACTAAACTCTTTATTTGGGGTACTTAAGAAATTGGCAGAGCTATAAAGAAATGTAAGAAAATACTTGTCACAAAAATCAGGTATTCTCCTAAGAGGGGAGGGATTTGAGGAGGCTCTTGCAATGTTACATTTCCTGTTCTAGGTAGTGGTTTATGGGGTTCACATTTGTAAATGATCCATACCTAAACATCTATGTTTTATGAACTTTTAGAAATATATCTTACAATACAAAGGAAAAAAAATCCAACTTGCTTCTTTCCATCCCTATCAATAGAAAAACATCATAAATATACAAACAAATGGAATACGTGTTTCTTAGCTTTGTCTGTTCTTACGTCTGTGAACCACCCCCCCCTTGCAAACTTGCATTTGAAAACAACTATTGTGTATTCAATCGTACCTTCATCCCTGTTGGGGGAAATAAATAAAGGCCAGAAGCTGACACAATTGTTCCACTCTTTTACAGATAATCAAATATCAGATCTAAATTATGACAAGTAATGGAATCTGATGTGCATAGCACTTTTCATTTGCCTGTTTTTTGCTATTAATGCTTCCTTTTGATGAATCCGTTTCTTTATTTCTGTCACTCTCACATATACACAGAAATTTATTCACCGTCACAGAAAAAGTCTCTTGGTAAGCATTACGGTGCTCCTTGAAGAAATAAACAAGTAAAGGATTAATATGACAAGCTCTCCACCAATTGCTGGTTGAGGCGCTCTTCTTGTTTCTGCTGGAGAGAATCTTAACCTCTCCAGATGATTCTAAGGAGTGTGGTGGACCAGCACTGATCAGGGACTATGCATTTTTATTTTCCCTGCTTCCTTCACCACTGTTTTAGAGTGAAAAACACCGTAGCAAAAAGAAGGTCTTGTTTGAGAAATACGAAGTTGCAATTATTGATCTTAACTTAGTAATTTCAGAACAAGCCACCTTCCATCAAAATTCATTTAAAGCTGCCTGTCAGTACAACATTGCTTGTGGCATAGCTGAATAATACACTTGTGTTATTTTCTGGGTTTTAGAATTCAATATAAAATTCTTTCTGAAAATACCTCACAACTCTTGACTTTTTCTCCCCTCTGGAGAATGAAGTTATTATTAGGTAGTCTTTTATTCCAGGAAGAATGATACCAGGTCAAAGGGAAGGTGTTAGAATATTACAGATTTTTTTCAGTATTTCTGTGTTGCTTGAATCCTCTCTCTCATAACTCCCCCTTTACTCACCGCAGGAAGGGACTCTGGAGGCACAACTCCCGTGTTATGCTCAGTGGAATTTTCTGGTCTTATTCTGCATAGCTGCATCAATCAAGTAGAGAATATTGGGAACATGTTGGGGGTGGGAAAGGAGGGAGAATGGAGGGCAGTTAACTGCTATTCAAAGGTGGAGGAAGTGACATACGCAGTTATAACTGGAAATTCTGCACCATGTTTGACCTCTGAGGGTACAGAAAAAGACGTGGGGTTCCTCTGCAGCATTTATAATTCAATCTCCACTTATTTCCAGTTTGACTGAACTACTGATGTATGCCAGACACGGGGCCAGGCAGCATGTGTACATGTGGTGGTAATGTGGGGTGAAGAGCAGACTATGTCCTTGTCTTCTTGCCATTTATGCACTTGAAGATTGGTTCTAATTCCCAGGGACAGAAGCTTAGAATCTAGAATAGGTTTCATCCAGCATGGGATTACCAAGTCACTGTCCTTCTGATTCAAAGTTAATATCTTCCGATAGCAACCTTAAGTTTTATTTGCCTGATATTACTATCTCTTCACTAGCTATTTTTTATTTAGTGTTTGACTAGGTGCTTATTTTTCAATATCCATTTAGTTTAGATTTCCTGGTCGTTTTGTTTTATTATAGTAATGTCTCTTTTGAGCAGCAGAGAGCTGGATTTTAAAAATCTAATCTGATAATCTATTTTAATTTGCTAAAGTTTGATTACTTTGCATTTGATAAATAATTTGCAAGATTCATTTTGATATCTAACGCTTTCTTATTTTTGTTTTTTTTCATTTCTTTAGCTTTTTTCTTTTCCCTCTTTTTGATTGCTTTCTCTTAGATTCATGTTCATAGTTTCTCCCCATTTTTCCTTTTCCTCTCCTGGTTTAGAAACTGTAGATTATATTTCTGTTCTTTAGCAATTACCCTTATGCTCATAGAGCATACCATTTTAACTATATATTCACACATTTTAACTATATATTCTTTCTTACAAATCTTGAAGATGTTAAATATTTCTTTCTCCCTCTCATGGAAGGAAAGTACCTCAGAATGCTTTAATGCAATGATATTCTGCCTCCCATCTTTCTTGAAATAGTTGTCTGAACCATAGTTTTCCATTCTTTTTATTTAAAAATTTTATTTTATCATATTTTATATATACAAAAGAATATAAATGTGTCACACAAATTTTGACATACCACCTTTTTTACTGAAAAGTTTAGTTTCTAAACATTATTTCTCAGTAATCAATTATATTTCTTAATACAGAGGGTGCTAAAAAATGTATACACATTTTAAGAAAGGAAAAAACTGTATTAAAATTGTAATACGCAGCATATACCAATAACAAAAGATAAATACAAGTCATGTGTATACTTTTTTTGGCACCCCCGGTATATTTCACCTCTTCCTCTGCTTACTTTCATTTCTTGCATCTCTCTTCTTTCTGTGTTCACTTTTCTTCTTGCTGAAATTCATTCTTTATTCAATGAGGTTATAAATCTTATTAGTTTTACATATATGAAAAAGTCTTTATTTTACCTCCACTCTTAAGTGATACTTTATGTATGGAATGTTAGATTGACAATTATTTTCCTTTAGTGTTTTAAAGTTATAATTTAATTATTTTCTGTTGTCTCTGGTTGCCATTAAGAAATCTGCTGTCAGTGGAATTGTTACTCTTTATTGGTATTTTTTTCCTTCACTTGCTGGTAATTTCGTAGATTTTTTCTTTGTTGTAAAAGTCTTATTTTAGTTCGTCTCACTTGACACTTAGGGTATGCTTTAATCTGAATACTTATGTCTTTCATCAATTCTGGAAAATTTTTCAGCCATTTTCCTTCAAATATTTCTTCTTTATCTTTTCCTCTTGTCTGTCTTTTGGAACTCCGATTAGATGCATGTTGGAGACTTAATTCATCCACCTTTCTTTTCATAATTTGCCTTTTAAAATCTTTCTGTGCTGCTTTTTTTTGATACTGTCTTATAAATCACCAATTTTTCTGGCAATGTATGTGGAATAGTTTACCTTCGTGAATTAGATTTTTATTTAAATGAGTATAATCTTATTGTTCAGATTTGTTTGTTCTTTTGAATATCTATTCTTCATTCATACCTGCACTTTTTTATATGTGTTGTCTTTGTTTGTAAATAATTGCTTTCTTTATCTGAGGATTGAAAACACACTTATTTAGAAGTTGTTTTGAAATTGTTCTGTTATGTGCTTTTTGTTGATAATGAATTGGCCTTCTGATTCTTTTGTATGATGCTTACTCTGTCTCTGTTAGCAGATCATTTTAGTTTTGCCAATTCTATATATTGGAAAAATTGAAATTTGGTGAGGATTACGAAATATAGTTGGAGTCAAGTAAAAAAAATGTGATTTGAATTTAGGAATTTACCAGTATAGCTGTTTTCCCTTAAGCAGAAATATTCTTTATTGTTGGTCAGCCATGGAAAATCATCCAAAGGTATTCTCCTATTGATTGATCTGTTTTTGGGGCTCACCTGGCATTATTTCATAATAGACTTTACAAATACTTGAGTAGAGGTAGAGGGGGTAGTGGGAACTGGAAGAACTGGAGAAGGGATGTGCTTTTAAGGATTTAGGTAACATTAACTGCATTAAACATTTTGTTGATTAAATAATTTTTATGATCAAATACTTTCAGTTTTGCGGTGTTTCAGTTCTTAGTGTTTTTTAAAAATGTTTCCAAAATTAACACCATAGAGTAAAATTTCCTTTTCATTTTGTGATAGGTTTGTAACCAAATTATTGGAAGACCTCATCTTCTTTGTTGCCGATGTACTTAATAATGGACAAGAAGTTCTGGATGTGGTTATCACTAAGCCAAACCGAGAACGTCAAAAATTAATGAGGGAACAAAACATATTGGCACAGGTGAATGTTTTCATGTACTAAATTTGCATATTTTACTTTTTTGAATTATAGTATCAGGAAAGTCCTTGTATTAGTTATCTATTGCTGTATAACAAGTAACCCCAAAACTTAGTGGCTGAAATCAGCAGATACTTATAGTTTTTGTGGATTAGGAGACTAAGAATGGCTTATGTGGACGGTTCTTGCTTAGGGTCTTTCTCAAGGCTGCAGTCAGGGTATTGGCTGGGGCTGCAGTCATCTCAAGGTTTCAGTGGGAGAAGATTCACTTCCCAGCTCACTTCCATGGCCTCTTCACAGGGCTGCCTCAAGAGTCGGCAGCTTGTTTGCTTTAGGAGTCAGGGGTCCAAGAGAGGGCACCCAGATGGAAGCCACAGTCTTTATATCAGAAGCTCAGAAGTAACATCCCATACTATGTGCTGTCATAAGTGAGTAGGTAGATCCAGTTCATAGTCAAGGAGACATGATTACATAAGGGTATGAATTCCAGGAGGCAAGGATCATTGAGGTCTGTCTCGGAGACAGCCTGTCACAGACCTCTGAAAAGCCTGCAAGGTCAGACTATCTCTAGAAAATGTGCTGGAATAATTTTCTAGGTAGAATTTACCGGAGAACTTGGAAACTACCATCTTGAACTGCTTCGTACTTCCTTCTCTCTCTTCCCTAGGAAAGCGGGGCAGTCTGTTCATCAGTTCACAAGTCCTCTATACAATATTCTAGTTTTGTTTTTTTCCCCTGAAATTCTACAGCTGCTCCTATAGTATGTCTTTCTGAAATTGTTCAGAACACACCAGTGAATTAATTCAGTTACTAATAATATGCACATTTGAACATGCCTGCTTTTATGCATTCTTTTTGTTCTGTTAATTGCTATGTGAAGTAATGAGCTTCTGCATTCTTTAAATGTGGACTCAAGGAAGACACTTAAATAAAAATCATGTTATTAATATACATGTTTTTGTAAAGTTGGGAAAGGAAAACAATAGATGTATTGTCAATAAATATTCTATAGCTGATTGTCTGAAAATATAAAAATTGACATTTTTCTTGAAGAAAATAAAGGTTGCTAATCTAATGAGATAAGAGTCCTGTCTGACATTAGCGTTCCTTTTGTATAAAAGCATCTGATTTCAAGGACTTTTAGGACCTTGAATGATTTATTAATATTATTTCGACCAACACGTTTATTTCAGAAACTTTTATTTCAGTATTATAAGTATAAAATTCAAGGTTTAGTGAATATAGAATTATTGAAGAAATTTTTATTCATATTATAGTTCATGAACTACACAGGAGAATGCCTTTCCATTTTGCTTTCTTGTAGTAATGCTCATGCACTTGCCTAGCATGCTTTCATAAACAATTTACTCATTCTTCTAGTGCATCTCCAGGTGATCCTGTCTGCTGCCTAAAAGAGTTATATGCCTCAGTGCTTTTGAAATACTTCCCAACCACTTACCTTTTTAGGAGAAGAGTGTGGGTCACTGGGTATCACCAGTTGCCCATGTGGGTCCTTGTGTGTTCCATTTGAATGCTGATACATTCATTGGCTTGGCCACGTCTTTATATATCAAGAACAATAAATTAACTTTTATAACAAGGTGTAGGAGCACTATTTGGAGGCAACTTTCTGATGTAGGTTCAGATAAAAATAAATGTTTCTTTATATTATTTTGATTTTAGAACGTTATAGACAATAACAAATATAATAAAGCCTGTAGTAATCAAACTATATTTTAATTTATCTAAATATGTTCATGTAATGTGGTACAACCCAACATTTTTATGTTTCTTATTTTAATAAAATATGGTTTCTAAATAAAATTAAACATTTTATTTATATAATGTTTTTGTCATTCAATTTAGGGAATCCTTTTAGCAATATTTTTCTGTTCCTTAATATGTTGATCCAGTATCCTAAAATAAATCCATTTTTGTTTACAATAATATTGTCAAGTGTTTTTGAGTCAATTTGCTTATTTAAAAAAAATTAAAACATTGCAAAGCATGCGCCTCCATTCATCAGAATAGATGGTTGTTGTTTTTTTTCCTGATAGGTATTTGGGATTCTTAAAGCACCCTTTAAGGAGAAAGGAGGAGAAGGCCCAATGCTGAGACTTGAAGATCTGGGGGACCAAAGATATGCTCCCTACAAGTACATGCTGAGGTTATGCTACCGCGTGCTGAGACATTCGCAGCAGGACTACCGGAAAAATCAGGTGGGAGGGTGGCCCTTGGTATTACCTCTGTTTAGCATTTAGAGTATGGGCAAGGTTCTTTGGTTACTGTTCTAGAACATATAAAATGGGAATGGGAAATTCCACTCTTCAGTGAAATGTTTTATATTGGTAACACATAAAACGGGCCTGTAAGTACTTTTGAGCTGACACGTATATTTACTCTTCCCTGTAAAATTAGAATCATTAGGGGAGGATGTCTGAGTCCATCTGTGTGTATGGTATTAGCGCCTGCTGGTCAAGAGGCATGCTGGGTATATTATAGAAAGAGAAACGAGACATTTCTTGGCATTCTAGATCACCTAAGGTACTGCATTGTAACGTAAAGGCCAAAGAGTTCATTGTCTTGTGGAAAAGATATGATATGTACATTTGAAACATAAGGGAGAAACAAAGACAGGACATGAGAGATAAAAGACAGCATTATAGGAATTCAGAAGAGGGAGAGTTCAGTTGTGGCTGGGGGAACCTAGGAAGGGTGCTGGGAGAAGGACACATTTGGGTAGGATGAGAACCATTTTCATAAATTGTACAGGAGTAGGCATTTTAGGGAAGAGGGATCTATGAAGAGAGAATGATGGGTGCTAGAAAGGGCACTTTTGTCCAAAAGTATGTCTACCTGCCAGGTGTATCTAGGGATATAGCTGAAAGTTGCCAACTGCAAGTGAAATTTCATTTAAGTTTCATTTTTGGCTTAAAAAATGTAATATTTTGCACTGTGTTCAATAATATACATCTTTATTTAATATAAAATTGTTTAAAATTAATTATTATTTGGTAAACTAGTGTGCCATGTTTCTTTTAGCCAGTCTGAGAGGTGAGTGCATAACCAGCAAATTTCACTGATGAGTTTAGTCCAGGAGGAAGGACGATGTAAAAGAGGATTGGCAAGTCAGGTTGGGCTAAGCCATGTAGGGCCCCGGATGTCAGGCCTACAGGGTGGAGGTTATGTGGGAATAGTTAATAGTATGTACTGATTGCATACTTTGTACCAGGCTTAGTTCTAAGCCCTTTACACAACTTAACTCAGTTAATGCTGGGTTAAGATAAGGAACTGAGGCACAGAGAGTTTAAATAAGTTGCCAAAGATTACACAATTTTAAGACTGGAGCCAGTGTTCAAACCCAGCCTCTTAATCATCGCAGTATTTCCTCTTAATAGTTTGAAAGTTTTTGGCAAGAAGAAAAAATTTTCTTTGAGAAAAATGTGTTAAAATACATTGGCTTTGAAAATTCCATTTAAAGATTAAGAAAAGGTCTAAAAAAGAATACGTAAAACAGATTAGTCAGAAGATAAATAATATGGCAAGGAGCAAGAGCAAGGAAGGGGACAATATACACAAATCCTTAAATACTTTTTAGTATAATCCTAGTTATAAACATCCTTCTTCACAGGTGAAAATGCTGTCATTGGAATTATTTTTCCCAGCTTCACTGTATTCCTTTAAGGTGTCAAGTAGGTAGTGTTGTTCTTATTTTATTGGAAGAAAAATTGAGTTCCAGGATGTTAAACGATAGACCTTCAAGCACTCAGAGAGCCAGTGTTCCCAAAGTCCCACTGTAAGGACCTATGTCATTACGTGGAGGTCTGGCGTGAGGGTGGCGGGTAGAAGTTGCTCAGTGTACTCCACTTGGCCTCGTCTCTCTTCCTGGGACTGGAAGCATATACTTTGCTACACAGGCCACCACTCACACGTAGAAGCAATGTTATTAGAGAGCTTGAGTTAAGTGAAAAATCAACAAGTCTACAGAGTTTGCCTGGTTCTCTCAGTCCCATGGGCCCACAGTGTATGCCATCTTGGTGCTCAGCCTTTGGGAGGGTCCTGGGACCCCCTTTCTGCAGCACTGCTTTGTGCTTCAGTGTCAGTCACCTGGGGTTTGGTTGCTCTGCCAGTCCCGAGTAGGTGGCCTGGGCAGCACATCTTCACTGGTCTGGCACACCAAGTTCTTTCTTATTCCTCTCAGTCTTAGCTGGGGGCTCACAAGCCTAGTGTGCTGAGGTGTGTGCAATTTCTCCTCTGAAAAACTTAGCCTTTTGACAAGTAGAAACACACACACACACACACACACACACACTCTCTTCTATAATTTTTTCTCTCCTAGTTCACTCTACTTAGGCATATCACTTCTCCAGGTAAATGTTTATTCACTTTGGGGGACCTGATTTCCAGTTTCTTTAACGCATATGACTGTGGGTAGACAACTCTTTCTCTTATTTGGGATGTCTCCCCAAGACATAGATCACTAAGCTGACAGAAGAAAAAAGAATCCCCAGCTGTCACTGAGGGTTAAGTTTTATTTTCCCTCACGTTCTTGTGCATGCTCCAATTTAATCTCAGTGATGGTTGAAAAATAGTTTTCTCATTTCTATTGAATTAAGCATGCTTTGTGTTAAGCATAAAGCAGCTTTCTGATGTTTTTAGAACGTGACTTTAAAATGTAAGCAGAATTACTTTCTACTCTTGCATAATTACCTTGTTTTCCTTTATCTGCAGCTGTATTTTATGGAGTCCTAATAAGGAGTTGTTTTGTGATTCAGTGCTAACCCAAGTCTTTCATATTGAGTCTCTCTTTATTATTATTTATAGAATTTGGTAACATCTCTAATTTCTTTTGATTATTTGTCAACATTTTGATCTACTTGTCAAACATCTTGTAGATTTTCCTTATACTACAGTATGATTAAAATAGTCATAAAAATGTGTAAATCAATACATATCTGCAAAATGATGCACTAACCGAAGATACTTTGCTTAACTAATTATCCAACATGAAGCCATCATTTTCAAAGTCAACAAAATTGCTGCCTAGAATATAATTAGATTTGTGCAACCAAATATCATTTTCAAGGAATAGGTAAATTCCAATAAAAAAAATAAGGCAAAGCCACTTTGTAATCAAGAAATTTTTCAAATATCAAAACAGAGATACATTCCCAAGGAGAAGCCCCAAGAAACTGAAGTGAAAACTTTCCGATTGTGGAGGGGGCCAGGCTTACCAGTTAAATAGTTGTGTGAGATGTTTTGCCTATATACAGACTGTGGGAAATGAGTTATAGTAGCTTGGAATATTGAAGAGTTAGTGGGAAGAATAAGGAGCGCCTTAAATAACACATGGTTGAAACTCCCCAATGGCTTTCTCTTGCTGGTAGAAGAACATCTCCTTTACCACGGCTTGCAAGGACCTGCCTTTCCAGCCTCAGCTCTTGCTTTTTCCTCATTTACTACACTCTGTTGCGGTGGCCACTTTTTGTTGCTAGGTCACAAAAAACTTGGTTCCACTACCACAGAGCCTTTGTACCTGCTACTCCCACTGCCTAGATGGCTTCTGTCCCTGTGCTGCCTCCTTGTTATCATTTCCATCATTGCATCATTTTAATCATTTGCTCCCTAGGTCAAATATCACTTTTTTCAGCCATCTTCATCCTTCTGTTTGTTTTATTTCACTTATTAACATGTAAAATGATCATATTTATTAGTTCATTTACTGCCCTTTTTTCTCACTAGATGTAAGCTCCAGGAAAGCTTATTTATCTTGTTTACTTCCACAGGCCTGTTCTCTCAAACAGTGTCTGGAATGTTGTAGGCTTTCAAGGGATCTTTATTGGGTGAACGGATCTGATCGATAAAGTGTTCAATCTTATTATCTTGCTTGATAGCTTTTTAAGATAAAAAGTGATATGAAACTGTATCATTATTTTGAAGTGAAGATTTAATAGACCACTGTGGTATAATGTATAAAAAAGAAATCACGCAAGTCCATCTGGGATCTTCATGTGACAGTATAGATCTTATGCCTCATACACAAAATACCACAGAGTTATTTTAATTATGCTAAACTCATCAGTTATAGCTTTTAATGAGAGTTAGAAGAAGGGCCTCTGTTAAGGTAGTAAAATCCTTAGTTACCATGTCATAAAAATCGTTAGTTTATCTAGGTTTGTTTTTGTTTTTTCCACTTATACTTCAAGAGTGCAAGCACCCATATTAAAAAAAAAAAAGATTTCTAGGTATATAATTTTTTTGTTGTAATTAAAATTAGGTATAGGCTAATATTTTCATTTCCTTCCTCAAAAAGTCCTATTTAATGACGAGTTATTTACTTGCTCTTTTTTTGACAATAATTTTTAGTGAGTTTTCTGTTATGAATAAATTAGTCAGTGTTGCTGACGCTAATGGAACCTGTTCTTTGTCAGCTGTTTGGCAGTGCATTCTGACAGCCTTTCTCTTTGCAGGAATATATTGCTAAGAATTTCTGTGTCATGCAGTCCCAGATTGGCTATGATATTTTGGCAGAAGATACCATCACAGCTTTGTTGCACAACAACAGAAAACTACTAGAGAAACATATCACAGCAAAAGAAATAGAAACATTTGTCAGCTTACTCAGGAGAAATCGTGAGCCAAGGTTTGAAGTGGTTCATACAGTATTCTTTTCTAGGGGGGATTGTGGCTTTTTGCTTTATTCTTAGAACTTTTTAAAGTTGAAATCCCTTTATATCCCTTTCATGGACAAAACTATATTGGCCTTATTGCTATAATAATTATGCATGACAAAGAGTTATTACTTTGTAGGAGACCAAAAAACTTTCTAGATGTATTTAAATGTAATTGATTTCCATGCTGATAACTTATATTTTTATAGAACTTTATAGTTTTTAAAATGGTTTCATATAGATTGTCTCATTAAAATCTTTGCATATTCTCATGAAGTACACTGGTCGTATTTTATTATACACATTTTAGTGGTGAGAAAATAAAAATTGAGGGAACAACTAGCCCAATAAATTCCCAATAGTAAGGAATAGAATAGGAGGTAAATTAAGGGTTTTTGATTCCACATCAAATTCTCTTTCCATTGCATCATGCTGCCTTATCTGGGAGAAATGAATGCAGAAAAGTCAAGCAGATAGATAAAGTTTTCTTAACTAATTAGCCTAGCAAATAAATGGGCTGTTGACTCCATAGGGCCGTACTCACTTTGATTATGTGTGTATAGTATTCCTGTTTGACTCAATACCAACATTAGCTTTGATCTGCTTTTGTTTTGATATTCAATTTTGATATTCACTTTAGGGCAGATAAATGATTTTCTAAGCATAGTAAATCACAGTGCTGTGGGATGAATATCACCAAATAAATAGAAGCAAATTTATATCCTTTTTTGAAATAAGATTTATATTAAGTACAAATAATTTGATGTTTAATTTGTTTCTAATGATGCAGTAGATGAGCAACACGTTAGAAAAATGTTGCATGAAAATAATACTAAAATATATCTTAAAAGTTAACGTTTGTGATATCCCAAAGTTTATTGTCCTTATGATTTTATAAAATGCTTTTAATGTTCAATTTAATTTTTTTTCCAGATTCTTGGATTATTTATCAGATCTGTGTGTGTCCAATACCACCGCTATACCTGTAACTCAGGAACTCATCTGTAAATTTATGTTGAGCCCAGGCAATGCCGACATTCTCATTCAAACTAAGTAAGCCCAGACAACGGAGGCATCTTTTTCTGTTCATTATGTGTAAGCATTGTGGTTCTTTGTCATATTTATTAGTGAGCTTCTTAATAGATTTTGTTTGCATTATTTCAAGGCTGGTTTCAATGCAAATGGACAACCCCATGGAGAGCTCCATCCTTTCAGATGACATTGATGATGAGGAAGTTTGGCTCTACTGGATTGACAGCAACAAGGAACCTCATGGCAAAGCTATCAGGCACCTTGCTCAGGAGGCGAAAGAAGGCACCAAAGCTGATTTAGAAGTTCTGACCTATTACAGGTAAAGTAGTATAGAGAATTGTAATTCTCAGTCTCACATGTTCATTGAAAGAGATTCTCAATAAATCTCTAAAAGTCTGGTGTCTATGAAGAGGAAATTTAAAAAGTCGTGTCATTACTAGGGTAGCTGAAATATTTAGTATTATTTAAAATAACTCAAAATAAAAGTTAACATCTGTGTTTTTCACGTATACCACTTGCAATTTTCTGACTTCCCACTTTTTTGGAATTGCTATGCCGCAAAAGGTTTTTTCCTATTATTGATTGGAGCAAGTGTGGATGAGAGACACATTGGGGACCTAGGTAATGGAACTGGGCTGGGGAAGCTGATCCAGCTGCAGGGGCGGCCTCAGAGAGAGTTAGCTGGTAGTTTATAGTGTATAGAGCTTACGAACATGTGCAGTACTTGTGCTTAAGAGAAGCTGTGTCTGTAGTTATGAAAGTTCAGCAATAGCATATGGCAGCAGAAGTTCTGATGGTAGTTCCCGGTGCTCAGTATATTGGGAGCAAGAACCTAGCTGGTGTCTTTGAATTTAAGGCATGAAAACCCAAGTCAGAAGCCCTTGTGTCAAGTTGGACCCAAATAACAGGAATCTGAGAAAGGCAGAAAATGCCTCCTGTTCCCTGGTTTCTACAGCTCCAGCAACAAAGCCAAGGGCTAATTCTTGATCTCAGAGGCTGATGAATCCAAGTGTACTGATGCCATTTGGATTGATCGCATTTGGTTTGGGAACTGAGTGGATCTAAACTAAGATTGTAGATGCCACAACCCAGAGCTGAGTGGGACAGGGGAAGGTGGAGAGAGATGGTTTCATGTGAGCTGTTATCCATGGTCTCAGGGTTCCTGTATATGTAACCCTAGGAAAGCTAGCACAGAGAACCTAATGACCCTCTCTACCAGAAATGTGTTACTGGAAAAAGTAAGGGAAATTGCAACTGAATGGAAATAGGGACAAATTTCACACATGTGTTGTTAATTATTTAATCTACTACCCAAAGAGCTTGACTCCAGTATCACATACACTTGAAAATATTATCATCATAAAAGTAGATACTGACTGATACTATGATGCTTAAGATCAAGACCAGGCAAATAATGTAATGTGTTTAATATCTTTAAGGTACCAGCTAAACCTCTTTGCAAGGATGTGCCTGGATCGCCAGTATCTCGCCATAAACCAGATTTCTATGCAGCTCTCTGTGGATTTGATCCTGCGGTGTGTGTCGGATGAGAGCCTGCCATTTGACCTCCGAGCATCATTTTGTCGCCTCATGCTCCATATGCACGTTGACCGGGATCCCCAGGAGTCTGTGGTGCCCGTTCGCTATGCAAGGCTCTGGACAGAAATCCCCACAAAGATCACGATTCATGAGTATGTTTGGAGTTCAAAATAAAATGTCTTTAATTTTGAAATGAAATATATGGAAAGGCATTTCTCTGTTCAAACTCAGGTTGTTAATCTTCCAAATGCAACTAAGATACTCTTTGAAGAGTAAAATGACAACTTTTGGTAATAGAAACATCATTCTGGAAACCAATAAGCAGAAATCATATTAATAAAGGCATAACAATTTGTTAAGTGTATAGTATTGTGGTACACCTTGATTTAAGTGTTTTACATATTATTAACTCATTTTGCAACAGCCCCAAAGAGCTTGACTCCAGCATCACATACACTTGAAAATATGTATGAGATATTTACAGATGAGGATACAACATCTACAAAGGTTAATTATTTTACCCAAGTGTAAGGAGCCAGGAGCTTAAAGTAGGTATATGTTCCTATTTTTAAATGATTATAATCAATTGAGTTTGCTTTATATTCTATCTTTCCAGATATGATTCTATAACAGACTCTTCCAGAAATGATATGAAGAGGAAATTTGCACTGACGATGGAGTTTGTTGAAGAATACTTGAAAGAAGTTGTAAATCAGCCCTTTCCTTTTGGGGATAAAGAAAAAAACAAACTGACATTTGAGGTATTTTTTTAAAAAGAATACATTCATGAGGTTATTCAATTTTCCCTATCAGAAATTAGATACATTGGGGAGGGGGTGGCTGGCTGGTTAGCTCAGATGGTGAGAGCGCTGGTGCTCTTAACAACAAGGTTGCCAATTCGATCCCCACGTGGGACACTGTGAGCTGTGCCCTCCACAACTAGATTAAAACAACTACTTGACTTGGAGATGATGAGTCCTGGAAAAGCACACTTAAATAAATAAAAGTTTTAAAAAAAATTAGATGCATTGAGCATCAAAGGTTTTTCCCCCCTCTATTATTTAGAATATTTTGGTAATTGGATAGTTTGGTTCATGAAGGTATGATTCCGTCTGCCATTGATTAAAAAATAGATTTGATGTTTTAATCATACCTGATATCCAATATAAAATATTTATAATTATCTGTTAGCTACTTTTTCCTTGATTTTTGGGGGTTTCATTTCATTTGTGTAAGCTTTGTTGCACTCAATGAACAAAGACAGTTTTGCGTACTTATAATATACTTGAATACATTTTTTTCATCTCCATGGAGGTGATGTTTTTAGCCTCATTAAACTGCATTGAATTATTTCTACTTATAATATCATTTTGGGGGATATAGTGCCAATGCTAGAGAGAAGACACTGTTACTCGATATCTGGTATATTTGCTACCTACAGGTGTATAACGAATTACCCCCAGCATAGCAGCCCAAAGCAACAAACATTTAGTATCTCAGAGTTTCTCTGAGTCAGGAATCTGGGAGTGCTTAGTTGGGAGATTCTGGTTCAGGGTCTCTCATGAGGTTGTAATCAAGCTGTCACCTAGGGTGGTAGTCATCTGGGGCTAGACGATTCACTTCTAAGCTCACTCATGAGGTTGTTGGTGTCCATACTTTCTTGCTGGCTATTGGCCAGAAACCTCATCTTCTTGCCATGTGGGCATTTCCATAGGCTGCCTGTGTCCTTAAGGCATGGCACCTGGCTTCCCCCGAGCAAGCCATCTGAGAGAGAGAGGGAGAGAGAGAGTCCAAAATGGAAGTTTCAATCTTCTATAAACTAATCTTGGAAGTGGCATGCTACCACTTTTGCTGCATTCTGTTGGTCACACAGACTAACCCTGGTGCAATGTGGAAGGAGACCATACTTTGGGGGCTATCCTGGAAGCTGGCTCTTATACCTAGTATGTGTTATAGTATCCAGAAGAGCACAAAGCAGCATGGGGAGCATATACTTCTGGACAAATTTCATGGATAATATCTATTAAAGTAATTCATCAATGTAACCATTTATTAAGTGATATCCTAATGAATGAGACTTAAGTTAATATTTAATTAAGAGATAAATTATTCTAATTTAAACTTTTTTAACCACCTTGGTACATCTGAAATCATGCTGCTTCCTTGCTGGCTGCTGACCAGACACCTCATCTTCCTGTCACTGGCTTTTGATAGGGTTGACGAACTAGTCTTACTGGGATTTAATTCTAAACTTGAATAAATCAGAGTTCAGTGGTTGCTTTTGCAGGTATTTTAATTCCTAGGTGTTAAAGAATCAGAGAATTTATTATAGAAATATCTGCCCTAGTTTAGATAATAAAATATCAATGTTAATTTTAGTTCCTAATATTTTTCTTTTCTTTTCTCCCTTCTCGCCCTTTTTAAATTAAGGTGGTCCACTTGGCTCGGAATCTCATATACTTTGGATTTTATAGTTTCAGTGAGTTATTAAGGCTCACAAGAACACTACTGGCTATCCTAGATATTGTACAGGCCCCCATGTCATCATATTTTGAAAGATTAAGCAAATTTCATGATGGAGGTAAGAATTTTTGAAATAAGTTATAATCTTTTTGGTATTTTATGTAGAGGTGAGATAAAAGCAAATATACAGAGAAGTAGTGGTTAACGTGTAGGTTAATATGTGTACATAATGTGTGTGGGACTAAGTGATAATAGACTGGATTTACGAACATGCTTCTCTGTTCTTAATGCTAACGCTTTGAGAGACAAATTCATAAGGTCAGTGAGTTCCATCTTTAGCAATTAATGTTACAGTCAATCCACCAGTGAAAATGTTATGTGTTAAAAAAACAAAAACATCTTAATATTTGTGATCATTCTAGTACGTGTCATATGCCGCCTATGCTTCATAGTAAAGCGCAGAAAAACGCAACAAACGGGGCCACTAAGGGTCATATCAGAGGAGCAGTGAGTGCAAAGCCAGTGTAGGAGGCAGTGCAGTGAAGTGGATAAGAGAATGGGCTTTTGGTTCAGAGTGCCTGTGTGCAAATCCTGCCTTTATCATTAGTGACTTAGGCAGGTACTTATTTTTTGGAAGAGGTCTCTTTTCTCATCTGAGATATGAAGATGATAATAATAGTATCTCCCTCACAGTTCCTTGTGAGAATTAGGTGACCGTATCCAACATATTCAAGTATGTACAACAGTGTCTGTCTCATAACTCAATACATTTTTTTTTTTATTGTCCTGTATTGGATGCCTGGAAAATCCTCTGAGGTAGAGAATTATTTGCAAAGGTATATTGAAGAGTGCATTCAGGATATATATATACACCTGGAAGGCAGTGAGGAAGATAGGATGGGGCAGACAGAGAAGCTGATCCACAACACAGTTGCAAGTGAGACCTCAGCTGATCTACAGGGAACTCTGGAGCTGGGATGGCCCTTCCGGGTGGTCACAAATTAAGGCAAGTGGGCTGAGCTTTGGATCTTTGCATCAGCCAGCTATTGACTGCTGGCTTCTTCATGGAGAGTGTGTGTACCTTGGGTAAGGCAGCTCCTTTTGGGGAAGGGTCACTCTTAATGACAGCTGTGAGAAGGCAGCAGTCATGATGCCCAGCACCTGGGGTAATAGATGCCTCAGCTCTGAAGAGGGGATATGGGTGGAGCACAATGTATCCACTGCAGTATGTGCTACAGAATTAAAAAGTAAAACCAGAAAGAAGTAATATCTGGTTAAGAAGTTTTCTTAATTGTAAGGGGGGAAACATCCAGGTAGCTGAAGCAATTAATTGCTGCTGCTTAAATCAGAATTCTTTCTACATCTTCCAAAATATATACAAATCAATAAGAAGTAAATTAAACCACAGAAATCCCTCACCTTCAGCAGAACCAGAAGACAGAGGACAGTACAAACTTCAGTTACTGTATGTAGAAAAGTCACATCAGTTTTCAGTAGAGCTGTTTCTTGAGCTCTCATCGTAAGTCTTTATGGACAGTTAGGGGTTTCTGGAAAACCCGTGTGGAAGAGACAAGTTGGGATTGTGGGACAATCGCCCTCAGGAAGAGAGTTTATCCTAAGAGTGAAACTACTGAAAGAGCAATAGTCAAGAGGAAGGGTCTTATAAGTAAACCCTCACAGTGTGGAAGAGCAATGCTTCTAGGGATGAACAAGGTAAAAGTGAGGGAGACGCACCCTTTAGAGTCTTGTAGGTGAAGGGAAAAGAAGTAAGGTGGGAAATTTAGACTACCACAAGATAAAAGAAGAAAAAATTGAAGGAAATATAACTTCTCTGGTGCCCCCCACCACAAGCCAAACTAAAAAAAACCGCACTTCACAACTCAGACAGGAGAGGGTGCTCTTGAATTAAAGATCATGCAAACCAGCTCATATTGTCAACCTTGTCCAAGAAGTGACTCCACATAATCATTCGTCATTGATATAAAGTGACTATAAGATCAAAATAGAATGGAGAATCACAACATTTCAGTTGATGGAAATTCCTCTTTGAAAAGCATCCAGGAAACAGAAGAAAATTGTAACATGACACTCGAAACTGAATTAAATGTCTTCAAACAAACATTGGGATATGAAAAATACCTTGAATCACAAATTCAAAAACTAAGATTAGAAAAAAAAGGAAGAAATGAAATTAAAGTTGATGGAACTCAGAAAAGAAATAGAATAAAATGATAGACTTTATTTATTTTTTTAGAAATACAGACTAAATTACTGGGTATCAAAGGGAGAATAGATTTGAACAGAAGTTTAATAAGAACTATTGAAGAAAAGCAGGCAAACAATGAGGAGAATATCAGTCTTATAAAGAAACAAGTAAAAAAGGCCAGAGAGAAAGTGGTTGAAATGGAAGAAAGGCAAAGAAGAGCCATCATGTGAATAATTGGAGTCCTTGAAGGAAAAAACCAAAATGCTGGAACAGATCTGATATTTAAAATTTCAATCCAAGAAAGCATTCTGTAAATAAAAAGATAACCTGAATTCTGCGTGGTGAAATTGTCCAGAATGGTAATCTCCAAGACATAGCAGAATAAAACTATTACATATAGTATATATTCCGAGAGAATGGTGAGGGGGAGGGAGGGCACTATGAAAGCAATGGAGAAAAAGGAAAGGAAAGATATTTCCTGCTATGACGCTTTTACAATCTCCAGTTTATTTTAAACTAAACCATTTTTGAAAAGTTAGAAATTGATCTTGACTTTTGGTCTCAGTCTTAGAATCTGCTTTCAGAGTTGTTCCCTAAAGAAAATATTTTCATCCTCTGAAAATCTGCTAATATTTTGTATGTATTCTCCACTGTCCTATCCACATCTGCCCTCTAAGACACATTTTTTACTCTTTTTAAAATATTTTATAATTCTCATGTTTTTTCCATTCATCACCATTCACCTCTGGATATCTTAATTGTTTGCTATCTGAGAACCATTAATTAATTTATTCAATAAGAAATTTATTAAATATTGCATGTCAGACACTTTTCTAGTCACTGGGAATAAACAATGAACAAGATAAAGTCCTTAGCCACAGGGAGGACAGACAATCAATAGATAAATAGGCAGACCCTTACCCTGCACCCCATTGGGAGAGATGATCAGATAATAAACAAATGAGCATACCCTATAACATCAGATAATATATGCTATGAAGAAAAATAAAGTAGGAGAATATGGGCAGTGATGGAGTAAGGGAGGGGCACTGCAATTATTTTTAGCTAGAATGGATTGAACAAGTTCTCTGATACTATGTGGGCATAGTGTTGGGAAGATCATAGTTAGGAGGCTGTTGGAAAATTGGACAATGGTGTTAAACTAGGATAGTAGTGATAGAGGTGACAGGAAGTGGATAAATTTGGAATTTTGCAATCTTAATTGATAGAAATTAGATGTGAAATGGAAAAGAAAGAGGAGAATTAAAGATTATTCCTAAATTTTGATTAGCAGTTTGGTGAATGGTACTATTTATTGATGTGGGAAAGACTAGTGGATGAGTGGGGTTAGAGAGAAAATCAGGATTTCTGTTTGGGCATGTTAGATTTTAAATGACTATTAGGCATCAACATGGAGATGTTATAATATGTTGACAGTTAGATATATGCATGAAACGTAGGGTAATGTCAGGGTAGGAAATATAAATAACGAGAATCAGTGCACAAAAGAGACATTCATGCTACCAGACTGAAGAAGATCACCTCAGGAGCGATTGTTGATTGAGAAGGAATGCGGTCTAGTGATTGACTCTTGGGACACTCCAACGTTGGGCCATGAGATAGAGGAGGAGCCAGCAAGAGACTGGAACAGAGTGGCTGGGAGGAAAGAGGAACATCAGGAGGAGGTGATGTCTTGGAAGCCAAAAGAAAAGTAACGCTAGAAAATTTAAATTGTTTGTTGGCTTATGCAAATATCCTTCCTAGATAGCTATTGTTCATTGAGTACTCTGTGTGCTAAGTGGTTGTGCATGGTTTGCCTCCCATGTAGTATGACTTGTGCTTAACCATGGCATATGCTATTTTAATCCATTATTAAAATATGAAACACCGTAATTTTAGTCCAGTATTAAAAATGATTTATGATAATTTTTATTAGCTAATTATAATTCTCTAAAAAACTTCTTGTGTTGATAGGAATACCTATATATGTTCTGCATGAACCTAAATTCAGAGGTTTCTTCCTTTTGAGACTGGCATGTAGAGCAGTGTCTCTTCATTTAGGGAAATGCATTTTCCTCAGTTGTGGAAAGGGGTTTGTGGATTTTGGCTACATTTTTGGAATCTAAAAGAATGTGCTTATCCTCCTATACAGTAATAAATACACAAGAGATATGTTATTCTAGTTCTTGGTGTATTGAAACTAATTTGAATTTAAGGACCATATTTTTTAAGATCACGTCTCTGCAAATCAGAGGGTAAATTATTTCTTTTACACATTCTAAGATTGAGTACATGATGTAAACTGTGAGAAAATATAGTTTGTTGTTTAGGCATGATTTGATAACAGTTATAATTATACTGTAGATGACACATCTGAGAGAAGTTGTTATGAGCTTTCTTCATTCCTCTTAACCCTAAAAGTCCTTTTCAAGGCATAATTTTTGCTTTCACTTACATTAAATGCTTATTTAATATTATTAACTCACATACATTTGCAAGGGTAATGCTTTTGTAGTAAAACATTCCAATTTAGATTTCTTTGGAGCATATCTATACTTGTAAGACAAAAAAATAAGGTACTACATTTTTGTCAATGTTGCCTTGAGGTGCATTTGAAAAAGTGAATATGTGGCTTTGTTTACACTATAAAAAATAGAAAAGAAGGTACCTCACAGGGACACATAATTTGCTCATAAAGTTGCCAGTAATGCAAATATAATAAATTTATGCATGGATTTCAGATTGTTTAGTAAAAAGTTTACTTTTAAAGTACCAATATAGAAAAGCATATTCAGGAAGATTAATTAACTTGCCTAAGATCTGTTAGTAAGTTAATAGCATTACTAAGAATTAAAGTGTAAGAAATTAGTGTTTCTATCCTTTGCAGCACTTGATTAGTTCAATGAGCTAGTATTTTAGAAAATTGTTATTGAGGTTAGAATTTTGGTTGAAAAATTTTAAAGTTAAGAATTACATAGGGGATCAGTCTAATATAATTATTTAAGTTAATAGAGTTTAAAATAAAATAAAAAAAATTGACACAAAGCAACGTACTGTGCCTCTAGATGTGATGCATACAACATCACTTATTTCACAGTCCTAACAAAAATTCATAATCTCCAACTAATCTAGGAATTATCAGAGAAGGACAAATTGGATGATATTTAATAGAAAAATTGGCTTCAACTTTAAGAAAAAGTCAGTGTCGTAAAAAATAAAAAAAGGCTGAGAAACTTTCAGATTAAAATGAAATTAACAAAACATGACAACTAAATATAATACGTGATTTTGGATCAGGAAAATATTATCTACAGAAACATTATTGGCACAATTGGTGAAATATGAGTATGGATGGTATATTAGGTTGTAGTATTGTATCAGTTAGATTTCCTGAATTTTAATAGTACTATGGTTATGTAAAAGAATGTACTTGTTTTAGCAAATACATGCTGAAGAATTAAGGGTTAAAGGTCATAATGTCTGGAATTAAATATTACAGCAAAGGTATTATATATATGTAGGCGAGAGAGGGAGCATGCAAATGTGGCAGAATTTGTGAATCTAATAAAACTGAATCTAATAAATAAGAAGGTATTATAGGAATTCTTTGTACTACTCTTGCAACTCTTCCCATAAATTTGAAAGTATTCCAAAACAGAAAAGTTAATAACTTAAATAATTAGCTGAGTCGGAAAATGATTTATTATATGTAAGGTGACACTGACTGAAGGCATTATCGTACAGCTTAGGAGGTGTGTCATCATAGCTGAGTTCTCTAGACTATAAATTCCTAATGAAATTTATATTAGATGATAAATTCTTAACGAAAGAAGCAAGAGAGAACACATTTCTGGAATCTCCCAGTGCGGAGACAGGATTGTCAGGCGGCCTGGGAAAAATTCCTGTGGTACAAGGTAAGACGGAGATTGATGCCAGAGAGGAAATCCCAGATTACAGAAAGAACTGTTCCTTTAAAGGACAACTTGTGGAACTCACAGCAATGTCATCACATTACAACACCCAGTGTATTGTCAACGTGACTGTTTTATATTCAAATGATCTGGATTATATTTTTCTATTTTAATGAAACTTTATTTTCAATTGGAAGTCATTGGCAAAGCACATTTAAAACACACACAAAAAAAGAATGCACATTTTATAAGCATTGTTGCTAGACAAACCAGTTCCTGCAAGCAGTGAAAAACAGTTTTCTCATACTGTGTTGGGCAATCTTTGTGCAGTAGAACCTTCTGATCCACTTACCACTTACGAAGTTTGCTCCAGCACAGTTAGGATTGGACTTTCAGAGAAATGTGTTTGGCAGGCCAGACCCAGGGGAACAGAAGAAGAGGTGTGTCTAGAAGGAAAAGACTTCCAGTTCCCGGAGGTCCGTTTTGTGCTGACCTCGGTGGTGCCTATCTTAAATAGGGTGTACATGAGCAGCCTTCGTTTGTTTTTCTGGGAAATCCTGTAGGTTTAGATGTCAGTGATTAGTGTTTAAGGCGATGGGGATGGCTGGCTTGGAAGGTGGCAGTTACAGAATTTTTTTCTTTTGTGGGTCTTTGGGTACAGTGCTTCCCACCTTGGTGTCACTGTGAATTGTCCTCATTGTAGAGCTGGTTGGAGGTCTGAGTCTAACTCCCAGGCTGTTACTGCTCACCATCACGTTTGCTTTTAGTTGGCATGCTCAGCAGAAATTGGTAGGCTCAGAAGCAACTTTTTATTTTTGTGCCCTAGAGGTGGTCCGTTTAGCAAATTAACCAGGTATGCTCATGCGGAGACACAAGGAGTGGCACTGCCCTGGCCGTGACTGCCGTGAAATAGGAGAGTCTCATCTTCAGAACTACCAATGCAGTGCCTTTCATGGGCTATGCCTTGCTTAAAAAAAAGAAATGCTGTTTTCAAAAAAATGTATTCACTCTCAGCAGGCTATGTTGTTGAGTTAATTTGCTTTGCCTAATACCTATCATTTGCTCTCAGTGTTTTAAAATGCACAGGCACCATTCAGTGTAATTGATCATTTGGGTTGAAGAATTATGTCAAGCAGTGCTCTTCTTTGCCAAGTATAGAAGTTAAAAGCAAATGTATACACTGGCTGGTACACTGGGTGTTTTTAATAGGTTTTTGAAAGTGTATTCCATTTACAAAATTATACATTTTTTTTCTCTTGATGCTTGCTGAAGGATCCACAGACCAAGGATTGATATTGCTACTGATTAGGATCACTTTTTACAGCAGGGTGGGTATATGTGTTTTGTTCTACGAGTGAGTCATTTAAATAGTTGGGGACAAATGTGAATCTTACACGTCCTTCTGAGGAGCAACATAACATGTTAACTCTGACTGGTGAGAGTATCGTCTTCGTTTGAACACAGTATAGACTTTGACACAATCTAGAAATGGATCTACTTTGGGCCTAATTTGTTGCTTAGTTATCCTGTCAATATCTTTCCACTTATCTGTTTGTTTTTTTGAATGGAACTGGGATTCAAATTTGACCCATGAACATGGAACAATGGAGTCTTAACCACTGAGTCACATTTAGCCTAGTTAGGGTTTTTAGGCCACTGCTATGATTTCTTTTCACAATTTTCTCCTCACCCTTGAACTCATGGTGTGTGAAAAGGCAATATATCAGAAAACTACAAAAAGATCAAACAAGAACTGGACCGTTTCTTTTTATCTTCTAGCATTTTGCTTTTTCACAACTCCAAATTTTGGGAGTTTCCACAATCAAACCCCGAAATGAAGAGGTCACTAGCGAATCTCTTTTGTTGGCATATATGTTATAATATTGAAAATGGGAAATCACTGAGAAAAAGAATCAATGGAGAATTCCATGTACTTTTAGGATTTCCTTTCCTTTGAGGTTTCAGGTTTGGAGCTGAAGTGCCTTTGCTCTTAGACCAGAAGGTACAGGTAATCATGACAGCCTGAAATTATCCTCTTGCCCTTAAAGGATTCGAGCTGCACTGGGTGACCTACAGCCCTGTGGGCCCCACCCAGGGTAGGGAAGAGGTGAGGACGGTGGGTATATGTATGTCCAATAGTGCCCTGTGCCCCAGGAGATGCGGGGAAGAGTAAAAGCATCCATCTATTGGCAAAGAACCAGCTGCTTCTTCAACTTAACAGGCATTTATTGATTTATTTATGTGCCTTGGCAGGGACTTCACATGATCCACCTTGAAATGTTTTTTCTGGCAGCATAATTGCTATTAAAAAGGAGAAAGGAAATCGAGATGGGAGGAGGGGCAGAAACATTTTTTAATATTGTTATATGGGTGGGAAAGGAGGAAAATATTTGCAGGCAAAAAAATCTTCCAGAAAATAGTTTCTTCCCTTATAAAATAAGGAGGTGAGTCTAGTATGATCTTTACAGTCTCTTTCAGTTTAAAAACTGTAATTCTTGGAAGATGAATATATAAATGCTCATTCACTCAACTGAATGGCGTTCTTTTTAATGTGCACTGCAAACACATTTCTTTTAACAAATACCCATGAAGCATATCTGCTGATTAATAGCTGTGATTGCTCTTTGTAAAGACACCAGCTAGAATGCCTTGAAACCAAAGCCTTAGTTCACTTAAAATATCAAGTGTGTCATAAAAAAAAGCAAGCAACAAGTAAGCAAGCAAGAAAGGGCTTCCCAGGTGCCAGGTGAGACCCTGGGGAGGTATATGTGGAGAAGGGTGATGAGTAGAGGAGAAACAAAGTTTAATACACTGACCGTAAACAAAGGGCAAGGAGGTACAAGGTAGCTTAAATTTAAGGACTCTCTGAAATGTTCCTTCATCTCGTTTTAATTTTTCATCTGACTGAGCTTTTCTCAGGTCCCTATAAAGTATTTAAGTGTGCAGTAGAATTTGCAGTGTTCAGAAGTGTTAGCAAAGTTTACTTGCAGGGGAAAGATACCACAATTAACATTTATCATTTGAAAATCCCTTTTATTGATTTCTGGACTTAGTTTTTCCCAACAGCATTCTAGCTCTCAGGGTTCTCCTTTAGGTGGCCTTCTTCTTCTACCTGTTCTCCCTCATCTCTCCTTTCAGCGATGCCCTCACACCTGCCTACTTCCCAAATGCTGTTCCCTTTTCCTTATACCTTCTTTCTGTTCAAATTATGTACTTTCAGTAAAGGAAGCTTTAGACTCAAAGAAAAGGCAGGTTCATGTGTGCAATCCTATCCACAGTGATAGGTTTTCTTTTCTCCCTTCTATGTGTGTACAGTAGTCCCCACTTATTCATTGGGGATATGTTCCAAGATCCCCAACGGATGGTCTAAAACCATGGATAGTATCAGACCCTGTATATACTATGTTTTTTCCTATATATATGTACCTTTTCATGTAAAGGAAGCACTTTACAGCTTCTCTTTGGCATATCTGAATTGCCAGCGTCATTACTCTTGCACCCTGGCGCCATTGTAAAGTTAAATAAGAGTTACTTGAGCACATGCCCTGCAGTACTGCAACAGTTGGTCTGAAAACCAAGATGGCTGCAGCATGGAGATCCTGGAAAAAGGGATGATTCTCAGCTTGGGAGAGATATGGAGAGACGCTGAGTGATGGAGAGGGATGGCAAGAAATTTCATCATGTTACTTAAACTAATTTGCAATTTAAAACTTATGAATTGTTTATTTCTGGAATTTTCCACTTAATATTTTTGGACCACGTCGACCTCAGTTGACTGTGAGTAACTGAAACTATGGCAAGCAACATTGTGGATAAGAGGGGACTGGTGTATTCTATCAGGGGAGCATGTTCTCATAATGCCTGAGGTCCTTCCACTGATTTTTAAATAACAACGGTGACAACAATCTCCCAGCAGCTTTAGAATTACTTCCTGCAGGTCGTATTCTCCAGGAAGCAGACACTGAGATGGAGATTAGTATGAAGGAGGTTTACGAGGGAGAGCTCCTAGGATCAACACTAGTGGAATGGAAGTGAAAGAAGCAGGATTGGGCAAATGGAGAAGCTGGGCCGTGAAGCAGTCTTTGTGGAAATCTCCGGGAAGCCTCAAGTGGGGATGTCCTTCCAGAGTTGTCTCCCATTGGAGTGCGGGAGCTTTGACACTATGCCCCCCGTGGGCTGCCCAGGGATGGCTGTGTGGCCTTGCTTAAGGCAGCTCTGTTCAGACTCATCAGTCCCCATCGAGGGCTGACATTTGAGGGCTGTCCTCCAAGTAGCACTTGCAGCAACTGAGGCAATAGTCCTTCATTCCTGAAAGGGAATCTGGGCAGGGCCATCACAGTACCCATCACAGGTCCTTTCCAGAAAAATACCATGACTGAAAAAACTGTAGGTCAAGGTTAAGATCTCATAGAAAATAGAGGATAGGGAGAAAAAAAAAATGACTTGAATACATTTAAAATCATAACAAAGTTCTCTATATGAAAAAAAAAAAAATTCTAAAATCTACCTACTTCCAAATGTCCCAGAGTCACTGTCATCAGAAACCCGCTTTACGCAGCAAGGCTTTTCTGGAATCCTCTTCTTCAGATGTTAAGGAAGCTGTGACATTCTGACCTGAATCTGGTTCTCCCACCAGCTTTGTGCTACGCTGACTGTATCTCTGTCCTTTCTGTCTTAATGTATAATATCTTTTACACTTTTTTTTTCTTCTTAAACTTTTATAAGTTTTAGAAAAAGTGCCTGTGTAACTGTCAGGTTTTCTCTTAGTTATCAGTGGTACCTAAAAGGACTTTCTCCCATCTCCCTTTCTGGGCTTAATTTTCTCTATATACGAGTATACGCCGATCAAGAGGGTCTGAAACACATGCTGTATACTAGCTCATGTTCCTTTTTAAAATCAAATGCATATATAAAAATAGGTAGAGAATAACTATGTAGTATGTCTACTTTCTACTGAGTTTGTACCATGTGCCAGGCCAACCATTTGGCAAAGCATTACTATATATGGGTATCTATGATTTATATTCAACACCTACCACACTTCTAGATCTTTTGCACATTTTTATCTATAAGCCTTACCACATTCCAGCAAGTTAGGTGTTATGGTCACTATTTTGCCCAGGAAATAGGCTCTTAGAGAGGTTAAATACTTTGCTGAACCATACAGCTTGTAGCTTGCTGAGCCAAGTTCCGAATTCAGATTTTTCATTTTTCTTTTTCTTCCCTTCTTTAAAAAAAAATCCTACAGACCTACAGTTGATGTTCTTTCTGCTATTATCATGCTGCTTTCTATACAGATGACTTTCTTTCTGCAGGGACTGTTTTCTAGTTTTTCCAAGTTTCCCAAGAAAGTTTCGTATAAAACAGTAATCATGTACTTACTAAAGACTTTTGATTTAACTTGAAATCATTTTATAGGTCAGGTAAAATAAAATAAAAATTTAAAGCGAGAATCACCCCTTGAGGAGTGGTTGTCTGGCTCATCTCAGAAACAGTTTCATTTCAATGGCAAGTCTTAAAAGTTTTACCACGGGACTATCTCTTGAAGCTGGATGTTACTCTTCATTCCTGCAGTACAATTTCTGACTGGTCCCCTTGATCTGTTTTTGGCTATTTTTCCACAGTCCAATATGATCCTTCCAAATCACATACTCTACCTCTTTTACTGGCTCTTACCATCTCTAGAAATAAATAACCCAGTTCCTTAAGTTGGTGCCCAGGGGTCTTCATAATTTGAGTTAGATGTCTCCAGCTCTATCTGCTGTTTCCCCAGTAATGCTGAACGATTTTATCCTAGACACCTTTCTGCACGCTACTTCTATATTTTATACAGATTTCCATAACTCACTTATCATTAGTACGAATATATGCCTTATATAGTTACGCATGCATTTAAAGGACATAGTTACGCATGCATTTGAAGGACCAAAATATTTAGAGACTCTAACAATCCAAATATATATTTGTGTATTTCTTTTGTTAATTTTGTGATTATGTTTATGTCTGTTTTGCCTAGTAGATTTGCAAAAGGCTCCATGACTCTTAGAATTACAACCTTGATAATTCCATAATAAAGATTTAAATTTATTGACTAAGGGAAGCAAAATGGGGAGAAAAACTATGAAGACAGATTTTATTTCTGGTTCTATAGCTAACTTGTCTAATATAACCACGCCTAATATACTATTATATATATATATACTTGGCTTTCAAAAGTATCTAATGAGTAAAATACATTTTAAGAATGTATGTAAGTTACATGTTTTACATAAATATGTATGTACTTGAATAATTCAAATATTTTCTAGACACTGACTTTCCACATATATGATTATTTTTCTTTATTTGTGTATGAACCCCTTAGTTTGGCTTTCCAAACTTTCAGTGATTTGGAGATAATGTGACAAATGCCAGTTCATATTAAAATACTTCCTGTTATTTTGTTCCTGCAATTTTATTTTAACAAACTTAGTGATTAATATTATACCTTTCAGTGATCTCGGATGCATCATCTTAACCGAGTAACATGATTCAGATATTCTCTTTTTAACTTTGTAGGTTACATTTCAGAAGGACTTATGGATGTGATGCATACGTAATTTACATACTGTACTAAGTCACAAAGAGACTATAACTTCCTTGTAATTCAGAGGGTACTCACATGCAGTTTTATAGTATATAAAATTATTTTTGTCATGCTTTGTAATTTGTCTCAGTAGAGGCAGAAGATTCTAATTCTAGGTTTGTCTGGGTTTCTGTGGGATGTGTCAGAAACAACAGCATCGTCACGTAGTATTTTGGGTTTTGGTTTTTCCTGAAGGTATCAGCCACACAGAGGGTGAAGTTTAGTGTAGAATTTATTCTTATTCTTTAAGCTAGAAATTGACTCTGAAACCTCTGGAGTTACCTAGGAGTGCTAGGAATGATTCCTGGCATTCAGGAAGAGCTACTGATATTACCAAATTGAGTTAATAAGACAAAATCAATCCCTAGGGATGACCTCGCAAAAAGTGAGAATGACTAAAGAGGACCATGTTGTCCTCACCTTCTCTCTACTCCAGTTGTTTCCTCTAATTATAAATATTTTTTGAGCCTCAGACTCTGATGCCTCAAGGTGTTAATACACTGGGACAGGTTCCCCAGTTCTCTCAGCTTCTGGTCAAGAGAACCGACCAGTGACCTCCAATAAGGTACACTGTTGGAATCCCAACATAGGTTTATAGAAGGTTAGCGTATAAAAGGATTGTAGAAATCATCTACCCACGATATGAACTTCAGGTCTTCATATAGCACCCATTACAAATGGTTATCTAGTCAATAAATTTAAATATATGCAAACACCTGAATCACCAAGGTTTTATTGCTGCAAAAAGTCTTTTTTATTTTTAACAGCTCCAATTATTAGTTCTCTTTTGTTAGGTTACCTGAAATATACCTCCCTCTGACTTCCAACAAGCAGCCTTACTTTTGTTCCCTGGAGCCACACTGACATCTAACATGACTTCCGCACGTTAGTTCTTTCAATGTGTGAAAATGGCGAGCTCCTTAGCTGAGTGTCTCCACTCTGTGTAGTCATCTGCAGTTCCTTTAACAGATCCTCTTATGATGCAAATATCATTGATCACTGATTTGACCAGCACTGAGGCACAGATGGTTATTTTCTCACTCAATCCAAATGCTTTACTTTTGTAATGCAGCCTAGATGAAAATGAGTATTTTTGGTAATGACAATGTAGTATTGATTCCTACTGAACTTGAACACAACTAAGATCTAATTTGTCCTCTGTTACATCATATTCTCCCACCATATACTTAGTTGGTTTTATTTAAACCTAAGTGCAGGGCATTTTATATTTTGATTTTACCTTGTTGTATTTAACCCATTAGTTTTCAACCTATTGATGTACTTTTGGGATTTGATGGATCAATCACTGTAGTAGTCATCCTTCCTTGTTTCCTGTTCTATCTGCATTTGAGAAATATGCTACTTCACCTGTCACTGACAAAAATATTTATCTGGTTGAGGCAACAACAGAGCAGCAAGGGACTAGAGGCCCTTCTGTACTTTATAATGATTGATTTCCTAATAGTCTTTGGCTATAATCATTGAACTCAAATCATATCTATGAAACTGTGCATTATTGAGCATATGTACTTCTAAAGATTTTGTAATGTAAAGGGGATTAACTAGGAAAGGACAGAAACACACTTTCTGGGATAATGGAAATGCTCGATATCTGGATGACATGTGGTTTATATGGGTAAATGCCTTTCCTTGTCAAAACTGCTGAAACTTTTCATTAAAGATCTGTGCATTTCATTGTATTTAAATTATGTCTCAATTATAAAATTCATTTACTATGCAAATTCATTTATTGCTTGGATTAGTAACTGTTAACAACTAAAGATCAGTTTTGCAAGTTAAAATCTTGAGGTTTGGAATATTGCAATGACTGTCAGTATTTGACAGTGATGAAATCCAAAATAAGATGTAGAACTCAACCACTGTTTTGTGTGAATTGCTTTTTCAATTCATCCTTTGAATAACACTTCTTTAGGGTGTAGGATGGGAAATAATTTTCTTCTAAGCAGTCTACTTGATATTCAGAAAAAGATGGATAATAACGTTACTATATTTTAGTAACATGTTTTCAATAGATTTTGCTTTGTTCTGTTTCCAAGCTCTTGGGAAGTTGGAATCTTTAAATGGGTTATCCACACAATGTATTCAATGAGTGTTTACTTAGAATGAAGAAAATTAAGTGTCATATTATCTACTTTGTCCACTGTCTGCTCTTTATAAACCACTCCTCTGAAGGACTCTTCCTTTTAGAGGCAATGTTGTGTTATTCATGCCATAGTGTAAGAGCTTATGAGCTCTGATTATGTGAGGGAACCACATGTTCATTCGGAAGGTGGTGACCCTGTAATAGAACATACTGAAATTGAAAAGGGTTGTTTTTCAGAGGTGTAGTGAGAGTATAGTGAGAGTACACACATGTTCTCCACTTTTCATTTCGAAATGATACCTTATTAGTTCTATGGTAGTTTTTATTTTTAATGACTTTTTTGTACATACTATATAATTTTATTCTCACAAATAATTGGAACATATTTTATTAGGATTAAGATTCTGAACATTGGATGATGCAGTACTTTGAGAAAGATCGCTCTAATCTAAAACCTTTAGTCTATTCAAATTCCAGGTCAAAACTGTACCTCTTCAGTGAAGCTGCTCTTCACTCTCCTTCTCCTAAGATAATTTTCCCAATTAAAAAACACAATTTCCTAAGCAATTTTATATGCTGCCTGTGCTATGCTATTACTGTCTCATCTGCTTTGTATTTTCTTAATTTCTTTTTGGGGAATATTTTATGTTTTCTTTTTCTTAGTCATATTGTAAATTCTTCTATTTCTCTTATGTCCTTCCACCCCCAATGTTTCTAGTACAGAGCCCGACGATCTCTGGCTACTTAATAGTTTCTGAACAAGGACTGTCCTTAAAATTAAATGGTGTGATAAAAACAAAATGTCATGAGTATGTGTGGCCCATTATATGATAATAACTGGTTGGATATGGTCACTAGAGAATAATGTGTGCAGATGTGTTATATGATTAATGTAATTCCATATTGTCAGTATATAGTTTTAATTAGAATACTTTCTTCCTGCATTTGGTAGGCTTTCTGAGTTCTAGTATAAAATCTTTGGAAACGTGTAAGGTGATGGTCTCTTAGGAAAGAAACACGGTTTGAGGAAGATGCACATTGGCATCTGTTGACCTAAATCTGAGGCTCTGTCACTTTCTGGCTGTGTAAAGTGGGGTGGGTTCCCCCAACCCTCTGCCCTGTGGTTAACGGTATATATGATCTAGCAAAGTATATGGGATGGGATATGCCCTTGATAAAGGCAGATTCCATGATTTCCCTTATCTCAATTGTTATCTGTTTTATTAATTTTTTCTTTTTAATGAATAAGTTTTAAAGTAACATGAGATTATATATTTTTTGAATAAATTTAGAAAATTTTAGGAAAGTATAAAGGAAAGCAAGCAAAAACTCATCTTGAGGAAAAACAGAGTACCTTTAATGTAATGATATCCAATTTTTTATATAAGGCTTATAAAGAAGTCATTCTCATTTTTAACAATTCATTTGCTACTCCAGTCTTTTTTATTTGTGCCTTAATCTAACAAACATTTATTGAATGGCTACAGTGTGTCAGGCAATATTGCAGGTGTTGGAGATAGAGCACTAAACCAGGTAGCTTTCTTCATGGAGCTTATGTTCTTTTTGTGGGGGAGGCTACATAAACAAACATAAAATGTGATATGTGATGATGATAATGCTATGACTGAAATGTAAAGCAGGTGCATGGATGCAGAGCGATTGCAATCCTTTAGGGAGGGTGGCCATAAAAAGTCTGAGGAGATGACAGTGCACCAGAAATCAGAAAGGATTGAGAGAGCAAGCCAGGTGACCATCTGGGTAAGAGAACTCCAGGCAAAGGAATAGCAAGTTCCCTCCAGGTCCAGCCCATGGAGTAAAACCCTGATGTGGACTAGATATCTCGCTTGCTAAAATCCTGTGATCTAACTTTGAACTAGGAGTGATGCTTATCTATTGTCTTCTTAGGGTTAAATCTTGATCTTCCATTTAATTCAGGTGGATACCATGTTACATATTACACGGCTTAGCTTAAGTAAGGCCTTTATCTTGCGCTGATGATTTTGTTTTCTTTGCATACAGAAACGTCCTTTTATAACCCTGACCCTTAACCACTGGGAGGAAGCACTGCTCTAGAGAATGTCCGGAATTGAAAACTGCTCTAGTTCTGGAGTGTAGGCGTTTCCCAGCATGTAGAGGTTTATAAGGAGCTGCTGAGCAAGGATAGGAAGTAGGAAGACTTCTAGAATCATATCTTTATGGTTTAACGTCATTCTGTTTCACATGAATTATTATAACAGCAGATGCATTTATTCAAATCCATCTGTAAAAATATGTTTCAGGGAAATAAGAATGGTTTTTGGAGTATTCATTTTTTGGCTTCTGTTACTGTAAAACATTGAGCTGACTTTAGTAGTCACAGAACAAGTACATTGCTGTGAGCAATTATTAATAGAATTCTTCTAAACAGATATGTCTATTATCTCTTATAAATGCTCAGATGGTGGTCTGTTTATATGAAATGTAAGCAACTGGAAAATTCAAATTATCATTTTTATTCATATGTGCTCATAGGAGAAAAGTATTTCTAATAGAAAGAGATAACAGATAAAGATGATTTTAAATAAAACAAGACATCAATGGGCTTAAGGTATTAATAAATTTAAATCAAGTAGGGTTCTGTTAAATCTCTTACATCTTCTATAAATCCATATAACTGTTAATGATTGTTGGATCCAATAGTGATCACCAACAATAAAATGACTTTTGAACAGAGAAAAATTATATTATGGTTAGTACAGCTTTAATGTTACGTGAATTCCTTATTGCTTCCCGCGTCTCTGAAATTGGTAATGGAAACGTGGCTCAGTGGAATCATCAAAAAGACAAAGCAATGTATTCTCAATCCATCCCCAGTCACCATTCCTAGTATGCATTTACTATACCTGTTTTACTTTTGGGATTTTCTCATGAGGGGGTTTGGATTAGTTAAAATATCTGTATAATCCTATAACGAAAAAACCTGAAAATTCCATCTGCTTTTGTTCCTTCTTATTTTACTTAACAAAGATGACTCCCAATTTTTTCCAACTCTCTCAATATATAGATAATCTAAATTCGGGATTCTGGGTTAATATAAAAGACATAGAAAAGCTGAATTTCTAGGGTTTAATGTGTCCTGAAGATTTATATTATAATATGGTAGCCTTCTCACTAGAAACTTTTTAGTAGTTAACTAATTATGGTTGAGAAGTGGTAAGGTTTCTTCTTTTGCAATGTTGAGGACTGATCACCTCTGACTTAACTGTCTAGAACTAGAAATGTTTCTGTGGAAAATTGGACATCAGAGTCTTTGCATGTCTTTGATTTATGTGGCGTTTGACTTATGTTTTTCAAGCTGTAATAGTTCACAATTTAAGTCCTTCTCACCACCACCACGCAACTCCAGAAAATATAGCATCTTTTAACTTGAGACCTCTGAGTTGGCCATACATGGAGATGTTAGGAGAGTTTTGTGGCAACCACGTTCCACAGGCATCTAAGGATGTGGTACAACTGGAATGAACCCTCCCATTTCATTGACAACATGTGTTACATATTATTATATGGCTCTGGCCTCTAGATTTTAATTTTTTGGTGACAGGATCTATATTTGAGGGAAGGAATTGTCTGGGCTAACTTTCTGTGTAATAATCATTTGGATTTAATGATTATTTTCCATGCAAATCTAAATAAGATGCAGACACTGTGGGTGCCAAGGATTTCTGTGTGAATCGGGGTAAGAATAACCAAGGGGCCTGTTCTCTGTTCGTGGTGAGAAAGCATCTCTTGGAAGCGAACACATATACATACTCGAATGAAGACTCTGATAAATGCATTGGTTGAATATTGACGACCCCAAACCATTACCACCAACCAGATGTGCATCCCGGCAGTCAATGTAGCAATCAGTGGGGGGTATTGAGAAATACTCAATTTTTATGTTTGTTTGAGAACCACAGACAAGAAAGCATTCTGCCTCAAGGTTATCTGATAAAAATGGGGCTGTTTAAAATCCTTTGTCTCAACCTTACCCTAACTTGGAGATTTACCTTCCAGATATTTATTTTTTTGTCCCGAGCCCCTCTCCCCTTTTCTTGGCTTATGCAAGCAGCACTGTAATAAAAAGTCTCAGACTCTCAGAATGAAAAACCAAGTTAATTTCTGCCTGAAAGATGCCAGTCTAGAAAAAAATGTTATTTCATTGCCTACTCAAAAATGTGCTATTTGAGCACCACTCTCTTTTATATATACTAATTTTCTGTATGATAAGATAATGAATTTTAAAGGGTATTTTACCTTTCACAATGTCCAAATAATGGTGGCTCAATTGTAACTGTGGTCTGACCATCAAGATTCTTTTGAGTCATCTTTTGAAGATTTTCCTTTTCTTTATTTGTTTGCCTTTCGATCCTGTAGGTATTCCCACAGTGTATAGTCTTCACTTAGAGCTGAAAGTTTTATCCCATCGCATCTTATTTCCATTTCCCTTTATCTTGGTTTCACCCCGAAACACTTAGGGAAAGGAAAATTCTTGGCCAGATTCTCAGGCCTTTGCTTGAGGCAAAGCTCCATGAACACCCATGAAGCAAAGACCACTGTTCTGAAAGGAACATAGACAATTGTTGTTTGGAATCCCTGTTGCTTGTAGGAATTTAGACATGAGAAACAATAGTTGGGCTGGAGAATGCAAATTGTAGCAGTGTCAGGAGGATTCTTTCCTATAGTAACTTGTGGTGAGTGTAAGGAATGATTGCATATGCAGTTTTATTGGAGGACAAATGAATGAGAAGCCAAATTCAGAAGAAGATGCAGAAGGGGCGTGATCCCTCATTGAAAATGATTATGTTTGTCACAAATTTGTTTCTGTAATTACCTCAAACATAATTGCCTGTTTTTGGATTTTGAGTGATGATTTTCTATTCAAATTGAATGAAGGAATGTGAAGTATATTGGCTAATACATGCTTCTTACCCAGATGAGACTTTCTTTTTCTTAAAATGAAGTTGGAACAATCTTCCTCCATAAGATCTTTTTATAAGCAGTATGAAAACAAAGCTAAAAAGTCCTTGATTCAAGGGTGGGATTAGGACACTCATCACCATTTAAATGGTTTCATGTAATCTTTGTATCCTCACAACTCATTTGATCATAGACATTAATGACCTTTCTTCCACATTATTGTAGAGACTACTAGTGTGATAGTTGGGAGGACTTACTATGTTCTAGAAGGACCTGATTTGGAAGTCCTTTGAGTTTTCAGCAGTTCACTCTTGGTGCATCATCTCAAAGCATTTTCTGAGAAAAGTAAACTTTCAGTTTTAAAATTTATCATTTTGAAAAGTGTCTGCAATATCTTCTTTTAAATTATTATTTATGTATTTATTAAATGTATTTGGGGTGACATTGGTTAGTAAAATTCTGCAGGTTTCACATGTACAATTCTATAATACATCCTCTAGAAATCTGCAGTATCGTAACTTCATCCGCCAGGAAAGAGCCAGAGCAGTGCTGATGATGCCCCTTTTCTATCCTTCATACTTTCCCTGTCACATGTTCAGTCTGCTGGTGACCACCTGGATATTACAATTGTTTCTCCAAGTGTTGTCTGTGTTGACTTAGGGATGCTTCTCTTGCCAGGAAACAATGTCATGAGAACCATCCATGGGGTGGGAGAGATGATGACCCAGATGGTGCTCAGTAGAGGCTCCATCTTCCCCATGAGTGTGCCTGATGTTCAGCCCAGCATCCACCCCATCAAGCAAGGGAACCCTGTCGAGCCTGAGGACGTGACCGTGATGGACACCAAGCTGAAGATTATTGAAATCTTACAGGTACGTGGCATCGCGAAAGCTAAGTGACAAACGCCGAATCGTATTTATTGGTTTAACTTCTTAAACTTTTTGCTCCAAATCGCCGTGTAAATATTCTGAAGTGCTATTGACCTAATTTTATTTCTTTTAAGTTAATGCTAAGTCTGGTAAGAAATCTCACACTGATACTATTTATTATAATATATTACTTACATTTGTTCATGCCCACTAAATATGCTCATGATGAGATCTAACAATTGTGGAGTGCTTTGAGGTTGACAAGACCTCTTTTACATGTATTTTTCTTGTTTACTTTGACCTTCATTGAAGAAGGATTTCAGAACTGGCAAAGTTAATGATTGAGTTCCAACCCTTTTTCTATTTTTAATTCAAGTGGACATACGATTCCATGTATTTAGATTTATCATTGTAGCAAGAAACTCAAATTTTTATTATTAACAAAAATGTTAATACTTGGTTTTAATTAGTTTTAGTATTTTATACAAGTGACTATCTCTCTTTATATTTTTGTTTCCAAGAGGTTAGGAATATTATATATATACATATACATATATACATATATACATATATACACACACACATATATGTATATATATATATAATTTATACATATATATAATATGTATAAATTAACCTAGTCTAATATGTAGCTGTATGAATTTAAAGGAGGTAAATTATTATTTCATGTCCACTGGTATAGTGAATAAATTTTCCATCACTGTACTATAAATTCTTAGCATTTAAAAAAAAATTGAAAAGTCGTTTTTTGATGCTTAAATTATATATACAGCATTTATTCCAGACTTGGAGAATGGAGCCTGGAGTTTCCAAGGCTGTATTAAGATTCTGGATACAGGTTACTGTCTTTCATCATAATTTAAAGTAGACTGAGCTACCAGAAGTGGGTTAGCAGTCCAGGAAGGGCCTGTACATTTGTATGTAAAATAATTAGATTTATAATCATAAAAGGTTTTACAGTTCCTCCAGGAATTCCAAAGGCTGAATCCTGAGAAATATTGGCAGGCCTCCCAACATTTTTCATGACCCTGAAAATCCCATAGTCTTCCTATTCTTAAACTGAGAAAGGTGGTGACCCCCCAGCCTGTGGACCTAACGAGCCCACAGCTTAACATCGTCCTGCTCATGGGACAACCTCTAAACTATGTGGCGTCATTTTAGTCCACAGTTACAGAAGAAGCAGCATTTAACAAATAATCTCTAACAGCTAAAAACTGATGAGATGGAGAGGCTATGGCAGGGGAGCTTAGGGCTGACTCATTTTTGCTGCCTTCTTTGGGCTCCGTGCATTTCTTGTTTAACCTCTGTTCCCACTCTGTTTTATGTGTCTCGGTGTCTGATCTGATTCGCTGTCTGTGTACCTGGGTGCTGCTCTTCTTAGAACATCTCTTCAAGAATGTCATTGTAGCCACGTTTCTCATGCAAGTTCCCTGCTCTCTGCTGGTTCTTCCTCCTCACTCAGAGACTTCCTCTCTTTTCCCCATCACTTTGCCTATCTTGTTTTTTCCCTTTTTTAATTTCTCCCTCATTCTCTCCCTCTACCTATATCTGGCCCTCTCGCGATACTCTTTCCCTGCCTTTGTTTTCATTCTTCTCTTTCCCCCTTTATTTCCACCATCCATTGATTTTTTATTTTCATAATTAAATATTTTAGAGGGTGAAAATTTTTATTTTGGTTATATTTATAAAATACAATTCTATGAGTACTAAACTTTAACTAAATTTAATGTGTTTCATTAATTCATGTTTTATTAATTTGTTCTTTACATGGGTTTTAAAAATAACCCTTATTTTTTAAGCATTTGTAGTGTAGCTTCTGCTCCCACCCTTCTCAAAACTACCAAATCTACTGGTCCTTTCTCAGGCCTCTTTTCCCATGATCTGTCTTGTGCTTTGAAAATCCCCTTATTAGCTAGAATTAGTTCTAACGGTATGTGTTGCAGTGCTCATTACATGCAAATAAGAGTCTCTTTGGTATCTGTTTTCCCCTCTCGATTATATGCTCTTCAAAGGTAGGTCTTATATCCTTGGAACCTTTTTTGTGCCCTTGGTACCTTCCTCAGTACCTGGCTTAAAAATGTTTGTAGAACTTAACTGAACATAGCTGACATGGAGCATGTTACTTCTCATAAAGAGCATAAAGAGGGGAGAGATTGAGATTCAACTTTGGACCTGTAGGTGTCAATCAGATGCTGGGTGAGCAGAAAGGAGAAAAAATGGAACTGGACTGGGGAACCAAAGAAAGTTTCATTAAAAAGGGGATTTAAACTAGACCTTGGAGGTATCTCAAAAGCTGGTTAGTATTGTGTGGAGGAGAAGAATATTCAAGATACAATGTGGACACTGTGAACAAATGTGAGGAGGCAAGAGAGACACTGCAAGCATTCCGTCATGTGCTGTTGGACAGAGAAGTGTGAGAGAGAATGAGAGAAAGGGGGCAGGAGGAGGAAAAGAGGGAGGAGTGTGATACAAGAGAGACATAGTGAGAGAGAAGGTTAGATGGTAGCACAAAATACCAAGTTTTCTAAAGCTTGCGTGACCACTGTTTACTGTCTAAATGAGACTTGTGAGACTGTAGGGGGTACTGATAATTTTGCTGGGGCAAAAGGTTATCTCAGGGCCTCGCCTAGGCACACTGTGGGTGGGGGAGGTAACCCGGGGTGAAACTACTTCTCTATTGTTTCCCTTCTGGACTCAGAAATCTATAGTACATACTGTTTCCTTCTCTGATCGCCACTGGATTCTGTACCACATGATTTAGCCCTCGATACTTTCTTAATTATGGGAACAATGCTGTATTTTGTTTTCCCAACTCCACCATTGGCTTCTTGAGAGCAGTGGGCTTCAAGTGTTTGCATTCATCATAGTGCCGAGCCCAGACAGGAACCCGGTTGACATTTCCTTCCTGTCAATGTATCAGTTAAGGAGAAGAAGGACAACAGCACAAACCCAAGGAAAAACAAGCACGAATGAGGCACAGCCTTGGTATGTGAGGGTGCTGTTACTTCAGCTGCCCTTTTGTAGCCTGGGTCTGGCACTGACTGTGGTATAGCCAGCATCTACACTACTGTACCTTACATTTCAGCCTCCCTGTGCATGAATGAGGACCAGAGCTCCAGCATTCTCCTCCCAGAGCCAATGGACACTCTGCAAATTTCTGTGAAATTATATCATCATTACCTCTCCATCTAGACCCATAGGATACATCTACCTGGAATATTCAGAGAGTAATCATAGAAAGTCAAGTTTCCTTCTTTCCAAAACTGTTTTTGGATTTTACTGACAGTGACTAATGGAAACATGTCACTTGTTTTTAGTCTTACAGCTGATGGACATGTATACAACTGAAGTGTTAAGTGTTTACCAATAAATGTTGATAGTTATGGTGTTCTTGATGTCGTGTAATGAATTATATTTCTAAACACTATGCTAATAAAAGAAAATTGTATTGTTTTTAATATTTCTTGTAGTTTATCCTGAGTGTCAGACTAGATTATCGGATCTCATATATGCTGTCAATATATAAGAAGGAATTCGGAGAGAACAACGAGAATGCTGAAACATCTGCAAATGGCTCTCCAGATACATTACTACCATCAGGTATCTCCTCTGTCATAGCATTTATTCTTAGAATTTTGTTTTCCTGAGAAACTTGAAAGTACCTTTCATATTAGAAAACACAGTGGTATTTCTATGAAACAAAAATGTGAAAATATTCTCCACCAATGACATGAAGGGACTGAAACAAAATGTTAAATAACTTTCCTAGATTGGTGGAGGAGGATCATTGGGGTTATTTGGTGCTAAGTCCTTTGAATACAGTATCTTTTATGCTCTGCAGAACTCTGCGATGTGGAGGTACTATTTATCGTGCCATTTTACATATAAGAAAACCAAGGTTGGAAGGGTTAAGTTACTTGCTAAGTTCATGAAAGTAGTGGAGCAGGGATTCCCTCTGGAGTCTCTTCAACTTCAGGGTCTGAATCTTTTCAGCATTATGCAATTTGGTGCAAATCCAAGGGGAATTTTTTTTTTTTTTGGCCTGGATCAAATAGCAATGTGAAATAAGCCATTGAGAGGAAAGGTGTTTTGTAGGAAGCCATTGCCCAGCTCTTGAATAAAGACATGACATTTCCCAAAGGCCTAAACATGTAAATGTGGCTGTTGGTTTTCATGTGTGTGTATGTGTGTTGTTCTTTTTACTTTTACATGGTTGTAAACGAGTACTATGTTTCAATTTTTCACATTTAAAAAGTATAAGAATAATACCAACTTATCTCTGAGTGTAACAGCATAATGATGAAAGAGTCTAAAAATGTAAAAATTCTGTGACAACAGAAAGTACCTTATGAAATCTAAGAAATATTACTTACATTCTTCTGGATAGACCAGGCCAGTCACAGCAGGCTGGGCACTATATTGAATGAAAGATTTAGCCAGTTAACAGAATTCTTTTTCTGGGGGTAGGATTTGTACACAGATAGGAAACTTTCTTTTAACCACAACCACTGTGCCAGCGTCAGGACCCCTCCTCTTCTTTTGTCCGTCAACCAATTTGACAGGAATGATTCAAGGATTTTTAAGTATGTAGGTAAAATAAATGCTAGGCCAAATGTCCCCCTAACCAACTCCTTAATGCCTCCAAAAGGCAGTGTGCCTCTGCAGAGTTAAGCTTGCCTAAGTGGGAAGTCACTTCTGGCACATTTGCAACAGTGTTGTTTTCATGCTTCCCAGAAGTGTAGAGCCCCAAAGGGCTATTTCCAGGAACGATATGGCAGAACCAGAAAGTCTTGCTGGCAGTTGCATTGACAGTAGCATTTAAAAATTATTGGCTCTCAGAAGCCAGACTTCTGGAAACAGGAGCTCTAAGTGTCAGTAAAGTATAGGAGGGAAAATCTAGGGGCACCCCCCAAAAACCAGTTCTCTGGCTTAGCTGATCTCTTGCATTGGCTATACCTGTAGAAGAGCGCTTTCTGGGGAGAATTATTTTTCTCTTTTTATATCTTGCCCTGTTTTCTTTCTATGCTTTGGATCTGAGAAATAAATTGTCTACTTACCATTTAAACATGTTATCTTAATAAAGATATCTGTGAAATATTAATGGTGGGACTGGATGAGGAATCATGACTAGTACACACACACACACACACACACACACACACACACACACACACACACACCATTTTTAAGCACCACATCCCACAAGGAGAAGGAATGGAATTTGAGAAGCTTAGGTAAAAAGACCATGTTGTTTTGAACTATCACATAGTGACAAAATTCATTATGGGTATATTTTGAATCTTCAGAAAACATTATGCTTCCATGTCATAACCCATTTAAATTATATGTACGTATATATGTAAGTGTGTGTGTGTGTGTAGTTGATGCATATGTGTATATATATACGCACAACTTTGTAAATGGTGGTTTCTGATCTTTTTAAGTATGTTTGACTATAGCAATATATATTTAAAAATGTAACATTCAATTTAAAATATTGAAAGCTAAGGTGGAACTATTAATATACTGTGACTTTTTAAACTCTTAATTGACTTTTGGCAGAAATTAAGAAAATGAGACAAAATAGTTTTAAGTACACTAATATTAATATATGTATTGTGACTCCTAATTACAAAAAGATAAAGAAGAGATTTTGCCATTTATCTTTGCAGCTATTGTTCCTGATATAGATGAAATTGCAGCTCAGGCAGAAACTATGTTTGCTGGAAGGTATAGTAACATTTGTGTATCTTTATCTTGTGATTAGGTTTTATTTAGAATTTTATTGATGCTTCATTATTGTTCACCTACCTATATCTATTTAATACTAGATCCTTTATTGTTGCCAACATAATTTCTGCCAGAAATGAAGCTGCTAATTTAATGCAGAAGAGAAAGCATAGCTTTTCGTTAGGTCAGGTTAAAAATAAAGACGAGAGATGAGATCAGTGTAGTGAACTTTTCCATGAATTCTTTGCTTTTCTTTCCTCAAATAATGATAGCACACGAATGTCCTTTAACTCCCCTGGTAAAAATATTGCTGCATCTGGCAAAACATTGCTTCCCTGAATCTGAGAAATTTGAGGCAAGAATGTCACTTCTTTCAACATCATCATTAACTTTATATGTGAGAAATAAAGATATTTTCTGCCAATTGGAAATATCTATGATTAGAGAAAATGAAATGCGTCTGACATGACTGCCCTCCTTTGCGATCAGGGGCCCTGCCATTTATTGTTTTTTAGTGTGTCTGTCTTTTTCATAAATGAAACTAATAGCAGTCAAAAAGAAAAGTGAAAAAAGGAAAATGTCTAAGCTACAAATTATTGAGCTCCTAGCATTTTATTACAAATCTTCCATGAGAACCTAAGCAAGTTTATGTATTATACTAAGGCTGTTGTTGCATTTTCTTTGGTTAGAAAGACAAACAAGAATGAAGAATCAAAGGAACCAAAATGGATTTTTATCTCTAGTGAACATTGGGTTTACTTTGTTTTTATACTGTTTTGCCAGTGTTTGTTGTTGTTGTGTTTTCCTATTAAATGGTTTCATTTCCTGGGAAGAGAGAATAAACCAGTGTATGACTTTCACCTTAAAATAAGTGGACCTTTAATCCAGTGCAGTCTTGCTCAGAGTCGAAATCTAAGAAACGCACAGAGCTGTTCTGGTGATGGTGGTGTGTGTGCACCTGGGCTCTGCCCAGCCCTCCCCACTTCTCATGGAGAGGTCTCTACAGCTCTAAGGAAAATCAGTCCTTGGTGCACATCCAGCCTCGGATGTCTTCTCAAGAAACGCTTTTGGATTGGTTCAGGTTCCTATCTGTTTTCTATGCCTAGGTGAGCAACTCATTCCAGTTTGCCTCGTACTTGCCCAGTGCAAGCACTTGAAAGTCCCCCATCCCGGAAATCTCCTCCGTCTTGAAAAAACTGGGACAGTTGATCACACCTGCTTTCATGGGCAAACACAAACTTTTCTTTGTGCTTTGTTTTGTCATCAGTTACAGGAGGAAAAAAAAAAAAGTAAAAATGTCTTCAGTTTTACTTCCCAATTTTGGGGGAAATTCATATAACTTTGAGAACGTATACATGATTTTAACTACTTAGGAGTAGATTTTATGTAACTATAAGTTGTTTTAGAATTATTTTTGGTTTTATAGAAAAGAAAAAAATCCAGTACAACTTGATGATGAAGGAGGCAGGACATTTTTACGGGTCCTCATTCATCTGATTATGCACGACTACCCTCCTTTGCTGTCAGGAGCCCTGCAGCTTCTGTTCAAGCACTTCAGCCAGAGAGCGGAAGTTTTACAGGCATTTAAACAGGTAAGATGGAGTACCATCAATGGTTCCATAGCAGAAGCTCCTAAAACATTGTTTATCACATCTAACCTGATTTCATGGTTGCAGAGTTAATGAGACTGTGCAGCTTTTCCTGGGGAGCCTTTCTATTTTTAAAGATAGATACGGCCTTGTCATAAACCAAGACATGATCTACTTCAGAAAGAGTTCCCCACAAGTGATTTTCAGTTAATATCTTTAATGTAAATGACAGGCACTAAGATTTAGGAAGGCACGGGTGGATAATACCATATTAAGAATTTTGTTGCCACTGCCGTTATTTTGACCTCAAATTTACTTAAAAATTTGGGTATTTTAGCAGTTGCTAACTAAACGTTTTTTGTGATTGAAAAATGTTTGCACCCAGAAGAAAGGGACTATTATGGATCTAATCTTTTTCTTTGTCATCTTTGAATGACACCAATTTTGAGGCTATTAATGAATAATACTGAAGTACTTACATGTGTTTCATTAATACTTGTTTTATTTAATAGAGCATTGATCTTCATTAGGAAGTTTTACAAGAATATGTTAAAATATGAAATAAAAGAGTAATTATATAGATATATTATTATGCATTATGTTTTGTATGTCTTATAATACACATATATTATGATAAAATAAAAGTTGATTTCATGAGGTTTAGACTCTACCAGTATTTTCTTCCACTTATTTTTATGTTTCTACCTCTTTTAAAACAGAGTCTCAGAAAAATTAACTTTAGCATTGAAATTAGTTAGGTTATTTTTTATTTTGAATAATTCTTTAGCACTTTGAAAAGCTTTGCTAGGGCTTACTATATATATATATATATATATATATATATATATATATATGCATATATATGTATATGTATATATGTGTGTGTGTGTGTGTGTGTATATATATATATATATATATATATATATATATATCTTTCTATGAATACATGTGAATGTATTGGATACAGTTCACAGATACTTCCAGGTAAGTTTTCATGGTCAATATATATCTAAAATATCCATAAATACTCTAGAGATATTAAACTTCACTTGAAAGACAAATATGTTAAAAGACTTGGCATTTTAGACATAAATGAAATAGGAATGAAGAAAGTCGATAAGTAAAATAAAGGTTCAAATTCTTCTTCTTCCAGGTGCAATTGCTGGTGTCCAATCAAGACGTAGACAATTACAAGCAAATAAAGGCAGATCTCGACCAGCTTCGACTAACTGTAGAGAAATCTGAGTTATGGGTTGAGAAGAGCAGCAGCTATGAGAATGGAGAAATGGGTGAAAATCAAGTAAAAGGTGGTGAAGAACCAATTGAGGTTCGTTTTCAGTATCTATTTTGAAATAATTCAGGCAATATCTTTTAAATCATATGCCCTACAGTCAAAATTGTTTATAAAGAAAAATTTTGTTCTGGGTAACAGAGCATAAAATTTTCATTTGCCAAGTCAATTAACTCCATAAGCCTGTACTTTGGCTAATTCTTGTCAATTGCTACCACTTCTTACCTCATCTGCCTACTTTTTCACTCTTTCTCTTTTCCGCTAAATCCTGGAATCAGGGCAATCGGAGGGAATGAGATGGAGTAAAAGACATGGATCCCAAACCTAGACCTGTAGAAAGAGGTGAATTTTTGTTGTCACCATTCACTGTAGCTGTTTATTGCAATCTGTAAATCCTTCCTTTCATTTTTATATATCCTTATAGCATATGTAAAAATATTTAAATGGAAGGGAAGTCTGCTTCATTGCCAACATGAAAATACCAAAAATCTGTGTCTGAGATAAAGAACAGTAAGATGATGATCATAAGTTTTCTTCTATATTGTAGTTTTCAGTGGGTTAACTAGTTGCTGTTTTCGCATTTCACTACATACCAAATAACCATTACATTTTTTTAAAGCACTGTTTTAATGGTAATGCTTAGATAAGCAGACCAATGCCAGTGTCATAACTGCTAGTATATTAAGTTCCTTAAGTGCCGTCTAGTGTTTTATTTAGTTGTTTATTAATCTGCAGGAATTTAAACTATTTAAAGGGGTTCCCTAACCCCACTTTTCTGTTTGTTGAAATAAACCAAAATCTATTGTAGTGAAGGGTGATGACAGACTGCATGATAGAGTCACCAAAATGCAGAGAAGTGTCAAAAGGAAGTTGAACTGGTGGGTTACTACTTCCTACCTGTCTCGGGACCAATTACCACTGATCTGCACAAAATTTTTGACTTCATCTTTTAGGAACTTTTTCTGTGGTTTCATGAGGCAAGTTAGTAGAATGTAGAGTTTCTGCTCCATAAAAATTGGTCTTATGACCAACATTTTTTGTTGTTGAAATAGAGTGCTTTCATAGCATGTTTAAGAAAATAAGAGAACATTTAACATTTACTTAGTACTTCCTATATAGCAGACATTTTTATACATGGTATCTCTTCAGTATTACAACAAACTTTGGAGATAGTTAAAGAGATCCCATTTCTAAGGAAGAACCAACTGAAACTCAGAGAACCCAAGGATTTTCTCATAGTCAAGCAGCTCTATGTGACTCAACTGAGATTTTAATTTAGGTATTTTTGACAATGAGTTCCAGGCTCTATAATGTAAGATTGCATTTTATGATATAATATTTAAAGATATTAAGAGATACAGTATGCTTTCACAAGGTTAGAATACCTCTTCCCTTTTCAAGTACATTATTTTATGTGTAATCTAGAGAATAAATACAATGTTGCTTCCCCTTTCAGAATATAATCCTTTTTTAAAAAAAAAAAACAAATAAACTAGCAAATAGCTCTAAAGCTTAGGAAAATGTATTATGCTGTTTGTAAAAGTTTGCCAAAAAAAAGTCACCTGTGTTTATAGACGAGATGTTCCATGAAGGTATTCATCACTAGTCTATAGGTTAAGTTCCCAATCTCTGAGGAAAGGTAGAGAAAGACCCTGTATCATAGTATATATCCATGCATCATCTTAGCAGTTTAATAAACAGTATTGATGTGGTGAAGAAGATGAGTAAGTCATCTGATAGCAGATATCTTAAAGATAAACCTGCATTACATGTGGGTTGTAAAACTACTTTTCTAGGGACTTCAGATGAATATAAGTCGGTGAAGCTGGAATCTATTTATTTGTTTAGTTCAGGATTTATCAGTTCAGGAAATGGTAATAATTTTAGGTACTTCAAGCAGGAAGTGATTTAATACAAGGAATTAAATTTTTGGGAAGTGTGGAATAGTACAGCTGCTACCGGACTATTGATTTCAATAGATAAACCAAATAATCATAGCTACGATTTAGATGTCCAGAAGCTGCTTTGGCTACTGACAAGACTGCTGCTGTCACCACCACTGACTCACACCTTAAAAGCATATGACCAGATAATGGAACACTCCTATCTGTTGGGATTTTTGTGTGTTTGTTTGTTTAGCACTCACAGCCACAGGAAAATGGCCTTGAATGGATAGCGTATTAAGACCATGGATTTAAGAGTCAGGCACCCCAGAATTTGCCATGTGTGTGGCTTTGGGCAACTTCTTTTAATTCTCCAAATTTTATCTTTATTGTCTATTTAATGGATACAATAATGGTACTTAGCCGTAGGACTGCTGTGATGGTCTAATGAGCAAAACTGTATGCACATGTCACTTAATATGACTTCAATGAGAAAATAGAAACAATAGGTGACCTATTATTTACCAACTAGTAGAGAAGTAAGGCTCCAGCTTTAATTAATTGTCTCAATGCTGTTATCATGGCCAACAGACTTAATTCTGAGGCTGATCTTTCTTATGGATGCATCACAGCAGCAACACCCTAGACAGGGACCTCTGCACAACACCACCGAGAAAGAATATTTATGCCTTTCTGGGTCTCCTGTTGAGGAGCAAGAAAACCACTTCCAAGTATCCCTCAGTAGATTTTACTTCTCATCTCCTTGGCCAAAGCAGGGTCACATGTTTACCTCTAAAGCAATGGACTATAAGATTAGCTTAGACTAAGTAAAAGATGCCCCTCAAGCTAGGATACCTTTCCCTCGTGTTACACAGGGGAAGGATAGATGGCAGAACAAAACCAGAATCTGCTAGCAAGGAAGAACAAAAAAAGGATGTAGGTTAGCAAACAACAGTCAGCAGTCAATGACTGCTTGTTATAGTTATTATTGGTTTTTATGTGCAACGTATTGTGCTGTTTATGGTAGATACGGAATTATGAAATCTCAGAGTTAAAAGGTACTTATAGGGTTATGAAGTCCAATTCCTTTGTGATATTTGTTTTCTCTCCAAATAGCTCATTGAAGTGAGATATTTCTTGAAACATACTTCTGTGATGGGAAATTCAGTGCCTCTTCAGGCAGCATATTCTATTGAAATTAAGGTATAGCTTGAGAAATAAAATATTATCAGTTGGAAGTCTCTATGGTCCCTGTCTGTATCCCAGAGGAAACCACTACCATGAATTTATGTTAATAATTTCCTCCTTTTCTTAATGATTTTACCATATGTGTCTGCATTTCCAAAACATACGAAATACATGAAAAATATTTCATTTAGTCTGCGTTGGGTGTGTTTTTAATTCTCCATCCTTGATTTTTTGATTATTAGTTTCAGGTATACAAAATAACCTAATGATTAGACATTTATACCCCTCACAAAGTGATAACCCCCCCAAGTCTACTACCCCTCTGACATAACTATTACAATACCATTGATTATATTCCCTATGCTATACTTTATGTCCCATGACCAAATATTTTTTAAATTATAGTTCACGTTTAATATTGTTTTATATTAGTTTCAGGTGTACAGTGTAGTGATTAGGCATATATATATATATATATATATATATATATATATATATTTTATGAAGTGATCCCCCGATAAGTCCAGTACCCATCTAATACTATACATAGTTTTTACAATATTTTTGACTATATTCCCCATACTGTATTTCACATCTCCATGACTATTTTGTAACTACCAATTTGTCATCCTTGTTGATGTATAGCTGCAACTCATTCATTTTCTCTAATACACGTTATTACTTTTATGTGAATTTTATCCAGGTAACTGTTGATGGACATTTTGATTCTTTACAGTTTTAGGGTTTTAAAGAATATTTGCTACTAAAAGCATTGCTGCTACAAAAACTTTTAAGTTGTAAGATGCACATGTTTAAGAGACTATTCAGGATATATATTTAGATGTACAACACCTGGAATGTTCACCTTTAACCAAATAATCCCAGTTGCTTTCCAAAGAGCAAGTGACAGCAGTATATGAGAGTTTCCATAGCATCCCATCCTCATGGCTGCTGGTTTTCTCATTTTTCCATGTTTGAAAATTGGGTGTGTTTAACGTATCATCTCTATTGTGATTTTTTATTTTGAGGGATTACTTATGAGGTTGAGCATGCTTTCATACGGGTATTGGCCATGTCACTTCTTCTTCCAGTTTAGATTAAGCTAAATTCTGTATGGGCCGGTAGTTAGACCCTAACAATTCATATTTACCTACTTCTAAGGTTAAAAATACATATATTTTGGGGTGGCTGGATGGCTCAGTTGGTTGGAGTGCAAGCTCTGAACAACAGGGTTGCCGGTGCGATTCCCACATGGACCAGTGAGCTGCGCCCTCCGCAACTAGATTGAAGAAAACGAGCTGTTGTATATATAAGTCGCCATTTTCAATCTTTGTTGCAGGGAGCGCAGCCCACCATCCCATGTGGGAATTGAACTGGCAACCTTATTGTTGAGAGCTCATGCTCCCCTCTGGAAGCTCAGTGGCAGCTCACTGTCTTCAATCTAGTTGTGGAGGGTGCAGCTCACTGGACCATGTGGGAATCAAACCGGCAACCTTGTTGTTCAGAGCTCACGCTCTAACCAACCGAGCCATCTGGCCACCCAGTTAAAAATATTTTTTACTTCAGTCTTCGTGATGCTAAAATTTCAAACTTGAACACAATATTTTCATTTGTTATTTCTTTTTTTCTTTATTGTATTGTGTTGTATTGTATTGGTAAGATACAATTGGTAAGATATTTCAGTACAATGTTGACTAGAAGTGGTGAGAACGGGCATCCTTGTCTTGGTTCTGATTTTAAAGGGCATGATCTAAATATTTCACTATTGAACATAATGTTTATTGTATATTTTTTGGTAGATACTTTTTATCAGTTGAGGCTATTCCCATCTATTCCTTGTTTCCTAGTTTATTTATTTATTATCCTGAATATTTATTGATTTTAATTAATGCAGTTTATGCATCATCTATCAATATTATGTTTTTTAATCCGCTAATTTTAATAACATGAATTGTAAACAGAGCTTCTACCATAGGAACTTTGCATTCTAGAGTGCATGTATTTTAGTGATATCTTTTACATTACTAGTTTACTAATTAGTACTGTGTTTAGGATTTTACATCTATCTGTCAATAAGATTCGTCTGTATTTTTTCTTTCTTGTACTATTCCTCTGTGGTGTTTGAATCAAGGTTGGACTAATCCCATAATAAAATGAGTTGCAGAATATTCCCCTTTCTTTGTGTAAGACTGGAATGATCTCTTCTGTGAATGTTTGGTAATACTTCTCTGTAAATTTGCCTTGGGCCTTGGATTTAGTTAGTGGGAAGATTTTAATTATTGATTTATTTTTTTAATGGTATAAATTAACTCAAATTTTCTTTTTTGGGTCAGTGTGTTTTATATTTTTCTAGCCATCTACTTAAGTTTGCAAAGTTATTGTTATAAATTTGTTCATAGTCTTTCATTGTCTTTTAAAATTTCTCTTCTATCTGTAGCTTCTTACCCCTTTTTTATTCTTGAAATTGTTTATTTATGTCTCCTTTCTTTTCTGTAGCTCAGTCTTATCAGAGTTGTACATATTGTCTTCATCCTTTTAAAAGAACTTATTTTGGCTTTTTTGACTTCTGTATTTATTTGCTATTTTATTATATTTATTGTACTATTCTCTAAACTTTTATGTTGACATATTTTCAGACTTTAAACAAATTTAATGGTATATATTTTCCCCCCTAAGGAGCCACCTTACACAAATTTTGACAAATGGTATTTTTATTATTGTTCAGTATTAGATATTTAAACATTTCCATTATGATTTCGTCTTTGGCCCAGAATTATTTGGAAGTGAGTTTTAAAATTTCCAAATATGTAGGCAAAATTTACCCTTTTTTTGTTACTGCATTTTTGATTAATTAATTTGTGACAAGAGAGTGTGATTATGATGATACAGCTCTCCAACATTTTTTGAGACTTGCTTTTTGGCCTATTATGCCATCAGGTCTTATAAATGTTTCATGAGGATTTGAGAAGAATGTGAATGAGTGCTTGATCCCTTATATATGGCTAGCAAATCAAGCTTATTAATTGTGTTTAAATCATCTATCTACTTACTAATAGTTTTGTTTTGTTGACATGTAAATTATCGAGAGAGATTTACTGACATTTCCCACTACAATGGTAGGTTTATCAATTTTCTCCTGTAGGTCTATTAATTTTTATTTTATATGTTTTAAAGCTATTTTATTAGATGCCTATAAATTTAACATTATTTTTTATTGGGAACAAAATACTTTCGTCAATTGAGAGTTATTTTCTCTCACTTCTAATTACATAATTCCATGTCTTCTGGCTTCTGTTGGTGTGTTGAAAAGTTTGCTGTCTGTTGGATAGTGTCTTGCTTCATTCTGAAACTCTAAATGTGTGTTAAACCTTATTATTACCTCCAGATCTTTTAGTTTCCTTTTTATGTTTTCCACACATGGACTTTGTACTGAATTTGAATAATTTCTTTAGACTCATCTGAGTTTTTTCAGGTATATCTTTTTGGCAGTTTATTCCACCTATTGACATTTTAATTTCAGCCATTTTTCATACCTGAAATTAGATTCTTTTCAAGTCTATTTGGTCATTTTTGATCATCTTTCATTGCTTGCTGTTTTTGTGATCCCATATGACTATTTTATAGCTTGTATGTAATAATTCCAGGATCTGAACTACTTGGGAATTTCTTATGATTCTCACTCATGTTGTTTCTTTTGTTATATTTTTGTTCATCTTTGATTATGAGCTCATATCTTTTTTAAAATGGACTTTATTTTTAGAACACTTTTAGATTTAGAAAAAAAGATGTGCAGAAAGTACAGAGCTTTCTCATATATTAACTCATCTCTCCAGTTCCCCATTATTAACACCTTTCATTAGTGTGGTACATTTGTTACAATTGGTGAGCCAATATTGATACATTGTTATTAATTAAAGTACACTGTTTACTTTGGATTTCACTCTTTGAGTTATAAAATTCTGTGGGTTGTGACCAATACTTGTCATGTATCCACCATTACAGTGTTACACAGAATGGTTTCACTGCCCTGAAAGTCCTCTCTGCTGGACCTAGTTGTCCCTTCCTCATGAACCCCTCAGCCCTTGGCAACCTCTGATCTTTTTACTCATTCTATAGTTTTGCCTTCTTCAGAAAGTCATATAGTTGGAATCATACATATATAGCTTTTTCGGACTGGCTTCTCTCATCTAGCAATATACTTTTGAGGTTCTTCCATGTCTTTTAGTAACTCGCTAGCTCTTTTTTTTTTTTTTAAGTCACTGAAAATACTCCACTGTCTGGTTGTACTATAGTATGTTTATCCATTCAGTTATTGAAGGACATCCTGGTTGCTTCCAGTTTTTGGCAATTATGAGTAAAGCTGCTCTAAACACATGAGTGTAGATTTTGAACTCATATCTTTTTGACTTCAGATCTGGAGGTAGAAATCTGACATGTTTTCTTCCTTAGAGTATTTGTGACTACCTCCGTCTATGGCCAGGGGGCGCTGCTGCCGGAGACCGAGTCTGAAGGCAGGAGACTGGTTGAGCTGCCCAAACTTGACACTTATTAAGAGTTGACTTAGATAGTCTCTGGGTTGCTGAGCTAGTATAATTGACATTTGCCGTCAGGGAAAGTTAACGTGTTTCCTTGAAGCTTGGAGCTCTCTGATCTGGTTTCGGGTTACTTTTTTCCCTTTATAGATGGAAGGTGGGGTCTTTTGGAGTCATCCTTTGTTTTCTGTAAGCTGAGAAATGTGCTTAAAATAGGTTCTATATCTGGGATCTAGTTGTTTTGTAATAGGGCCATTTGCAGTTTTAAGTTTGCTATTCTTACAGAAGTGCTTGGGAGTGTGTTTACTTAGATATTTAGTAACTTTAAAAAAACTATGAATTTAGATTCTTTGGAACTTTGTATGTGGGGTTCCTTTGAGGCTTATGTTTAATCCAGAGAACAATTCATTTATCTTTGAGGCACTTTGAAACACTACATTTTGTAATGATATTAAACAAAGTTTTTGGCTTGGACTATTTAGGGCCCCTTTATTAGTGGGAATTCTAGTCCCAATCATGAGTGAAAGTGCATTTGTCTTTGTATATAGAAACTCAACAGTTTTTCTCCTTTTTTTTTTTGATCAAGCCAAAACCAAGATAGGTACCCCTTTGCTTTTCTGTGGGCCATGTCTTTCCCTGGTTTATCACTGTGGGTGTCTACTTTAGATATTCCTGGTTCTAAGGCAGGGTCTCTGATCAGGCCTTTGTCTTGCTTGGAAACCAGGATTTATTTCTGTGTGTGTGTGTGTGTGTGACATATCCATATTATCAGGTACAGATTGATGCCCTCAAGGTCAATAATATATCCAGTGCTTGATTACTGCTTGGAAAATTTTGATGTATTTTTATGGTGTCTAGCCTCCATTTGCTTCCTTCCCTTTACTAACAAGAGGTCTTTTGAATATCTTACCTGTCACTTTTAGATGTTGTACACTCAGAGGGGTTTCTCTGCACTTGGGCTTTGTCATATTCTACATGTGACAGTCTGTAACAGTGGAAAATTCTTTATTTTAAGCCAATCTATTTGTCCTTGTAATGTCTGTTTATTGATGCCAGTTCTGAGGCAATGTGGACCCTGTCTGAATGTCCTCTACTTGACTGCTGTCATGTTTCCCCAGAGCAAAATCCTTCTTTGGAACATTCTGCTTAACGTGTAATTTCAGTCCATTCAGCATTATGCTTACCTGTCTGTGTATACACCTGATTTTCTCATTTCCCTTCTTAAAGTTTGATACCTAGAATCATTATCTAATATTTGAGAAATGGCTGTTGCCCTCAAAGAATGAGCGCACAGAATGGACCTCCATAAAACACCCTGACAAAGTGTCTGATTCAGGACTGAGCTGTGTTGAACAGAAAAGGAAGAAGTCAGGGTGAACCTGACTCCTTGGAGAAGGCCTCACTGACGATTTTGAAGGATTGGGAGGATTTAGTTAGCTCATGTATTCAAGAAGAAAAAGAGAAGTTGGTTTCAATCAGAATAAGTGATTTGTATTTGAAGTGGCTAGAACTTGGGAACCTTTGAAGATTCTTGGGAGGAAGGTGGAAAAACAGTCTACTGTCTACTGTCGTGGAAAACAGTCCTGCAGAATTCAGGGTAGTTCATCAGGACAAGAGACTAACTAATGGTGGGGACCAATTAGGAGCCTCTTATCCAAATTCTGGTGTGAAGTTATGCAAGCACGATCTAGGGAGGCGACTCTAGAAATGTCTACAGGTAGGTGGACTGAGAAGCCAGGAGAATGGTACATTTATTATAAATTAATATAAGGAACAAAAAGTGAGAAACGACAAAATTACTAACTTGTACACAGACAAATAATCTATGTTATGCAGTGACCCAACTGTCAAAGATAGTGACAATTTATTTTAAACAGGGTGAAATATATCCCAGTATCAGTGTAAATAGCCAGTAGCAGGCAGCATGCAGTCTAGCAGGCCAACACAGATAATAATCCTTTGTTGTTTAGTAAATCTTTACAAAGCCTCCAAACACAGGACGATTGGGATTGTTTGAAAATGGCTCATACTGGTCTAACTTTGTGCCTGCTTAGATAACAGAAGAACTGATAACATTAATGTGATACTTCATTTTAGTAATAAAAATATGTTTCGAATAACCTAACAGTGTGTTTTTGCTTTGTTTTTTTCTCAGTGGTAAGTTCTGTGGGCTCTGGGCAATAAATGTGAATTTATAATCCATCTACTAACAAATATCAGCGTGATCTCAAATTTCCCATACTGTAGTTGATCTCTTATAAGTAGGGAGGAGGATGGGATTGACTTGGTCATCTAGGAAGCCCACTGCATCCCTAGCACCTATGAGCTTTGTTACCTGTTGTGTATTATAATGTTTTCCCTTTATTATTAAACTCATCTTCCAGGGCATTAAAAGACTATACCATCATTGCTGAAAACTTAAAGGCTAGAGTACAACAAGTTGGCAATATCAGAAGCATTACTAACTCATCACATTCAAATATATGTTGACTTCTAAATACAGGAAGGAGGGCGTAACTCAGGAAACCATATCCGAGTGGGTTAAGTCAGGATTGCCCTTCATGTTCATCCACCTCTATTAAGGGTTGAGAAGCAGGTCACTTGAGCATCATAGTACTTCTAAAAGAAGTTCTCACTCATTTATATTGGTTGTTAATTTTTTCTTTATAATGATGGTGTGTCTGTAACTGTGTATCTATATTTATCTCTATATCTGTCAACCCTATTTGTGGTTGCCTGCTTCTTTTAAAGAAACTTCCACTCCTATTAATGTAAAGTCTGATGTTTAAACCATCTATCTAGTTTTTACTTCAAAGACTGTATTTTCATTTTCAGGGTTTCTGCATGGTTCTTTCTCATATCCATGCATTGTAGAATCATTTCTGCCTATTTTCACTTCATAATTTTTGTTCTTTTAATGGATGTGTGATATAAAGAACAGGATTAACTGAAAACTGTCCCTGGGGGCTGGCTCACTCTGGGTTGTCTGGAGTTGAGGTAGGGTAGAGGTGGGGGGATTGTGTTCTCTTCCAAGACTCTTCTCTTCCAAAATTCTACCCTATTTTGGGTTCTTATCGGACCTGTGGCTTCTACCCCTCAGCAGGAGCAGTCCAATTTCTATGGGCCCCATACTTGGTGTCCCTGATCAATTTCTATAAACAACAAGGCACCTAAATCCAGACTGCCTGGTGCCCAGGAAGTTTGTGTGTACCTTGATTGATAGGTTACTCTCAAATTTGCCCTTCAAGGAGTTATTATGTGGTAAGGGGGTGGGGGAGGGGTTCACTTGGAAACCTAGATCTGTACTCTTGTTCAACAGAGAACCCAGAACCTCTTTGTGGGATGATGCCAAGATGGGGACACATGCCGACGCTTGGCTTGTAGTGTCCCCTTTCCCAAGAAAGCCATCCCTTATCCATTCTGAATGATGCTGTGGAGACATCCTGAGCATGTGGCCACCGTAGAGGGGTCCACCTGGTGTGAGAGATGTTATTTCTCACTTTGCCTCTAGGGTTATTTGAAATACATTTATATTTAACAGTCCTTTCAGAAGATTTCTTGATTATTTGCATTTCGCTGGGAATGACACAATCTCATTATTGAGTTTTTTATGTTGCCTTTCTTAATGTGAACTTTACTCATAGGCATTTGTAGTTTAGTTTGCAGGTTGACCTTAGTGAGAGAATGAATTTAATTCCTTCTCTCCCTCCCTCTCTCCCCTTCCCCTCCATTGCTTTTTCTCCATTTCTCTGTAGGAATACCATCTTTGTCTGATGGTTGTTCTGTTACCTCTAGATTCCATTACTCTTTAAAAGCAAAAACGGGTTTCCATTCTTTGCCTACCACATCTGATCTTTTTTCTTTGTTGAAGTAAGTACGTAGATTGCTCTAGAAAGATACCTTGAAAGAAAATTGTGCTCTCCCAAGTGTTAGTACTTTGATTCTGCACAGCAGACAAGTAGTTCTACATAAACTTTGTTTCTTCAGCAAAACCTGTGATTGACTCTAGACAAAAGTAACTGGTAGACTGTCTAACCTTCATGGCTGGGTACAGAAAAGTCCATGTGTTTTAGACAGAATCTTTCTACATGATCTGATCAATGAGGAGCACTATGGTAATTCCATGAACTTCTATCCACTAATTTTGGAGAGTGCTTTCCTGGGTTTTCTTCTATGGAATTTCTTTTTTTTGGACTCTAATTTCTATTTTTGCCACAGACTACATTGTATATTTATTTTACTTGTTTAAATCTAACATTACATATTCCTGTCCTTTATGCCTGAGCTAATATTACTGAAGGTGATTGCCAGAGGAGTATCACTTAATGACTCCTTATTAACAAGACTTGCATCTGAAAACTAATTTTTGGTGTTAAGCCAAATGCTACTTTACACATCTTGATTCTATTCGGTTGCAATGCAATTCTTATACCGTGTTTCCCCGAAAATAAGACTGTGTCTTATATTACGTTTTGCTTCAAAAGATGCATTAGGGCTTATGTTCAGGGGATGTCATCCTGAAAAATCATGCTAGGGCTTATTTTCTGGTTAGGCCTTATTTTCGGGGAAACATGGCATGTAAAGCTTAACTCTTCCGAATTTGTTTTTTTGAATTACTTCCAGTATAAGAATCTTTTCCCCTCTTGTCTTCTGGCCTACATTGAAATTAATGCTGTTTTAGCTTCAACTTAGTATTTCCCTTCATGTTATATAAAGGAGAGCTACTCTCTGACTCATTTGTTTTTTCACTTTGCCATTTGTTCTCAGTTTAATGTAAGTTGTTAGTGAGATTAAAGTTCTTATAAGGTTTCTTTCGTCAGCAAGTGGCTTACAATGAAATGATAGAAGTTGATTCATTCAGATTGGCACATATATGTGTCACTAGACCAGGCATCAACATTTCTGCAATGATTCCATGCTAAGAAGTGAGTCTAAAAGAAGGACTGATGCCTTCCTCTCTTACTCTGTGCATGTTACCTCCTTCTCACAGCCACGTCGGGGTGATTGTGACTAGGGAAGCTTCCTGCATATCACATAGCAGGTGTCAGATGCAGTCTCTGTGGGCGCTATTATATCATTATTTTCATTTCCTGTACAGCTTTTTTATTTTAGGTCACCCTGCTGACTAACAGGCTGCCGATTCTTCCTACATTTTATGTAATAGTGGCAAGGATTATATCAAAAGTATTATATATTGTACTATATAAAGTATTCTAAAAAGTATTATATAAAAAGTATGGTACATTGTTGTATTATAATGGTTCCTATTGTATTCTTATGAAAGCAGCTATTTGTTTACATTGAATAGACCTATCATTAGTATAATCCTTGTTTTCCTCAATATCTCTCTAAGCAAAGAGAATGCACTTCAATGGCACACCCTTTTTTGTTACCTCATTTATCAGAGATCAGATAGTCAAGGGTATTTGGGGTGTTTTCCAGGATATCTGATGAAACATCAAATGCTAATTCACATGACATCAAATGAGTCAGAAAATACCAATATTGTGTTTGTCTTGGGACAAAGAGAAAGGGAAACAGGTTTGGGGTAAGGTCAGGAATACATATTTACCCTCTGAAGGGACGGGATTTGGGCCTGAGTTGAGTGAAGTCTGGAGAGAGCTTATCCACCAGTAGTGATGGACACAGCTTCCTCGGTGAACTGTAGATGTTGGGCCAAATTTTCAAGCAGCCAATCAAGGAAGCAGAAACTGTCAACGATGACCCCATGATGGTCCAAATTAGCTTTACATTCAAGGTCAGATAAGTAGATCTCGAGTGATTTTAGGGATTCTGCCTCTCCCTAGATAGCTCCCTGCATGCCTGGTATATGATGTTACTCTTAGATGGCAGGGAGAAAAAAATACCTCATCATCCCACAGCGAGGTTATCATTCAGTTTTCTGAACGAGGTGACATTTATTATGAAGAGCTTTGACTAAATTATAATCTAATTGGTCAATGAAGTATACAAGACTGACTATTAGATTTTTTTTTTTTTTTTTTTTTTTTTTTTTTTTTTTAATGTTTTGGAGCAAGGAGAAGGGGAAAGGAAGGCATTTGAACTCTGAAGTTGGGAGGAGAGTGATTGGTAAATGATGCCACTGATTCAGTTGAACAGCAGTTAGAGAAAGAGAAGGCTAGGGATACAGATGGTGCACAGAATGCTTTACAGTCTCGCTGACTTGACAGCATTGCTGAGGAAGGACATCCTTCAACTTCAGTAGGGTTCAGTAGGGACAAAGAGAAGACATGCACTGAGCTATTTTAATCATGCAGTTGCAGCTGCAGGCAGTTCTGCATTGTAGGGTTCTTTTTCAAAAGCATGATTGCCCTTGTTTACATGGAGGAGACAGATCCCCACTAATTGGTGCCAATATTTAGTTCACCATCCAGTTCATACAATATTATTTTCTTGTATCATTTGTGCTCTTAGTATGCAAGTTTCCTTGCCTGATGCAGAATACATTTTGGAGTGAAACTCTATTCAGAACCGGGGTTTGTTTAGATGTTTGCTCTCTGAACCCTGCTAGAACCGTGCTGCCCTTCAACTTGATAGACTTTTAGAATTTTCTAGACTCTTCTAGATTATTCTTGCTATATTGTTTGTAAATTTATTACTTTATATTACAGAATATCCTAAGCAATTAAAAATCTAGCTGCCTTTATAAAATCACTTAACTAAGCATTTTTTCATATTCCTTTAGAGAAAACAAATTTAAATTCTAGACGATAGGAAGCAATTACAATAAAGTACGCGTACTTCTGGAGTGTTATATTTGTTCTTTGTCACTACTGTCAAAAGAATAATTTGGAATCCACTATAAGCATGGAACTGTTCTTAGTGTTACACATTATTTTTTTTGAGCCTACTCAGCTCTAGGACTCTGCATAAAGTTACACTTGTACATTTTGCATGTTACTGATATTTTGTCATTAGAATAAAGCCAAGGCTTTGAAGATTTCACCACTGACCTAAGACCAATATTGCATAGGATATTAAAAACATAGTCAATTTCTGCCCTTTCTGGAGGCAAACTCTTGCAACTCCACTTGGAACATTTCGCCATCAAAATAAGAACAAACACACAAAAACACCTAGCTGTAACTGCATAGTTTATATATTTCTTAAATTCCCCTGATCACTGCTTTGTAATCATCTAGATGTTCTGTGGGTTAATATTTTTGTTCAGTTTAATTACACTGAATTATTTTCTGAAATTAAAAGGAGCTGTTTATTGAATTTTCCAGCATTGCCTCCTTTTGTTGACTGCTGGCAATTTTAAATTAAAATAATTATTCTTTATAATTCTCATACTTACAGAGGTTAGCATTGTCTGTACCTTCCCTTGGGCTGAACTAAAGAGTTTTTTGTAATGTAGTATGTTTTGCCTGAGATTACTTTTCTTAAAACAAGACCGTTGTTTTTTCTTCAGGTCATTGTTTGAAAAATAGACTTAAATATATCTGCCAAAGGTTTGCCTTTATTTTAAACTGATGTTTTAAAAGTTGACAATTATCAGAAAGATCTTCTTTCCACCTAAGGAGCTTTGTAAACCTTTGGATTTGGTATTAGGTATCTTAATAATGCTTTGTAGTACAAAACTGGTTTTCTTTAATATGTTTTCTCTTCCAGAAAAAAAAGAAAATGAAAATGGTCTTTTTAAAATTCAACCTCAACCTTTTTGTGATCAAAAAAGGAAATTTAATTACATTTCTACCTTTTGCAATTTCTACTTCTCATCAATAAATGACTTTTGCTATCAAATAGAAATCCTGTTTGTCTCATTCTCTGACCTCCAGTCTCTTTCCATCTAAATAGCTTCCATTGGAATCTGTACTTGGGTTCCTTCCCTCTTTACACTGGCTTCACTTACACATATAATTTTTCATTTTCTTCTACAACTTTTAGGATTCACTTAGTGTTTATTGTCTTGCAGACAATATTTTGCATTTTTTTTCTCTTTTATTTACCTGGGGTGGAGTTGGACTGCTTCTATTTTCCTCCTAGAATTTATTAGGATAGATAGATGACACAATGCTGGAATCTAACAGTAATATTTTGAATATCCTTTAACTTTTGCAGTTCCAATTCTATTGAATGAAAGAGATAGGCGGTCTGAAAGGTAGAAGGTAATCTTGAAAAATGTGTCACAATAAAATACAGAGAGTGGGGTTTAAAGAAAATGGTAATGAACCACGGAAGCAAATGCCGAAGGATGTTTGGGTAATTATGAGTCATTGGCACATAAAGCAATTTTAGTACAGTGTGTTACAGAGGATGGTTTTGAAACCTTTAGTGGGAACAATAATCTGAGATCCAAGATCACTTCCCAGGATGGGCAGGATTACTGAAAGTGCTTCGTTTGGTTCACCTTGGCCATATATATATTTTTTAATTTTATTAGTTTCAAGTGCACAAGACAAAGCAAAACTTAGATGTTTATCATTTATAGCCCTCACACTGTGTGAACCCCCCTCTCCCTATCCACTATCCCTCTGACATCGCACAGACACCTTGGCCATATTTTTAAGGAGAATGGAAAGATTCAGTAGAGGTAGAAGCTTCTGCAGTAGAAACGGATAAGCAGGGAGAGGAGGCAGGGAAGATGGAATTTTAAAAATCCATGCACCAAAAGTTTGTTTTGTCGGAGACACAGAAGAGAACACAGACAGTTTTGAGAATGATACTGGAAATTTTCAAGTAGAAAGAGGAAATGTCATGTAGGGGAATTTCCATATGCTCAGTAAAATGGAAGAAGTTTTTTTTTTTCCCCCTCTTTCTTTCTTGGTTTGCATTAATTTTGTGATCTGCCTTGGAACGCAATAGGAACAATAGCTTGGGACAAATGAAATTATATCAATTGCCTTCATATATTTTTGTCACTTTCTCCTGAGCTTAGATTGGGATCCCCTTTAACTGAGAGCCCAACACCATCAATATAGTCAGGAGTTTAGGGTGTTTTCTGACCCAAGTTGAACTTGATGTTTATCCCCAATGCAATTTTGTACATATTGTAAATCAGGAAGGTAATCAGACCCCACTTTACCTGATCATTGCCCACACTTGCAACATGCACTGTCAGTTCTCACTACTTTGTACTCTCTGTTAGGTGTGTTCTTTCTGCAGCGCCTTAGGCTAAGGTGACTTCTTCACCTGATGAGTGTCCCCCTGCCCTCCCACATGTCTCTCATATTTCACTAGTTTTCATCTTTGAAGACCTTGCTTAAACTTGACCTCCTTCGTAAAGCTGTCTAAAGCTATAGCTAATCTCTCCCCTTCTGGTGAATTCTGCTCAGTCCAAACTTTATTTTTAAATTTCTTTCTATTTTCTTGGGTAGACTGTGATTTTTCTTGTGGGAAGGGCCATACCTTCTATTTCTTTTAGATCCATTCACTTTGTCAGGTGTCAGGCATGTGTTAACTTTTACTAAATGTTCATGTATTAAATTGTTTGTAACTGGTGTTTTATTTTTACTTGGTAACTATAATAGTATTTAAAATACGCATGCTCCTAATATTTGTTTTTTTATTGTACGCCACGGATAATGGAATATTTTTGATGTTTCAGGTCCTCTTAATAAGCTTCATTAATTTCGTAATTTAGAATATTATTTTCAATTTAAATTTTATTTTCCTTTCTCTATTTTCACTGTTTTCTACATGTTTCTTTGGTCCCAAGCCTTTTTCGTTGGTCCCATGACTTTTTTAGGATGTTGTGGTAACTTGGCAGAGAATTCCTGGGCTAAGGTATTCTTTCCTTTCATTTCTGAAATGTTTTTCAGCTGTTATCATCGTCTTCTTCACTTTTTTTTCTCTTAAGTTCATCACTGATCGTATAATTATACCTTTTATGCCCTGGGTTTTTACTATTCCTTCTCTAGGCAATATAAAACCATGATATTTCGGATATATTTAGCATAAGGAAATGCACTGATACATAATAAATTTTTATTTTATTTATTTATTTTATTTTATTTTATTTTGGGGGGGGTGAAGGGGAACAGGACTTTATTGGGGAACAGTGTGTACTTCCAGGACTTTTTTCCAAGTCAAGTTGTTGTTCTTGCAATCTTAGTTGTGGAGGGCGCCATTCAGTTTCAAGTTGTCCTTTCAGTCTTAGTTGTGGAGGGCGCAGCTCAGCTCCAGGTCCAGTTGCTGTTGCTAGTTGCAGGGGGCGCAGCCCACCATCCCTTGTGGGAGTCGAGCCGGCAACCTTGTAGTTGAGAGGACGCGCTCCAACCAACTGAGCCATTTGGGAGCTCAGTGGCAGCTCAGCTCAAGGTGCGGTGTTCAATCTTAATTGCAGGGGGCAGAGCCCACCATCCCCTGTAGGACTCAAGGAATCGAACTGGCAACCTTGTGATTGAGAGTCCACTGGCCCATGTGGGAATCGAACTGGCAGCCTTTGGAGTTAGGAGCACGGAGCTCCAACAGCCTGAGCCACCGGGCTGGCCCCAATAACTGTTTATTTTTAACTGAACTCATTCATTGTTAGTAATGCCATTTATCTTATAATTTGGTTGTTATTGGGAAGTGGTAATTTTCATGACTCGTGCAAGCCAAAGAACTTTTTATTGGATAAAAAATGACAAAGAAAACATTTAAGTTGATTAAATTCATTACAAAATAATTACAAAATGTATTTATTATTTATTGCAAAATAAATAAATTTATTACGATGCTATCTACATATGGCATAAAAATACATATTTGTGTTTATTTTAGGAGTCAAACATTTTAAGTCCGGTGCAGGATGGAACAAAGACACCTCAGATTGACAGCAACAAGAGCAATAACTATCGGATTGTGAAGGAGGTCAGCAGAAGTAGAATATTTTTATATGGGTTTATGTTTGCATGGCAAAGAATTTTTGTGTATATATTATACTTAATACAGTGTTTGTGATACTGCTTTTCTTCGTCTTTTTAAAGATTTTGATTAGGCTAAGTAAACTCTGTATACAGAATAAAAAGAGTCGGATTCAACATCAGCGATTACTAAAAAATATGGGAGCTCATTCGGTGGTATTGGATCTTCTGCAGATACCCTATGAAAAGGTTAGTTCTTAGTTTTTTCTTTATTTTTTTTATTTTTATAAATTTCAAACATATAGCAATGTTACAATGCATTTTTTTTTCCTTGAGTTATTTGAAACTAAGTTGACAAACTGATGGCACCCCTGAGTCACTTAGTGTATATTTTCTACAAACAGTGACCCTCTTCTCTATAACCACACAACTACCTTCCAGATCAGGAATGAGTATGGCACTTTACTACCAGTTAATCCTCACAAGCCCTTCACATTTCTCCCTTTATCCCAATCGTGTCCTGTTTGACAAAAAGATCTACTCAGAAACAGGTGCTGTTTGGTTGTCATGTCTATTTAAATTTTTTTTTCTACTGGAATTTTCATGATATTGAAACTTCTGAAGACAGACCAGCTCTTTGGAAGACTGTCCCTTAATTTGGGTCATCTGAGATTTCCTCATGATTAGATTCAGTTATGCATCTTGGGCAGGAAAGTGACGGAAGTGATGCTAAGTTCTTCCTACCACTTCCCATCAGGCGGCACACAGTTTTGATCTGTTCCATTGCTGATGAAGTTCACTTTGATCGTTTGATTAAGGTAATGTCTGCCAGGATTCTCCACTGTGAAGTACTCATTTTCCCTTTGTAATTAAGTATTTTGTGGAGACTTGTAGATGCTCATTTTACTCAATAGGCTCCACTAAGTTTCTCTCATTATTTATTTTGATTCTCAGATTGTTCCAGATTTGGCCAATGGAGCTCCTTCCTTTAAGCTAGCTTGTCTGTCCTCTGACCGGTCCCATCATTCTTTGAGTTCCTTGTTCTTTTGCATATTAAAATGTTCCAGGCTCACCATGCATTCTTGTTCCAACTCTGGAATGAGCCATTTCTTTAAGTAGCCCCATTTCTGTTTGGGGGAAAATGGTACTTAGAAGCAAAGTTCGGAGAACTAAGTGTACTTAATACTGTCGGGGTTTTGCACCCCTCCCTAGGCCCTCTAAAGAGACAAAGCTAAGGAATATATATGTGTGTGTGTGAATATAGTTGCTCATTTATGAATACTCTATAATAACTAGTCTTTCATAACTGCTGCCCACTCTTCCATATACATGTCCTCTGCACCTCATTCAGGCTCTGACACCCATGGTGGATGCCCTTTTTATCTCTTGCACATGAGTGTGCCATGCCAGGCCTCTTTGGATGCAGGTACCCTCCTCATTTGGACTTTTACTCTTCATACTGGATTGCCCCCACACCTACTGACTTAGTTACTTTTAATATGTAAATGTATGAATTCTAGCATTCATTAGGTGGCCTAATTCATACTATGGCAGAGAATGCAATAAAATAATTATTGAAAGGCAACAAAGGGTATTAAATCCTCAACATTTACTATTCAACTTATTGTTTCTTTGATGCTGTAACATGGGCATAGGACATGTGATTAGGTCTATTCTTTTAATCATTGTAGCATTGAGTATTTTACTATTACTTTGTGTTTATAGATTTGCTCAGTTTTAATAACTGGATTGTTCAGAAACAAAAAGGATAAGAGTTTCGAGGAAATATCAACCGCAGTAGAACTGGTCCTAGTGTTCTTTACTGTCCAGCTTTTCAGTGGGATTTGAGTGTTCCTGTGGCTGATGTTCCTTTTATGCCTCTTAGCTATCCTTGCATTATACACGTAAAGGAAAGTGTTAGTAGATTTCGAAATAAAAATTCCCTATTTTAAAAACAGGAAACTCATCCCATTTTATATATGAGGTAATGTGTCTACTAGTGACCTTAGGCTGTTTGTTTAGTTATGGATGGAATAAATACTCCTAGATTAGGAAAAAAGAAAGCATTACAATTATCGAACATAGACTACTATTCAAAACATGAGTCCATTTTGTATCTCTGACACTGACCACAGGACAAATGAGAAAATCAACTGCCCAGGAAAAGTTTAGATGGTTTCAGCGATCTTGTTAAAAAGACCCTTTTAAGAAGAGAACTCTGCATTCTTTGTGAATTTTGAGACTTAAGTTTCTTAATGAGTCTTATAAGCAAATGGTAGTATTATGGAACTTCGGAAAATAACAGTGACTAAGGAAAGCAACCTAAGAGTACATGTACTAAGAAAGGGGTGGGGGGAAGAGATGGGGGAAAGAATAGGGGAGAAAGCAAAGAGGAAAAGGAAAAGAAAGAGGTAGAAATAAGACACAAAGTAAATAATAAAGGAGGGGCAGAGAGAGGGGAGAGGGGAGGCCAGAGACAAGTTCAGAAAACTGTATATAGAGAAATTTACAGTGTGGGGGAAGAGAGAAAATGTGAGTGGGGAAAGGGGGCAAGGCAGAGGCAAAGGAGCTAGAAGCAGGAGAGGAGTAGAAGTGCTGAGAAAAGGAACAGATGCTGGAGAAGCAGTGGGAAGGGAGATGATGGAGAAAGGGGGATATAGGAGGTGAGGAAAGAGGAGAAACAAAGAAAACAAACAAACAAACCCCAGGAAGATCCAGATACCTAGAAACTCTAGGAAAGAGGGAAAATCCAAGAAAGAAGAGGAATGAGAGGGATTGGAGGCTGCAGCAGAGAAGGAAAGAGAACCAGAGAGAAGGAGGGGGGCGGGGTGGGGGATGGGGAGAGATTGAGAGAGAGAGAGAGAAAGATAGAGCAGAACAAATGTGGAACAGAGGGAGGGGAGAAAGAGGCGCTACAGAGATGGGAAATATAGTGGACAAGCACAAAGGTTGTGGAGAAAGACAGATGGATTGTGAAAAAATGGAGCAGAACTGATAATAGGAGGAGAAATAAAGAGGAGAGAAACATCTAGAAAAATGGGGGGTTGTTCTGTGGAGGTAACCAGGAGAGGTATAGGAAACGAAAGAGTCTAGAGAAAGGGGAGCATAAAACAATGACAAGGAGAAAAAAGTGCACATGCCCCAAAACATTATTTTTTGATAACATTTTTGCTCTGGTATGTTTGTTTCTCTGTATCGTGTGCCACCCTTTCACTTATAGAATGATGAAAAGATGAATGAAGTAATGAACCTGGCCCATACATTCCTGCAGAATTTCTGTCGGGGAAATCCACAGAATCAAGTTCTCCTTCATAAACATCTGAATTTATTTTTAACTCCTGGTGTAAGTATTTTGCTGACTTCTAATATTCGTAGTCAAGTGTCCATCAAGTTTATTTTAGCAGCATTGATGAATAGAATTTTATTACTCTTCATCGCCTCATTTTTTTCCTTGTAGGGGTTCTCGCCCTAAAAGTGAATATATTTTATTTCCATTAAGGAAACATTTAAAGAAACTTGAAAACGTACACAAGTTTTACTCGCAAATGACCCCTTCAGTTATATGTATATAGTTTAATTATAGGAAGATGATGTGGTAGAACAAAGGACTAGCTCTGCAGTGCCACGAGTAAGATAAATATGGAAAACTCAGAGGTGGAGTTCCCTCCTCTCCGTCAAATGTGTGTCAGCGGGTGGTAGGGAACAGCTAACTTTGAATAACAGATAATTAAATGAATCTCAAGAACACTGTTGCCAACATGTTGACTTTAATGACAATAAGCTTCTTTTTCCAACTAACCTCCTTTGTGAGCTCAGTTTTCTTTGAGTGGTGAATGATCTCATTGCATTTTGTTTAAGACTTGCACAGAAAACCCACTATGGCTTTGCATAAAATATAAAACCGATCACAAACAAGGAAATTAGTCTGAGCACTGTAGAAGAGAAAACCGATCCTGTTACCAGTACAAAGGCATGCCCTTCTCTGTTTAGCTCCTAGAGGCAGAAACCATGCGGCACATCTTCCTGGACAATTACCATCTGTGCAATGAGATTAGCGAGCGAGTCGTGCAGCATTTTGTGCACTGCATCGAGACACACGGCCGCCACGTGCAGTACCTGAGGTTTTTGCAAACGATTGTCAAAGCAGATGGTAAATATGTGAAGAAATGCCAGGATATGGTCATGACGGAGGTATGTTCTCAGTTTGCATTTTGTCAGCTTCACCCAAACAGTATGGTCAAATAAGTGTTTTTCTGTTAATTTAGAGTGAAAAAAAACAGAAACGCAACCACATAGGTTTAGAAAATAATTTAATCATGACTACTTAAGCATAAATGTATTTTGCTTAAGTCTAGTGAAGTGACAAGTTGAGTTTATAATTTTCTAAGAGTTTATTTTTCTTTTTGATCCTTAAGGAATTTGTGTGCTTTAAATAATAGGTAAAAGTCTATGAATTGTTATATAGGTCATTTAGAATGAAAGTGACAAAATTTTATATTTTTAAGTTTTCAGTATATATCAAAAATGGATTAAACTCTGTTTTTCCAGTGCCTTTATTGTAGAATGGGTGTTCTCTGCTACTCTTTGCAGAGGGCTTTGAAGAGAATTAAACTAAATATTAGACATTATTCATCAGTGATTTATTACACGTGAAAACTTAGCTATTTAAAGTAAATTAAAAATGTAAGAAAAACAAATGAATGAGGTACTTAATTGGCTTTGTCATTTTCACTGTGCTCTTTGGCATTAAGCAAGATTTACAAAATGGATAAGTTACTCACTGGGAACCAAGTGATAGGGTGGAGAGCTGACAGCTCTTTTAGCCTCTTTGGGTAAAGCATCGCCCTGTGACCTAATGGTTTTCTAAAGGCCTGTATGGATTAAGACAGCCTTCAACCATGGCTACCAAACTGTTATGCAGTAAGTTATATGGTTTTGAGAGATTTTCACAATTATATACTTTAAATTTGAGAATGAGGGTGATTTCTATAATGATACAAAATGAGCCCTCCTGCCCTGTATAAATCTTAATATTAATCCAGCTTAAAGCTTTGAATCTTCAATGTAGATTTTTGTTATAAAACATTTTAAGGAACATTTTCACTTGTACTGTTTACCTTTTTCTTACCTACATTTACTTTCGCATTAGTTTTTAAGAAATGTGGGGGAACTAATTTGATTTTGTATTACAATCATCAAAGAAAGAATTGAAATGGGAAAGCAGCAAATGTTTAAGCCAATTCTATGACAACAGAAGATGAAGTGTTCTTATGTGTAGAAAAGTAGTTGAAATATAATGTGTTAAGATATAATACGTATTTTGACACATATACATTCTCTTTCAACAAAACTTTCAAAGCCAACTAATTCCTATCAAATAAAACAGAGAGAAAATTATAAAAGCGATATTACCCACCAACATATCTCACCTTGGGGTTAGAAAATTGGTACTTGTAATAGACAATAAGACATTATAGATTTTGAGCACTAAAATCACCACCTGCTAGAAATCTCCATTAAAATTATGTAAACAAAGTAGGAAGGAAATTTTGTGTCCTAAAACCTTGTTTCTTTCTCTTTCTCTCTTCTCTTTTTAAATGTCTTCTTTTTCTCTTCATTTCTCCTATCTCTGCTTTTATGTCTATTCTTTATTGATGCTCATGACACATGGAATTTCTGATTTTTAGAGAGTTGATTTGTCTCAATGTACTTGCTTACTTATTCTGCCACTATTGAAGGGGATGGGGATACTTTATTCTGCTTTAATAAAATTAGACTTCTGGGATTTGTCATGCTTTGGCAATAGAGTCTTCCATTTGAAGTAGAGGGAAATAACTTGATTCAAATATTTTGCAGGTTTAATTTCACTGGGTAACTCAATGATGACCAATTTACTATCATCCATGTCATTTAATTCTTGCCCCCATCGCTGCTCCTATATCCTGCCTACTAGTTTTGATAGCATTCATAACTAATCACTTAGCACATGACTAAAATCATTTTACCACTTTGCCTTGGTATAGTTCTGCTTTTGCAATATTATTGTTTTTACAAAGTTATACACGGGTTTCCAAATAGAACGAACCTTTGGCAATAAGTGCAGGACGAATATTTGGACTGTTACATAGACTCTCTTATTATCATTTCAGTTGATAAATGGGGGTGAAGACGTGCTGATATTTTACAATGATAGAGCATCATTCCCCATCCTCCTCCATATGATGTGTTCAGAGAGAGACCGAGGGGACGAGAGTGGCCCCTTAGCCTACCACATCACACTTGTGGAGTTGCTGGCCGCGTGTACAGAGGGGAAAAATGTCTACACTGAAATAAAGTGCAATTCCCTTCTCCCCCTGGATGACATAGCGAGGGTGGTGACGCATGATGACTGCATCCCTGAGGTAAGCCTACAGACTTGTGAATACTTTTTAAAGTTCAGTAAGTGCCAGAAGTCCCCATAGTACTATATATGAAATAATATATTTACTCAAGGAATTGGGGTTAGTTATATTATGATGAAAATTTCAAAGAACATTAAAAAGTTTACTTTTTTAGTTCTACAGAAGCTATGAAAGACAATCAACCTTTTAAAACTGTAGCCATTGGAAGCTACTCCAGGAGTCTCTGAATTCTAAACATGGTCATGTGAACAAACTGAAAGATTTACTTGTAACTTCTAGTGTAGTTTTGAGAATGAAAAAGATGCTTCATAATTAATTCACAATCATTGATAGGAGAGGCTAGGATGGTGCTGTAGGATCATCTATTAGACTCTGCAGGTTTGCCTTGCTTTCTGGAATCTATGCATTCTTGGAAATACAGACACACATTTTGCTTTATCCACACGTCATCTTTTACTGTCTGTCCTAGTTTGGCTCTGATGATAGGGAAAAAAATCATTACTGTGTTTCCCCAAAAATAAGACCTAATCGGACAATCAGCTCTAATGCGTCTTTTGGAGCAAAGAGTAACATAAGACCTGGCCTTATACTATATTATATTATATTATATTATATTATATTATATTATATTATATTATATTACATTACATTACATTATATTATATATCATATTATAATATTATATTAAAGACCCGGTCTTATAGTAAAATAAGACTGTGTCTTATATTAATTTTTGCTTCAAAAGACGCATTAGAGCTGATTGGCCGTCTAGGTCTTATTTTCGGGGAAACATGGTAGAAACTGGTTGTCTGCCAACAGGATTCGTTGTGGTGTATTGTTGCAAAGTCAATAAATGTGTGATACACTGAATATGATATAAATCCAAACATTTTAAATCACAGTAACTTAAAAAGGTGTCAGGTTAGATTAACTTCCCTACTTTCAGTAGTCCTATGTAGTGATGGACTTGAAAGTATAATTTTGTGGAATTGTTGACACTACAAATACAGGGGTACTTCATGCCATGATTGGCTTGAAATGAGATGGTGAAGAAAGGAAGCAGTGTAGTAATTAAATCCATGGGCTCTGTCTTTCTTTGAGGTCTTGATTATGGCCATGCTTCTTCCCACGGGCAGTTCTCTCTGACTGCCCACTCTTCTCTCTTATATTCACCTATTTCGCTCTTCAAACTTCAGCTCTTGATCCAAGCATCACTTCTTCAGGAAAGACGTCCCTGACCTCCTATAGTAGCATCTCTAAGAGTCTGTAATTTGAAATTTGACATTTCAATTTTATTAGTTAATAAATATCTGTAGCCCTCACACACTCTCCCAAGATTATAAGCTCGATAAGGATAACAACTAAGTCTGTTTCTAATTCACCATTATATTGTCTGAGCCCGAGTCTATACTTAATAAGTATGTTTTGAATGAATGAACAAATGAATTAAAGAAAGAGTCAGAATCCTGGACCTATTACTTCTTAGCTGTGTGACTGACTCCAAAAAGGTTGTTAACCTTTCTAATATTCAATTTCCACAATTTCAAAGTGAAATAATTATAGTATGTACCTGATGGGATTGTTGGAGGATGAAATTAAGTAAGATATTACATACAAAATGCTGAAGGTGTTTGACATGTAGCAAACAATGAATACATATTAGCTGCTGTCAGGATGATTATGGTAAGGCACAGAATGGCTCTGATGTCTCCCTATCCCAGTTCCTGACACAGGCGCCCTGTCACTGAAGCTTTGTTTCAGACCTTAGCCAAGCAGCGACAAGCACTAAGAACGTGAGAGCTGACCCTGTATTACTTATGGTTCTAACTCGGGTACCATGAATCCCTTGATATTGTTTACATGATTATATAAATATATATATGTATATGTGTGTGTGTATATATACTGTGTTTCCCCCAAAATAAGACCTAGCTGGACAGTCAGCTCTAATGCATCTTTTGGAGCAAATATTAATATAAGACCCAGTCCTATTTTAATATAAGACTGGGTCTTATGTCATATATCATATCATATCATATCATATCATATCATATCATATCATATCATATCATATATCATACCAGGTCTGTATTAAGTTTTGCTCCAAAAGATGCATTAGAGCTGATGGTCCAGCTACGTCTTATTTTGTGGGAAATACGGTGTGTGTGTGTGTGTGTGTGTGTGTGTGTGTGTGTATACATATATATATATTTTTTTATGGGGATATTTATAACATCCATCACATTTTCAATAAAGAGAAAAGAAAATGAAAAGCAAAAACTACTGGTTATAAACACTTTAGAAGTGGTATATGGGGTGAGACTCATCCCAGTCCTTTATGAGGAATTTTGCTAAATTTGGAAAGGAATTTTACTACATCTTAAAATATATATATATTTATTAACTGTGAACCTGCTTCTTCTCAGAACTAATAATTTAAATATTTTTGAGTGTCAATAAAGCATTATTTAGTCAACACACTTAAACGTTATATTAGAAATCTCTTGGTTGCAAGAGACGGAAACCTAACTTAAACTAGTTTACATTTTTTAAAACAGGAATATTGGGGAATTTGAAGGATAGTTGTTTAGATGGATCAAGAGGTTCAAACAAATGTCAGAATTCTTTCCATCTCTTATTCCCTTTTTCTTTGTGTTTTTGCCTCATTTTCTTCTTCTCAGCATAATTTTCCTCCACACACCTGGAGAAGATGGCTTCTTGGAATTCAGTTTTACCTTGTACCTCTTTATCAATGAGAGAGAGGGGTGGGGGAGGGAGAGGGAGAGAGAAAGAGAAAATATGACAGAGACAGAGAGAGAAGGAGATGGGAGGAGAGAGGAAGGAAGAGAGGGAGAGGGGATAGAGAAAAGGGGTACTTTGGACTCCTAGTGTCCCAAATATGACAGGCTTGGTTAATGTGAAGTGCACTATCTCATACCAATCATTGGGCTAGGGGAATGGATTACCAGGTCATGTGTTTACCCTGGGTCAAGGGATGGAATGTCTTAGTAAAAGAAGGGAAGTGGAAATGCTTCCTGGGTAGAAACAAAACATGCTTAATCTTCTATGGGAGCTAACACAGATTTTATTTAACCTTTCATAATTGATGTTTGAAAATCAACAATAAAGAAAACTCACTTTCCTTTGTATTTGAAACTTGCACAGGTTAAAATTGCTTATGTGAATTTTGTTAACCATTGTTACGTTGACACTGAAGTGGAAATGAAAGAAATTTACACAAGTAACCACATTTGGAAATTATTTGAGAACTTCTTGGTGGATATGGCAAGGGTAAGTTATACTTTGATCATTAAATACTACTTTATGTTTAGTAAAGTTATCAATATATAGTTTTACTGAACAGTATTAAGAATCTCGATAAAAACTTAGAATTAAACCCAGTAACTTTGGATGTAATCCATTATATTCAAAACATTGTGAATGAGTTTCACAAGATTGTGAGTGAGATTTAATGATTTAATACACACAGAATGCCCAGTACAGTATATGTAGCAACAAAGTGTTCACTTTTACTACTATGTTGATCTGCTATTAAATGGAATTTTAGTGGCCTTTTTACGTTGGTTAAAGAAGACATTTGGCAGAGGTCAATTTGTATTCAAGCTCTTATCGTGAATGCAATTACAAACCATAGCTGGAAAAGATCTCAAGAGGCCTTGACTGCCGCTTTTGGACAGATAAGTACTTGACCAGACTACTCAGGACTGAGTGTTACTTACTATTGCCTTTTCAGAGTCTTCTTTGGAAGTGTGTTTCAGTATTTGAATCATCTAGTGTTTTTATTCATGCCAGTCAAAATACATTCTGCTTTTTTACTTTGAATCCATTTCCTCTTGTCTAGCTTTTTTTGGGGGGGTAAGGTATTGCGGAGGATATATAGAGCTGGTTGGCCTTTTCTAGATACTGTCTAGCATATGCTTTGCTCTGTTAATATTAAGTAAATGAATGAATGGGTGAAGAAAGGAAGGAATCTTTTTGATAGATAGCACTTAATTTTCGTAACTATGTCTTATCCTTTATTTTGCATGCTAAATTATCATAATGTCTGGGGTTTATTATTTTAGTTTCTTTTTGTTTTTTTGGATTTTCTCTGGTTTTCCCTTTAAAATGATGGGACATAATGTTCAAATAAGAGTTTCCCTAATAGACGGTAGGTCTAAGGAATTATCTAGATACTATTATGACTTACAGTGGCCTGTGCCGGTCCTGTGGTTTCCTACATTCCTCAGTGCTGGTAGATTTACACAGGTCTCATTTAGATGTAGTTGAAGAAGAGCAATTAGTAAGGTCCATATTTTCACTGTCTTACAAGACTGAATGCTGACTGTTACCCATTAGCTCACTGCCTCCCTACAACCTTTTCTGGAAAGAGAGAAGACAAAGTGGATATAACAAAACATCAACTGCAGATCGAGACATCCAAGAGCAATCTGGGATAATACAGTAAATCATGTATTATTCCAGTCCAGGAACTCTTTGATTTCATTAAGGTTTGCAGGTAAAATATGCTTATTTTACCTTCGGTGTGGTGTAGCACGAGCGAGCTCCTCTGTGTTCAAGCATGAATCAAGTCAGGCAGTTCCTCTTCATTTCTGTAGAACTAAAGGACACTCACTACCTTTCTCAGGTAAACCTGCACCTGTTTCGGGGAGAAATGACCCTGTTTCGTACAGGATTTACATAATACCACTCAAATTTCCCTCCATGACCTTGTGAGAGCCCTTGTACCTGATGGGCTACAGGTATCTCCAGAGACCTTGCAGTAAGGGATGGTTTCTATGCCGATGACTGAGCTTTAAAATTGCACGTGCAGGAAGATAGTAAAGAGATTATAGACTGATTTGCAGTCTCACAGTGCTATGGACGAAAGATAAGCTTGAAAAAGACCAAGGTCACATTCTAGGCAGAATGAGCTGTGAAGCTTAACGGATTTTTATTTTTTTAAACCAAAGACAGCTGATGATAACTGCCGCTGATAATGCTACCTTTGAAAGACTCTTTCAGTTGATGTGTTCATACAGCTAAGATGTATATATTCTTTTTCTAAAAAAGTGTGCCTGTAGGGAGGAGGTTTATTTTAACTATTTTGATTAAGTAGATAATGTTGTTATTATTATATAAAGACTCTGGGGGACTTCGGGATCCTCTTAGTCTATTCACTCATCATGTCTAACCACAACAGCTTAGCTATACTGAAAAAAACAACAACACAAAACAGTTTTTTCTTTTCTTCTTGTTTCCCTCTTCTTTATATTTTAAAGCAGCAGTTCTGTTATCCCCTCACCAAGAATGACAAGGAATCAGCCTGCCTGTTTCAGCAAAGGAACAGGAATCCTGACCTTTCCGTATCTAAGGTGTCTTTCTCCCCTTGAAGAAAGATTAAGGAGCTACCACACACTTTCCAATTCAAATATGAAAAATGTGATTAAATAAGTAGAATGTGGCCTTCTTGGCAAATTTTCAGTTCAGTAGAGCAGTAGTTCTCACACTTGAGTGAGCATCAGAATTACCTGGAGGGTTTGTTATAAGTTGGATTGCTGTGCCCCACCCCCAGAGTTTCTGATTCAGGAGATACAAGACTGCATTTTAACAAGTTCCCAGGTGATGCTGAAGCAGCTGGTCCAGGTACCACACTGAGAACCACTGCGGTAGAGGATGGTAGTTAGAGGAGGCCAGTTAGAGGCATTAGCCAGACCAGGCAGAGTTCCAGTCCAGACTGCCTTTTCCTAGCTCAGTTACCTTGGGCAAGGAACTTACTCTTCTGACTCTGAGTTTCCTTATTTGTAAAATGAATGCTATAGTAACATATGTCTCATAGGGAGGATTCATTGAGATAATAGTATAAAGCTATTAGCACATGCTTGGCACTTAGTGAAAGAGTTGGTAACATCATTTCATCCATGTCATGGTAGCATCACTGATGTTATTACAGGGTTATATGGAGACTTTAAAACCATTTCAAAAGGCTTCCCCAAGATGTGTACCAAATAATAATGTTGAAGATAAGCAAAGGGAGACCATCTAATATAGATAAGAGCCAGAAACCATGTCCATGAAGCTAGACAAGCACAATAGTGACTTGACATACAGTTGGACTAAATTCAAATGTCACAACAAAGATATGAAATCCTGGAGCAACATTGGTGAGAAATGGTAAAGGTAATCTGGAGGAAAGGTGTTTGGTAAACTGGACCCAAAGAATCATAGGATCTTAGGGATCCTGGCAGTCATAGAGTTCCCAGTTTTCAGCACATGCCTCTGTATTTCCATTAACAATGATTTCACTATTTTTAAGACAACTGGTTTCATTATTTCACAGTTTCAGTTATTGAGAGCTGTTATATTGAGCCACATTTTTATGTAGTATAATGTTTACCTGTTTTTTCCTTGTGCAGCTACATAGAATGATTCGGTACAGCAAAGATGTAGGTGTTTACTATAAGCAACGTACTCTCCTTGCTAGTAATCTACTTTGAAATGATAAAATTATCCAACTTAAAGGAACCTTAGATCAACTAGGTTGACCTCAAATTTTGCTCCTGAGTTGCAGAGAGATTATTTGGTAGCATAAGGTGACTTACCAAGCTGGCAACAGGGTGGGAATCTGCTGCAGCCTAATCCAGTACTTTGCCCATAGCAGCTTCTCAGATGTGTTCTGACAGCTCTGTGTCTCTCATTGTTTTCTCCATGTCTTTTAGTGGTCCCTTTTCGGATATGGTTTTTGGGCTCTTCGTTTTCAGTATACTTTTAGGTTCTCCTTAATTTGTCAGGTCTTTTGGCATGTCATTTGGAATGGAACCCAGTACTTTAGGCCAGAGTCTGACCAACACAAGGCAGATGGTTATTTTAATAGAAATTTGGAGAATAACCTTATTTAAAAGGCAAATAAAATAGTGATATGTAGTGGCATTCATACACCATCAACCTTTCTTTTCTTGTTTCTCTGGAGTCAGCACTACCAGGTTTTTTGTTTGCTCTTGGGTAAAGCTTTCTAAAGCGTCATCTTAATTAGAATCTTAATTAGTAGTATCTTTCATTTTCCTTTTTTTTTCTTTTCTCTTGTTAAGACCCATACTAACACAATCTTTCTGAAAGACTGCTTTTTAATAAACTGGTTCTACATTGTTTCACATACTTATTCCCCTCTGATTTCCTGACAAAGACTGCATCTGTGTCCTGTAATACATCATATTTAGGCAGGCAGCAAGCTAGGAGACCCATGAAAAGTTGTTTCACTGTCTTTCTGAGCATTTAACGGCAGCCCACTTTGATCTATGTTCCAGTGCAGCTAAAATTGGTGTTTATAGGGCAGAAATGCTTTTCTTTTCCTTTATAACTGCTTGTCGTTTCAGAGTCAGGGGATTTGCGCCATTATTAGAGAGCACATGGAGGGAGGTGGACTGCAGTCCGAGTTAGCCTCAGACTATATTTTTGCTTTTGAAGATGTTCCTAATTTTGCTGTCCAGATTCTATAATGGCCAGCAGTACTCTTAGTGAGTGATATATCGGTATAATGAAATTAGACCTAGAAATTACTTAGAGACACACCTAAGACAGTGTCATGTCATTGTCCCAGCAATTACTGCTTAACGAGACAAATCAGAGTATTTCATTTCCAAATAGATCCCTTGAGCCATTCTCTCCCTTTGTTTAGCTTACCAAATCACAGGAAGTAGGAGTAAAGAAAAAATTGTATATGTACGTTGAAACACACATTCAAGTTTTTTAATTTGATAAGAATTGAATAGGTTTTCTTTGCCTGATGATTTGATTCTATAATTTTCTGGACTTTCTTAAGTGGAACAAGCCATTGAAAAGTCTCTCTTTAAAGGGTTCCTATTATATGACCTTATTAGCTAGCAATGCAGGCAAGTGAAAAGTATAAAGTATCCATAAAGCTTATTCTTTGTATAGCACCTTTCCCTCAGGCGTAATTCTATTTTTCTCCTCAACTTTCATGCTTAATTATAATGGTGATGCCCACCTGGAATGAACACTTGTTTGGCTATTCTTGATTGATGATTTGTTGGTCCCTGTCCTACATCATACTTTCTACTTTTTAATTCATTGGCAACATTTGTCATAATTGATCAGTTCCTTCTTGGAACACTTCTTCACGTGGCCCCCAGGAAATCAGTCCTGCTCTCTTGGCCTCCCACCTCACTGTCCGCTCCTTCTCAGTTCACTGTTTTCTCTGAATCTGTCCAGATTCTAATACTGGAATGTGCCAGGCTCAAACCTCAGACTTGATCCTTTCTCAGTCTACAATAACTTACTTGCTGATCCCATCCACTCTCCTAACTTTAATCCCAGGCTGATTGAAGCTTGCACCCTTCCTCCGATGTCCACTCTCACATAGCCAGCTGCCTACGTGACATCACCACTTGGCTGTCTAACCTCAAATTCTTCATTCACTTCCATGTCCCATTACAAATTAATTTCTTCTCAAGTCTTTTGCATCTCAGTAAATGGCAACTCCATTATTCAATCTAATCATTCAGGCAAAAAAGAACTTGGTGTCATCTGTAAATTTTATTTTCTTACATTCTAAATCTAACCCTTTAGCAAATTCTGCAAGCTTTAACTTTAAAATAACCAAAATATGACTACTTCTGAACACTTCATTCCTCCCACCCTGCTCCACAGTACCATTAACTCTCATCTAGATTATTGCAATAACTTTATAACCTGTTTTCCTGCTTTCACTCTTGCCACCTCCCTCCATCTACTCTCTATATAACAGCTATAATGATATAAATAATAATAATAATATAATAATAATAATATAATAATAATAAATGGTTCACATCACTCCTTTGCTCAGATTATTTGACCTCTCCCCTGTTCGCTGTCCCCTTTCCCATGTCCTGGTGTTTTCCCGCTAGTGGCCTCCTTGCTGCTCCTCAAATATGCCAAACACACGCCTCTCTTAGCACCTTTGTATCTGCCTGGGATGTGCTTGTCCAGGTATCCTCATGACTTCTTTGCTCTCTTCTTTCAGGACCCTGCTTAAAAGTCTTCAGAGACCTTCACTGACCACCCTATGTCAAGTAGCAACCTCTTCCCTCTGTCCCTCCTTAACTTGCTTCGTTCCCCCCCACCACTTAACATTTTTATTGTTTCTACTGAAACAAATAAGGGCAGAGATATTTCTCTCTGTTTGGTTCACTGCTGCATACTGGACATAGATCATTGTCTCACTCATAGCAGATACTCAGTAAGTTTTATAATAAATAAATGCCAACTGAAGTTAAAAATATTTAAGAAGTAAATTTGAAAACAAAGTAAATGTGGTCCTAGCATAAAGTTAAGTGGGTGCATTAATAAAATGAAATAAATCACCTGAAATAGATTTTTACGTATGTAAGATATTAATATATAATAAAGAAATTATCAGCCATTAGTAGGAAAGCAATTTGTTATTTCTAGGGATGAGCAAACTTTTTCCATAAAGAGCAAGATTGTTAATATTTGAGCTTTTCAGGCCACTATCACAACGGTTACAGCAATTATTAAAGAGAAAAGAGCCACAGATAAGATGTAAATGAATGGATATGGTTAGATTTGACCTATTGGTTATAGTTTGCTTACCCTTGGATTATTAAATTAATAATATAAACTCCATTAGGGTAGCAATTTTTATATATTTTGTTCACTGATGGATCACACGTAATAGGACATTCTTGGCATGGAATAGGCTTTCAACAAAATTGTTGATTTGAACTAAATCAAAATGACTTTTGAGGATACTGGCTATTTGGGGTGAAATGAACTCAGCTCCTAATCTAACATCATATAATAACATAAATTGCAATGGATTTTAGAGGTAAATGGTAAAAATGGATAGAATGTAGGTGAATGTTTATCTGTCTTTGGATGAGAAAGTTGTTTTTAAGTATAAAAGCAGTGGATGAAATTAGCTGAGGAAAATAATAGACTTCTCATTATTTGAAAATGTAAAACTTAAGTACATAGAAATAAAAAACATCAAAACAGGAAAAATTACTATATATTAAAAAAGGCTAATAACCTTTACATAAAGAACACATACACACACACATGCAAACACATACACACACACGAAAAACACTAACAATTTATAATACTAAAATATGCAAAACCCAGGCATTAGTGATTTATAGAGGAGGAAATATAGGTAATCCCCTGAAAATTTAATCAAGTGTTAAGAATTTAAAAAAAATACAATGGAAAATAAAATCCAATTTCCAACGATCAAAGTTGTAATAGTAAAAAGATAAAAAGTAAAAAGATAATATTAAATGTTGGTTCACATACCTTGTTGATAAAAGTGTAGATTTATGCTCTCTTTCTGAAAAGCATTTGGTAGTACATTAAAAAAAGACCTTCATACCTTTTTAATGTGTCAGATAATTTACCTTCCAAGGATCTGTCCTTGGGAAACAGTTAGAAATAATATCAAGGATTTATGGTCAAAGAAGTACAACATACTTTTATAATAATATACAAATAGAAAATAGTTTAAATATTTAATAGTAGAGAAATGGTTCAATAAATTTTGACGTATCTGTCAGATTGATGTTATAGAGACACTGAGATTATTTTTGAGGATTTTTAATAATGTGAGAAGTGCTAGTAATTGAAGGAAGAGTATAAAAATGAGAATACAAAACTGATTACCTAGAATGATTTTAACTATGCAAAATATACAAGTATATGGTAGAGCAGGTTAAAGGAAAAGATTCCATGATGTCAATGATGGTTTTATCTGGATTTTAGGCTTATTGATAATTTTTGTTTTCCATTATGTATTTTTCTATATTGTTTCGGGGTCCTACAATTAATATATATTGATAGTAAGAAAAATATTATCTTTTAAAAAATGAATTTAGAATTCTAAGAAATTCAGTTGAGTGTATGAACAGATGACTCACATTAAAAATATACCATGTTTCCCTGAAAATAAGACCGGGTCTTATATTAAGTTTTGCTCCAAAAGACACATTAGGGCTTATTTTCAGGGGCTGTCTTATTTTTTCATGTACAACAATCTACATTTATTCAAATACAGTCATGTCATCTTCTTCTGGAACGTTGTCATACTATACTAAATGCATCTGTCTGGCTGACAGTCTTAACTGGGGCTTATTTTCGGGGTAGGTCTTATTTTGGGGGAAACACGGTATATAAAAAGCAAATGTTTGGAAAAATTTTAGCCAACTGTTAAGGATCGCGAATAAAGGAATGCAAATTACAGTGAATATGCACCGTCACCTCAGATACATATAGGAACATTTTACTGTTTTGAGAAATATAAAAATGATCCTTAGGATTTGTATTCTTTGGTCTGTATGATCAAAGGTATTTTACTGGCTCTACAGCTGCCCTGTCGTGTAGGGTAGCAACTTGCCACATTTAAGTTTTAATTAGGTAAGATTATATAACATAAAAAAAAATCCAGTTCCTTATCGCACCAGCCACGTTTCAAGTGCTCAGTAAGCACATGTGTGTAGTGTTTACTAACTTGGATCATAGATGTAGAAGATTTTCATCATTGCAGAAAGGCCAGTGCAGAGTGCTGCTCTAGTATGTGATAACTTATTTAATCCAATCTGTCATCTTTGGAAGAGTAGTAGTCACTTCTACAGCAGAAGAGAGAAGGGACATCCTGTATGTAAAGGGAGCAATGTCAGACATAATTATGTCCCAAATTTCACGTAGTATTTGTTTTCCAGTAAATGATTTTAAATACCTACTGTATGCAGAGGTGCTCATGTGCAGTGGTGAGCAAGTCAGACTGGTTCTCTTACATTCTACTGGTGGAGACAGTTTTTATTTGCTCTTCTTCCAGAAACTTCCATGGCTGTTTCCTCACTTCCTTCAGTTCTTTGTTAAAATGTTGCTTTATACAGAGACCTTCCCCAAGCAATTTAATTAAAACAGTAATCCTCAACCATATCTACTCCTCCTGCAGCATTTCCTGCACTGCTTGCCCTTCTTTATTTTTCTCTAGAGTCTGTCATTTGCTCTATTTTTACCACTTACTTATATATTTATTAATTTGTCTATTGTGTCTCTCTTGATTAGAATAACGGCTCTAATACCATAGGAACTTTGTTTTTTTTGGTTCACTGATGTAACCTCTAATACAATATTTAGTTTTAATTTAATAATTTATGTCTCTAAGTGATAGTATATAAAATTTGACAAATACATAGTAAAATTCATCTGAAAGTAGAAGATGACAAATATTTCAAAAAATGGATTTTTTTTTTAAAAGACAATGATGGTGGACTTGTTTTTCAAGTTGTAAAACATTACAAATTGAGAATTGCTTCATTCTTACAGAGTTGGATTAAACTATGTTTAAAATAATGATACAAGGAATATTCTAAGGACCTGGGGAGAGATTTAAATAGTGATTAGTGACACACTATACGACACACCTCCAGTAACCTAAGAGTGAGGCAGGAAATCACTATTCAGTAAATGTTTAGAGGACAGTTAAATATCAATATGGGAAAACATTAATCAGAGTCTAGAAATCAGGTCATCTACAGCACCAAATTTCAGATAAGTTCAAGAGTTAGATCGGAGTCAAGACGTGTATAGTGATGAAAGAAGGACTTCAATAAAAAATAAAATTAGAACAAAATGTATAGAATATCCTTTTTTTGTGGAAGGGAGATTTTTTTCTTCTTCTTTATATTAAATAAATGGAAGTGATCTAAATAAAAAATAGTGCCTGAATGCTAAGAATTATTTTACATAATCCAATATAATGAAATGAATATGCTATATAAAGAATCAGAATGTGAAAAAATATGTGAAACTTCAACTGAAAAGAGCTTATTATGAAAAATATGTTAAACTGATGCAAAAAATGTGTCAGTCATTATCCAAGTTTTATTTAAAGTGGTTAGAGTGACTTATCTGTACATGACAAAATATAGGCATGAAATGATTACATGAAAAATGCCCTTGTTAGCAATGTCAGAAATGTATAATAAAATAAGTTTTAAGTGTCATCACATTGGCAAAAATAATGATAATTTACAGATAGAGCAGCAGGAAAGAGATGGCACACTCCAAGAGATGTGGAGGCCTAAAGGGGCAAGGGGGACGCCATTGTTACTGGAGTCCAGAGAGAACCTGGAGACACTGCACACAGGCTCTAATAGGAGCTGTACCCAGAGACACAGACATTGCTAAAGCTTCAGTGAGGAGAGGGAGATGGAGATGGAAGCAGAGGCAGAGTAGGTACTTCTTGCTCTTCCACTGTGATCTCCTGCCAGCTGAATCCAACCAGAGCCTGAGAGCAAGAGCTAGTTACTTGGTGGTAATGAGAGAACGTCGTGTGTATCCACAGAGAGGTTGTTGATAGCATAGTGCATTTATTATTTTAGAGGATCAGCTTAGCAAGTAGTATAAAACTGTGTGTATACTCTCATCTGTTGATTCCTTGTTTGGTGAAATATACCCCAAAATCTGAATCTGAAAGTAAAAATAATAATTTTTCCCAATTCTTTATGATAGGAAAAAACAAGTAATCACACAAAAGATTAGCAAGAAGGAAATAACTAAGAAAATAAGAAAATGATTTGTATTGTACTTTTGATTATGTGTACCGCCATTCATTCCCAAAGTAGATGAAAGCATGATTGTGGATTAGAATGATGGAGTAAATATAGCCCTTTAAAATAAGTATTTAGATAATGAGAGTACATGGGCATATTTTATAGAAAATAATGATATGTGAATACTATGTGCATGCAGATTGAAACTTTAAAAATATATGTATTATACATGAAAAGTTAATTTAATATGATGTAATTTTATTTGAGCTCTTTCCATCTTTATTGACAAGAGGTGGTAAACATAAATAAATGACAAGAGAAAGAAATATTGTTATTTATTAGGTTCTTTTTTCTTGAAAAATTTTTAAAGATTTTTAGTAAGAAAAATGGCTTTCTACATCTCTTGCCTAGCCACACTATTACAATGTAGGATACAAGGTTCCAGAAGTGAAAATGTTATTTATATGAGCAGAAATTATTTGAATTTCTTGTCCAAATGAATGAGAAATAGATTCCATAGAGTTTTGTAAACCTAGCCTTTTTTTCTTTAAAAAATTTTTTTTATATTTTATTTAATTTATATTTATAATGATAACATATTCAAATTACATACACTTTGAAAATAATCACACTTTATATTCACACTTTATATTGTGATGAAGATATATTAAAATTGTGTGCACTTTAAAATTAATTACAAAACATAAATCAAGAAAAAAAATCTTGATTATAGTTATATAATTAGTGGTTGTGCTGACACGAAGACAAAAATAAATATGATGTAATAAATATATAATAATTTACAAATGTTGTGTCTTTATTTTATTACCCAAAACGTTGCCAACTCATCAACAGAATATCCATATTTGTACAATAATTAAATTCATTTGTCTGACGTTTTAGCTACTTTCTTTAAAAAAAAAAAAAAAAATTTTTTAAACCTAGACTTTTCATTACCCAGGATTTTGAGGGAAGCCTTTATTTAGAAAGAGATTACTTTTATTAATCCACTGACTAAAACAAATCCAGTGTGTTCTTTAGCAAATGTGTGTTTGCAGGTAATGCAGTGTGATACTATAATAGCTCTGGAGAGCCCAATACAATTGTGTGAAGTGTCACTGGATGAGAAAGAAGGTTATTTGGGCTGGTTATGGTAGAATTGGTCTGCTACCTATTCCACTTTAATATATTTTTATCCTACAGATCAGAAAATTTTGCTGTAAAGCCAGTGCTGGAAAGATACTAAATGAAATAAATCCCACTTCATATCCATCAGGGAAAAATCAATTTTATATTAGTTCTGGGGCCACATTAAATTTTAGTCTTTGGTTAGATGTTTCACAAATACAGCCTAACCCAAAGTTAACCTACAATGAAAAAGCGTCCTTTCTTATTCTTCCATTAAAAAAAAAATTGTTTAATTGATTCGGTCATTTCACAACATTTATTAAATGTCTTGTATATTCCAGGCACTATGTTATATGCTGGAACAAGAACTAAAACATTATATAATATGACATAATTTATTTCCTTTAATTGCACTGTGCCCTACAATAACTCTGTGAGATTAGTTCTAATACAATCCTGTCAGGTAGGTGTCATTTAATAGATAAGGAAAAAGTGAACTGTGTTGCTGGGAAGTAATGTGGAAGCAAAACAAACCCTCTGCTCTTTCTTCTACCTCCTTTCAGCAAATACTGTTATTTTCAAAAGCAAAAAATAGGGACACACAGTTTGAGAAGGCCATTTTTCTCTTTTTTGAATTTATTTGTGTGAAAGGTTTTAAAGCAATATCACATTACATTATGTTTACTTATTCTTTTGGTTAATCACCTTATCGAAAAGAGAATATTTACATAAAAATTCAGATTGTCTAAGAACATATGGCCACCATATTTACCCACCATAACTTTGCGAATATTTAAACCTTCTTACTCTGCCCCAGGTTGTCTTATACCAAATGCTCTTCTCTTCCCACTTTCTTCTTTTTATCTCCATGTTTCTTGTCTTTTCATCACCCATCTTTTTTCATTTGTTTTTAATCATGTGTCTTAGCTTTTGCAATTTGTCTACCCAGACATACTTGGAAATTTACTGTTTGTTTAGCAAAATTACCAATTTCTGCTTCATTTAACCACATGTAAAGATCGGAGTCTGTGTTCTTTTCTGATTTATCCTCAGCTCTGGTATTGTCTCTCCTTGATTTGCTTACTCTGAGAAGACAGTCCACAAACACGTACTTCCATGCTTCCCAGATAAACCTGTGGATGAGAAAGTCAAGATTACTGGAAAGGATTTTATCCTCTTTTGGCTTTCTGTTTTCCTTTCCAGATATTTTCTGTATTCACATCCTCCAATTTGGGCTTGGTATTGTAAGTGAAAATGCGTAGCAATATAAACCTCCATTAAGCACGTTCACCACTTTCTTATAATTACTGTTTTCTCTTTGACTTCCTCACATTGAGTGGAAAGGTGTTTTCCAGCAAAGCCTTGCTTGGGGACCGAGGAAGAAGGCTATGTCCAAGAGTAGGGAGATGCAGATCATGAAGAAGGGACGGGATCTTTGAAGGAATTCTGGTCCAAGGATGAAAGGACAACCAAACTTGAAAGAGAAGCTACTGCAGAATGATAAAATGTTAATGGATTTTAGGCAGAAGTGTTTCTATTCAAAGCAACTTTAAAAAGCAGAAGAAATGTTATAAACAATCATTTCAGGATAATTTTTAGAAGGTTCCAGTACTGAGTTATAGTTCACAGATGTGATGGAACATACTGAGTTGTTTTATTTTTCCCTTCAGGTTTGCAACACAACCACAGACAGGAAACACGCAGACACCTTCCTGGAGAAGTGCGTTACTGAGTCAATAATGAACATTGTGAGCGGCTTCTTTAATTCTCCGTTTTCAGACAACAGTACCAGCCTCCAGGTAATTTAAACAAACAAATGCAGAAGCATTCTGCCACACAAACTTTATTTACCTTGTTGGAGTGGGAAAAACTTTAATCTGGTCAGGAAGTCATTTCCTGTACTTCTGAAGGTGATTCTTCTCTCATATTATTTACTGTTATGCCCCTTTGTGATTTTACCAAACTTTATTTTAAATAAACAGGCCTCATCTTCAAGTTGAATTATCCTTGCTCACCCTTTCAACGTAATAAGAACTTTTGTATTGTATATTGACTGTTTGCCAAGTGTTGAACTAAATGACACGGTTCTTTAAATGAATAGGCATTTTGACTCAATAATTCCACTTTAATAATTTATCTTGAGAGAATCAGCAGGGTTTTATATACCAACATTTTCATTCGAGTAGTTATAATACTTCAAAATTGACATCAACTACAGATAGGGGCATAGCTAAATAAATTATAGCATATCTGTTGGATGGCTTATTAAAAACCATGATTTAAAACAAATATTGATGACTAGGAAAATGATCATGAAGTAATTGTACGTGAAAAAGACCACAGAATTGCATTGTAGTACCATCCAAATTTTTGTATGTATAAAGAAATATGCATATAAACATAGAAACACTCAGTAAAGTATCCTTAAAATTTTAATACTGAATATCTCTACATAATAGGATTATTGGTGATTTTCATTTCTATGTTTTCCAAATATTTTATAGTGATTGTTTATTGCTCTTATAAATATGTCATTTCAATTAAGCTTTCTGTAAGAAAAAACGTTTAAACTATTAGAACCAGATGAAATCATTTTTGTAGGTCAAAACTGTCTCCTTTACATGCCCATCATATGAAACCAAAACATACAATCAAGCAAACAAACCCAGAACACCTGCTCTATTTATACTTGGAAATAAACCAGAGACTATTAAAAAAATACTTAAATTCATGTCATTAGCTTCAAGAAATACCATATTTTTCTGATTAAGAACATAGCTAAAATACAAATAATCAATTTTCTATAGTGTCTGGCACGTACCCTTCATGAAGTGATATGTAATAAATATTTTTTGAGTGATTATGCATTAAATAGCACTGAAACTCCAAAGACTGTATTGTGTTTTATTTTGATGAGCCTTTTTGATAATGCATAGATACTGCATCAGGAGTTAGTGGCCTGTTTGCCTTCCTTCTTTCTCTTTTTAGACACATCAGCCAGTTTTTATTCAGCTGCTACAGTCTGCCTTCAGAATTTACAATTGCACCTGGCCAAACCCAGCACAGAAATCCTCAGTGGAGTCCTGTATCAGAACTTTGGCTGAAGTGGGTGAGTCAGAATGTCGGATTTTACTTATTTTACATTTTGTTAAAGAAATTGGCTTTTGGCTAATAAGCAATACAAGCAGATTTTCCGTTTATACTTTAATAAGAAAACATGTATGGTTTCTGCAAAGCTGAAGAGCAGTGATCAGCAAACAATGCTGAATGTGTACACTTTTGGGGAGGGGGATATAATTATTATATTTCTTTTTAAAAAAAATAAAGTTTATAGTTTGCTTGTTCTACTTCTAAACTTCAATATTGCGTATGGCACTTCATACTAACTCAATGAGATTTTATCGAAACGAGTTTAGTTTAATTATCTCACATTTTATTCTGGGATTGTCTTGTTTTATTAAGTAACATGACTCATTAATACCTTTCTACGGTACTAGGACTTTTTGAGGGTTTTAGTTTTCCAGTTTTGTTTGAAATTCATCAGTATTTATTGAGGATCTATTGCACATAGAAGGCTTCAGAAATTACAAATGGCAACGGTTAGTAGATTCTCATGGATTTCTGAAAGAATTTCTCATGGATTTCTCTCTCTCTCTCTCTCTCTCTCTCTAAGTTAATTAGGCCCATCCTACAGATGACAGAGGGGAGGAGGGAAAAGAAACACAGACTTGGCTGGACTTAAAAATCAGAGGAGCTTGACCATTCTCTCATCTAATGCTGGTTCTGTAGGCATTGGGAAGGGGTGCTTACAGTGTGTGTCATCACTGTTGACATTTATTGAGCACTTACTATGTGCAATGCTAAGCAGTTTACATCCATTATCTCATTTAATCCTTAGATAGGTTCATTGATTATATAATTTTACAGTTATGGAAACTGAATTATCTAGATTCGGTGACTTGGCCAGGGTTATAGTATGTGCTCAGTAAATATTTGATAAATGAATAAATGATTTAACTATTGACTATTTAAATTTTTTCGGTCTTTTCCCCCATTTCTGCAGTTTTACTTAAGTGCTTTCACATTGACAAAATTTAATGACCGCTCAATTTTAATATGAATAAATTAAAAAGCAGGATCAGTGGAACATTATTAGAACTGAGAGGCTAATAGAGTTTATCTAGGTGATTTATTGTAAATAAGTATTAAACTTGGTAGATTTTTTTTTTTGTATATCAAAAAGAAACAGAGAATACTGTGCAAAAGATATCATTCACAATAGCAATAAAATATGAAATACTTAAGGGAAAATTTAACAGTAAACAGAGAAGATATTATAATGCTATTTTGAGGGATATGAAAGATTTTAATAAATGGAGAGATACATTCTTGAAAAATTCAATTTGTAAGGTTGCTGGACATCATTGGAGGCAAAAATGACAAAACTGAAACTGTCCTACTTCAGGCATATCAGGAGAAGGCGGGGTTCTTTGGAAAAGACAATAATGCTGGGGAAAACAGAAGGCAACAGGAACAGAGGAAAATCAAATATGAGAGATTGGCGTCATAAAAGAAGCCATAGACATGAGCTGGTAGGAGCTGAGCAGGGCTGATGAGGACAGGACATTGGGGACAACACCCATTCGTAGGGTCGCCATCAGAGCCAACTCAATGACCCATAACACACAAGAATGCTGGTCTCCTTAAATAAACTGCTAACTTGAAGGCTTCCACAGCCAGGACCCCTCCTTCCGCACACCCTCCTCTCCTCACAGCCCACTTGGGCTTAGGCATCCCATGCAGGACCACACTCCGCAAGGATGTGTTTTCTGGCAGTTTGGCTTCTGACACCCTCTCATGGACCCCAGTCTAAGTCAGGCGGCTTGCTGCCCTGAGGGGCATCCTCTCCGCCTAGCTCAGCCTCTGGCTGTCTGTGCTGGATACTTGGTCCCATGAATATCCTCGGTCCCATGAATATCCTCGTCACCTTTGACACTCCTGCCAGGCTGTCCTCCAGCATAGATACCCTCCTCACCCCACTCAAGTTCTGACTCCACCCCAGACAGCCTCCTCCGCAGGCACTGCCACTTGTTTTGGGTTCAGACACTCTGACCACCTCAGCTCCCAGGGCGTTGATTGCAGGACACAAACACTTAACTTTGTGCTCCTGCTTCAGGTTTCAGGATTGAATGGTTCAGAAAGGGATGGGAAGAACTAAAGGAAGAGGCCACAATGTGTATTGTGTCGAAAATGAAAGAACACAGACAGAAGAGAAGCTAGTTTTTATTTTAAAAAAGTACATATAGCAAAATGTCCAGGAAGATATAAATAAAATATTAACATGGGTTATCTTTGAGAGAGGGAATTACAGATGAATCTAGTGCTATTGTTCATGCTCTTGACGAACTTCTGAGCTTTTCATCGTATACTTTTCAAGTTATCATACAACAGTCCTAAAAGCATTTTTATTTTTTTTTATTTTTTGGACCAAACTAGCTGGGAAACAGACTGACTACTAAAAGACAAAATCCGAAGGAAAAGCAAAGAAAATATAATGTTATATTCTTTACATAGGAATACACTATCTCAGCTGCCAAGTATATTTCTGTATTTTAAGGCAGTCTCCCCCCTTCCATCCTTTCCTTGCTCCTTTCTCCCTCCTTCCGTTTTCCCTGCTCTTCTTCCTCCCTCAGTATTTAGCAAATGCAATGGGGGCAAACACAAGTTGGCCCTACAACAGAGCATAGAGAGCCTGCTGTTCACAACTCTTTAAAATCGAGACACAAAGAACTTTGAGGCGCAAGTGAGATTCCATGTTGTGCTTTGCCTCTGAGTTCCCCGTTCAGTGGAGTTTCTCCTGTAGTCAGGTCACTTCCTGCATAGCCGGATAGCGGAGATTTAGGGGTTTAAAACAGTCCCTGAAACTGTACTTGTCTAAAGACTTATTTCTCAGCTATAAGATTTCATTTTCTACCATTTTCCTCTACTGGCTAAAACCTTATGATTTAGCCAAAAATTTTAGTTACTTTTTGTACGCTCTAAAGACGTGTGTGATAGGAAGTCTAAAAAAAGTAAATATGTATCTCTAAATCTATAATCAAGATAGGTTTGGAAGAGTGATATTTTAGTATAAAATCTCAGTTTGATATTTGGGAGAAGGTGTATTTTCTTCTCCTTTTTCGTTTGTGCTTTCCACCTGAATAGTTGCAAAGCTCTGGAAATTCTATTCCTACCGGCACTACTCTTCTGCATTTGTACCTCTTCTTCCTTCCCTTCCACAAAGGCCTTGTTTAACCCCTCATTACTTCCTTCTTGGACCACTGTAGGAATTCAGTGTTTTCTCCTCTCTTTCCTCACTTAAGTAAATCTGCTACTAGAGTAATCTTCTTGAAGTGAAATTCTATCTCATGGTTTAGAAACATCAACAACCACATCCCCGGCTGTGTCCCTTTGTCTAACAAACTGTGGATGGATTCCTCATTGCGACATTCATGGCCTCCACAACACAACCCTGCCTTCCCTTTGGGACCTCATTGCTCACTGGTTCCCACTCCCCCACCCCCCCCAGATGAAAGCAAACTGAACTATTATGCTCCATGCATTGCTCACGCTATTAACTCTTCCTCGTTTCCACCATGGCCACCTCTCAGCATCTTTTCCATTACTCAAATATTTTTTTTTTTTGTTCAACAAAATTCCACCATAAGAGCCATTCTTGATGCCAATCCAGACCTGAACTTGTCCCCATTTGACCACTGATGCTTTTTTTATAGTCTTCATTTTATTCTGGCTTATATTACGATAAGTTCTCATCTTATCTCTCCTATTAGATTTTGAGGGACAAGGACTTAGGAAGTGCCTGTTAATGGAAAGCTACTGTCTAGGATGAAGACGGTAAAAAGCAAACTCTCTGAGAGTTAGACCTCATCTTTTTTGTTTATTGAATACTGTTCATGGAAAAACATACAACCAAAATGAAAGGCATTCAGAAGTGAACATCCTTGGTAGTGAAGGGATTTAAACCCACCTTACTTGAGTAGTAATTAAAAGTGTTTGAAATATTTAGACAAAGAAATTAAATCGAAGGGGCACATAATAACTATCTTCCAACACTTGGAGGTGAAAGGACTTCTTTTACAGCTTCCTAGGGATAGGGTTTTCACTAATATATGACAGCTGCAAGAGGCAGATTTTTGTCCCACTGTAAAGAATACCTATTTTACAATTAATACTCTTTTAAAACCTTAGGGGTTAAATTTGATTCTTTTGCTCACTTCCATTAAATACAGTTGCAGATTCTATTAGTTCCACGTGCAAAACACATATTTTTTTCATTCTCTCATGTGACACCCTTGTCCAAATCCACCATCATCTGACATGGAATACAGAAGTCTTTTTACTGAACACCCTACCTCCATTCCTGTCCTGCTACACAACCCATTCCCTCTGTAGTAGTTAGAGTGATCTTAACATGTAAATCACGTCATACCACTCACCTATTTCAACCTCTTCATTGCACTTAAAATTCATATTCCTTCCGATGGCTTAGAATGCCCTTCATCCTCTGAGCTTCAGATACTGCTCCTCGTTTCTCTCCCACCCCCCAACTCTATTCTGTCTATACTGGCTTTCTTTCTGTCTCTCATCTACACCAGGATTATTTTTTTTTAATCTTAGGGCATTTGCATGTGCTCTTCCCTCTATTTGAATCCTCTTCCCCCAGATTATCACATGCTCAAAAGTTAAGTGCTCAGTGAAGTGTTCCAGAATGTCCCATATAGATTCCCTGCTTCTTCCCACCCCTTATCAGATTTTACTATTTTATTTTCCTCTTAGAATTTATCACTATTTGAAAGCACCTTGTTGGCTTGTTTACTTATTTTTGCTTTTTTGTTGTCTGCTTCTCCCATGAGAATGTGAGAAACAGGGCCTTTGCTTTATTCACTGCTAGGACCTGAAAGTGTCTGGTGCTGATTAAGCAATTTAATGTGTTTGTTGACTGATAATAATCCATGCACTAGATATTTTACAGATAGTGAGATTTAGACTTAAAAAGGGTAAATAAGTTGCCCGATTAGTAAGTAGCTGATTTGGGTTTGGAATCCAAGTTTCTCTTGAGTATGGAGTTTATGCTGTACTGTGTTACCCCAGAAATGCTATCTTAGGAATCCCTAACATATAAACTAGAACTATGGCAATTTGGCTTGCCACGTAGGGATCTGTCTAAAGTTTTATAATTCAGGTGCAAAATCATTTTTGTGTTTCAGCAACTCTTTAAGAATACAGAGAGGCACTAAAATTTAACACAATTCAAATGTGTAAGAATTTGTAATATCAAAGAAAACGAAGAGTATGCATATTTAAGAAACATATAACAGAGAGAATACCTTGTTATTAAGCAAATTTTCAGTGCATTTACAAATTGGTAAACACATTCCTGTAAATGCAAATATCTATTATAGTGACACTTACACAACACTTTACAATTTCTAAAGTGCTCTCAAGTATATTAGCTTACCTCATGTGTCATCAAAAATACTTCATTGTTTTCCTTATTTGTACATTGGGTACAAAAGCTAGTGAAAATCAGGAAAAGCACTTACTAAGTCAGCATTTCCCCTGCATTTATCAGTGCATGGTGCAGTGAACCCTGTGATGTGGACAGAATTGTTAGCCCCATTTTACAGATCGGGACGTCAGGTTAGTGAGCTTAGGCAACTTGCCCAACATCACACAGCAGGGTGGGGACAGAGCCAGGATCTAAACCCCTTTTAGACGGACGTGCTAGCAGATATTTGTGATGCTTACTATCACAAATCAGTTCAAACATTACCTGTTTTATACCTTGAGGATACAAAATATGGATCAATATTAATGCCCACGGTCAGTTATTGTTCCTCAGTTTGCTCTTCATATAAAATTACGTATTAGAAGTATTTCAAGGAAAAGCATCCAAAAATGACTTCCATATTATTTTACTTAAAAAAGAATTTTGTCCCATGTGTTTCATAATCTTCAAATGATTTGGGGTGGTGGTATTAATTTTGGGTACTTTTTGGCAACATAATCTTTTTCCCAAATGGAAATTCTGTAAAATATCTTTTACAAATGGTTTGAATAATCAACATTAATTTTCAAGCCAATTGTTCTCTCTAAATTTGACCATGTATAAAATATTAACCCTTTGAGAAGAGAAATTCAGTCTCTGTTAAAACAAACACATTTATTTTAATCTCTCTAGGATGTTACCATTTCTTTCCCCTAATTTTTCATTTGAATTTTTATTTTATTTTGTTTTTGTTTTTGTTTTGTTTTGTTTTGTTTCTGGCATGCAGAAATTTATTTTCTTTTAGGCTTGTTAGATTCTCTTTTATCTTCAGAATGGCCTTGATCAGTTTGAGATGTTTTTGTAATTCCCATTGAGAATTTTCATGGTTTTAATTTTTCTGTCTGTTTGTGTTTTTGATGAGGCTGTTTATAATTTTGAGTTATCTGGAATGTATTTAGTAGTAAGGTATAGGATATATAATCAACTTTATCTTTTCCAGATGACTCGTCAGGTGTGCCAATACTAGTTCTTGCATAACTCATAAAATTATATTCTTTATTCAATTTTGGGGATTAATTGAGTATAGTTTGAATGCCAAACAGGAAAGATGCATTTCGTATCTTTAATGTTCTTCATGTTTAAAAACACTAGTGTTTTAGTACAGATTTATCCTGGGTATTTTGACGTGATACCAAAAAGGTGCCTCTCTCTGCCTACCCATTACACCTTCCTTGTGCACCAGCTGCTCTTGTGGACCTATACAGTGGGGCCTGACAATCGAGTGTTTTAATTAATGCTTATACTTTCTGTTGCCTTTTCCCTCTATCTGTCAGTTTATCTATCTAAGCTTTCTTTCTTTCTTTTTTTTTTTTTTTTTCCCAGAGAACCTATCACTGCAGTATATGTGTTCTCGGAGATTTTGGTCTGGCAGATATCATCAGTAGTTTTGTCTCATTAAAAATTTTCACATAATCTGCAGTCTTTAATGAGTAATAATTAGAAATAGATTTTGATTGCATCTTAAATTGACTGCAAAGACTTGTCATATCCAGAGAATTTTCAGGATTTATAAGCCTAATTAGTTGGTTAGCCTAATGATCAAAATACCTGTGAATAAAGATAGCTCATTTTAGAGAACTATCTATCTCTAGGCAGAACACTACAAAAGATAAATGCATTAATAACCACCTATCCTCTCTCCTATTCGTTTTTAAAGGACATCATATACTTATTCGCTGACAAAATATCCTTAGCAAAGTAGTATCTCAATTGTACTCTGAGGAGAGAAATAGAAACATTTCTTTTTAAAATATTTTAAACTTTAGTGTGACCACTAAAGCACATAAGAGTTAATGCTACATTCCAGAAGAAAACCGGTTTTAGTAAATTCATTAGTTCTTTTTATTGAGAGGGAGAGGGGACAGGGAATAGCCATTTTGTCACAAGAATACATCCTAGTTTACATTTCAATATACTATTTATACCAGGATTTTTGTAGCTTAATAAAAGTAAGCTAAGTTTGAATCATATTTTTAGTTGCATTTGAAAAATATTGTTCTAGTTATTAATATTCTTGTAAGTGAGATCATGAATTAATTCTTTTCCTAGTCATTTTTTCTGTCTTAATTTTCAAACAATATATGGAAAGCCAAATTTGCGTTTTCAATTTTGCTTTCAAATTAATATTTATAATATTTTGACAGTGCAGGGAATCTATTTCAGGTCACATCTTTAAAGGTGTTAATATTTTTACAATTGCTTGAAAAATGTTTATCATTATCTACGCAGCTGATTTACTTTAACTCAAATTCTTGTTTCCCCCAAGTGAATAGTTAATTTCCTTTTATTGCCTAGAAATTGTGATTTAGCCCTTGTGATTTATCTTTGGGCAAAAGAAAGTAGAATATTTTACTCAGTTTATATTGTCCAATTTGTGCTAAGACAGGGGACTAGAAAATACCAATTAAAGTGGTACAGTTTTGGAAAAAGCAATGACAAAAAAATCCTTTGCAACGCATTTTGGAACATTAGAGTCTGATTTGTCCTCAGCCTGGTTTGTCCATGGTGGTGGCCATAGTGGAATAGCAGCAGCAGCTCACAGGAGCATCTGGGGCGGGGTGAGGTTTTCCTGACCTCACTAACGGGGTGGGGCTGCCCTGCTAAGAATAACAGAGGTGCTGCCATTGGGCAGCATTCCCACTTGGTGTCATTGGAAAATATTCACGGAGCACTTCTTTGTGTAAGCCTTAGTCATAGCAACAACACTTAATTAATGGTCAGTTTTATCTAATGTACCTGATTCCTAAAGGGGTGATAAATCCCAACCCTCCACAGCCCCCCATTTGTTTAAACTTTAGTGGGAACTTGGTTGTAATATGTTTTGAGCAATATTAAGGTTTATAATTTCTGTTATTTTTGTTGCTTAGAAAATAACATATAAGCAGTAATATCTTCTGTTGGACTTGTAAATGTTTAGAGCAAGCCCAGTTTATGTGTGATGCAGCCAGAAAAGGATGCAAGTCTTGCCAGGATTTGATCATGGTGCAGGATTAAGTATTTAGAAAAATATGTGCAGCTTGGCAGTATCGAGGCTGTCTGTCCTTCAGATGGGACAGGAGGCTGTTGCTCTGTTGTGAGTGATGGACATAAATAGAGACATCGTATTTCTTTGGAAAGGGAAATTTATAATGAATATTAGGAAAACGTTCACTAGGGAAATCTAGGCAGTGGTGGTGCAATTGATTGTTTAGGGTTGCCTTAGAGCTGTTATTATTCCCTTAAAACTTTAGCTTGAACTCTTGTTTAAAATGGTAACTTTTTGTGTCACTAGCTAAAATTGTTCATTTTCAAAGAAGTTTTTTAAGTATCTTTCAGCTTCAGAGAATTTTCAGCAGTAGAAATAATGCTCTCTACTATTGTATTTCTTTTTTAAATTTTATTGGGAAATACTGGGGAACTGTGTGTTTCTGCAGGGCCCATGAGCTCCTAGTCGTTGTCCTTCAATCTAGTTGTGGAGGGCGCAGCTCAGCTCCAAGTCCAGTCGCCAGTTTTCAATCTTAGTTGCAGGGGGCGCAGCCCACCATGCAACCTTGTTGAGAGCTTGCTCTAACCAACTGAACCATCCGGACGCCCTGCCCTCTACTATTGTTGCTTTCCTTTCATTATATGAAGCAAGCGGAGTCATTCATTCTCTCTCTCTCTCTCTCTCTCTCTCTCTCTCTCTCTCTCTCTCTCTCTCTCTCTCTCTCTCTCTCTCTCTCACTCGCCCTCCCTCCCTCCTCTCCATCTCTTTCCCTTCCTTCCTATTTTCACTCATTTAAAAAAGTCTTCCAAGGACTATGATTATAACTTTGAGTATATCCTTAAATCTTTATCTCTTGATTTACCAGCTCTAAATAATGTCTATGTGCTCCACACTATGAAAAATAAAGAAATGAATGTATTACCTTCATTTCTACCTTTTCACTCCCACTCTGTGTTCTAATTATTGCTTGATAGATTGTTAGTTTTATGTTGTGATGATTTGTGACATTTGTATTCTGTTCTGAAATGTAATGAAATCCCTTATAGGTTGATAAAATTTAAAAATAAATGATCAGATCTATATAATACTATGTGTAAATATTTTTCATTGTATAACTGTTAGATGTAGTGCTGTGATATTAAAACTTTCCAATGAAAGAGAATTTTCTAACCATTAATATCTAACAGATCTTACATTTGTTTTTAGCTTTATTCTCTTCTTCAGGTTCACATCAGTTGCCATGATTTCTTGTATTCACATTGACATTTTTTTGGATTCCTTTCTTGTTTCTTTTGGGGATGAGGGTAATTTTCATAGAGCATTCAGATAAAAATTTCTGAGCCTTACATGTTCTGAAATATTTTTAATTGAGTATCACATTTGATTTTTTCTAACAGAAATGTATTGTGTCACAGTTCTAGAGGCTAGAATCAAGGTGTCACAGCACCATGCTCTCTCTGAAGACTCCAGGGACGAATCTGTTTATGCCTTTCTCTTAGCTTCTGGTGTTTGCTTGCATTTTTCGGCATTCCTTGGTTTGCAGCTGCATAAATCCAACCTCTGCCTCCATCTTCACATGGTGTTTTTCCCTCTCTGTGTGTCTCTGTTTCCTTGTTCTCCTTCTTCTAAGGACACCAGTTGTATTGAATTAGGGTCTACCCTAGTTTGGTATGACCTTGACTTAACTTGATTACATTGCTAAGAAATAAGGTCCCATTCACAGGTACTTTTGATGGGGACTTCAATATATAGATATAGATATAGATATAGATATAGTATAGATATAGATATAGATATAGATATTTTGGGGGTGGCACAATTCATCCTATAACAGCATTGTAAATTTTTACCAGAATATGGCCAATATGCTTATTTAATCCTGTTTAAATAACACAATGGGCTCCTTCAGTTAGAAGATTTACATCTTTGTTTCGCTCAAGAAAGTTGTCTTTTATTGTTTTATTAATATCTTCCTTTCTACTGTCTCTGATATTTCTTTCTGAAACTTATATTTGTGAGATCTTGCACTTCCTGGATTAATCCTTCCTATTTCATACTCTCACTGTTTTATTTTCCCTTTTGATGTTTTATGTTCAAGACTTTTCCAGGTTACCACCTTGGTCTTTGTTCCTGTCCTTTTCTTTTCCAACCAATTTTTGAAATGTTTATGTGATGGTAATTTAATTATCAAGAGTTCTTTATTTTTTTCTGTTTTTCTTGTTTTTTTTTTGGAGCAGAATATACTCAGATTCTCTGAGGATAATAATTAGTATTTTGTTCTCCCCTGAATCATACCTTTTTTCACTGGGGCCAGTTATTCTTAATGCCCTTTGTTTTCCTGTGTGGCTCGGTGGTGTATTCATAGTTATAAAAGTCTGTAATAACTGGCATAGGTTTCGACTGTCATTTTGAAGGTCTATTTCTCTATTAGCATTCCCATATAAATGACAGGGTCGACCCAGAGTTCATAGTGAGGCGCTGTATAAATGATATGCGGGCTTTCCTGTGTGTGTGTGTGTGTGTGTGTGTGTGTGTGTGTGTGTATAGCAGAAGACAGGCTGAGAATACTAACAAGTGTTTAAATAAGGAGGTGTCGCGAGCACCTGTGAAGGACAGTCGCCACATTTCAGTCTCTTCCTGAAAGTCAAGGGGACATTAACCCCTTGGCAGGGCCCTACGTCCCTACGTGTTACTCGTAACACGAGTGGGGAACAAAGTCCTGACACACAGGTTCAGGTAGAGTAAGTAAACAGCTATATTTGGGAGCCAATGTCCCTCCAGAGGCCAATGCTCTGGTAAGCACAGAAGGTTTTACAGAATAGAATAGAATTTAATAACAAACCAAGTCCCAGAGTCAAATTGAGGTGGAGAAGGTCCCTGGTCCGGGAGAGATGACTGGGCCAACGAAGGGTCTGAGGCAAGCTGGTCTTGCAAAGAACTTCGGAGAGTCGGGGAGTATCGCAGCTTGCACCTCGCAGAAGACACTGTCGGGTCGCCCAGATGAACGTCCCAGAGGACGTTGCAGAGTGTGTCGCTCAGAGCCTCGCAGAGGGTCTTAGCCAGAGCGCCCAGTCAGACTACTCACAGCATTGCTCTGGAGTTCTGCTTTTGTCCTCTTTTCCTTGGACTTGTTTACTTCTTAGGTGATGACCAGAAGCTGTTTTGGTGAACAAGTTTATCATTCAATTTTGTTATGCTCAGTTTCACACAAAAACGTTTTTTACTTCACTCTTTTCAGTCTCACACATGTGTGAACATAGTCCTCTCCCTACTAGTAAACACCTTACTTTGCAAACCTCAATTCAACATATATACTCTACAGGAGGGTATTAGGTTATTGCTGAGGGGTTGGAGTCTTGTGTATATTTTCTCTTTTGCTGGAGCTGCCTCTTCTCTCTCCACTGTTCTGTTTCTTATTTGAGGAAGATTTTTGGAGTTACTTCAAGGTCTATTCTCCTTCTCTATCAAGTCCTAACACCTTCATTTGGCATTCTCTCCAGGCACAGATATTCCACTTTCTGGAGAGAACATTTTTACATTTCTCTAAATTTATCCTCTGAGTAAAAACCAACTGCCAACTGCTCTGTTTATGCTAGTCAGAGGGAGGAGGGCCTTAACTTCCCAGCTATGGTATTCAGATGCTATTCTTTATTGAGTTGCCCAGATGGTTCTCCCAGACCCCTGGTTGACTATGCACCTAGGAAGACCTGTTCTAACATGAATCTCTTGTAAAAGTTTCTTCTCTTCCTTCTCTGGATGGGCTAATCCCATCTTCATTCTGCTTGCAAAAATGCCTCGCATTTCTATTTTCCTCATGGAAAGCATTCTCATTTTTCAGTATTGTCATATAAGTCTAATAAAATATCAATTTTAGTTGATTTGGGGAAGAAAGACATATGTACCATCTTCCAATGCAGATTTTTTATACTCTTCAATTTTTTGTTTTCTTTCCTCATATGTTTTACCACATGAAACTGTGTGTGTCTGCTTTCTTATTTTTCTTGGCATCTGGGAAGATTGTTATGTGGTGTTTTGTATAATTTGCATGATTAGTATACAGTGTTTTCCTATATTGATGCTGTATGAAATGCATTTCAAAAATTAATCATCAAGAAATAAAGTAAGTTCTTGAATGTTTAATAAGCCTACATTAATAATTGGTCTTAAAAATTGAAATACTTTCAGTTTAAAAGCTTTTGCAGTCATATAAAACAATTTAATGGCAGCATTTAAAGTTTAGATCTATTTTTTCTTTTTTTTAACTAGTTGTGTTGAGATATAGTTAACATATAACTTTGTATTAAGGTGTACAACATAATGATTTCCCATATGTACATATTATAAAATGATTATAATAATAAATTTAGTTAACATTTGTCACCTCAAATAGTTACAAGTTTTTTATGAAAACTTTTAAGATCTACTCTTTTAGCAACTTTCAAATATGCCCTACGTATTCGGTATAGTCATCAAACTGTATGTTATATTCCAGCACTTATTTATCTTATATTTTTTTCTTTTTTATTTGTTCTGTGTTTGTAATATTATTTTGGTAATGTGTAAGACGCTTTAGTCAAATTAAGAGAAAATATTTAAAATCTTTCTTTTTCAGCAAAGAATCGTGGAATTGCTATTCCAGTGGATTTGGACAGCCAAGTTAATACTCTTTTCATGAAGAACCATTCAAATATGGTGCAGAGAGCAGCCATGGGTTGGAGACTATCAGCTCGCTCTGGACCACGCTTTAAGGAAGCTCTTGGAGGGCCTGCTTGGGATTATAGAAATATTATTGAAAAATTACAGGTACAATACAAGCATGAAATAGCATTAATGTTCTCTAAATTATAACTTTTAATATATGTAGTCACATATATTAAATAAAATAAGGTTAAAAATATCAAATTCTAGTTGGGGACCAGACTTTCTTTTGTAATTCCCTACCAACACTACCCTTTTTAAAAGCATAGCTTCCAGGTAAAAGTTGTTGTGAGAGTTATTTATTTATTTATTTATTTATTAAAGTTTTCCAATTTTGTTTAACAGACCAGATACTTTAAAAAAAAAATTTATTTTCAATCACAGTTGGCATTCAATATTGTTTTATATTAGTTTCAGGTGTGCAGTATAGTGGTTAGACATTTATATAATTTATGAAGTGAATCCCCCTGATTAGTCTAGTACCCAGCTGGCACTGTACATAGTTATTTCAATATTATATGTTGTAAGTTATTTTTAGTGAGTATATATTTTTTAATGTGTTTATAGTAATGAGTCTTAGTATCAAAATAATAATCATAATATCAATAATAAAATTTGGTAAAATAATTTACCATACAGACACATGTAAAAAATTAGATATTCATAACCTTACTTCAATTTGTCTCTTAGTATTCTCTTATACTCCTTTGGTGAGAATGGTATAAGCACCTTTACTCCCAAATTATTTGTATAGTAACCCTCTCCTGTTTTTTGGCCTGCACATTCTGGGACATTGAGTAAAGAGAGACATTCTACTAGTCTGCTCGGGCTGTGATCACAAAATATCATAGACTGGGTAATTTAACCAACAGAAATTTATTTTCTCACAGTTCTGGAGCTACCGTGTTTCCCCAAAAATAAGACCTAACCGGAAAATAAGCCCTAGCATGATTTTTCAGTATGACATCCCCTGAACATAAACCCTGATACATCTTTTGGAGCAAAAATTAATATAAGACCGGGTCTTATTTTTGGGGAAACACAGTGGAAGCACAAGAGCAGGTGTTGGCAGGTTTGTTTTCTTCTGAGTCCTCTTCTCCTTGGTTTGCGGATGGCTGCCTTGCTATTGTGTTTTCATATGGCCTTTCCTCTTTGCACATACATGTCTGTATTCTGTTATCCTCTTCTTATAAGGACACCAGTCATATTTGATTAGAGTTCACTCATATGAATTCATTTTATCTTAATTATGTCTATAAGGGTCCTATTTCCGATTATAATCACGCTCTGAAGCACTGGGGGTTAGGACATCACTATATGAGTTTTGAGGGAGACACAATTCAATCTATAACATACATCTTCCCACCCACATAATTATAGAAGACTTCATGGAACAAATTTGAGGAAATGGTCAAGACATGAACTGGAATAAATATTATGAGTGGTCACATGTAGATTAATTGGTGGAGGTGCAGAGTTTTAATAGATGAGTGTTACAGGTGGCTAAAAAGACAAGTTACACTCAGTATGAGGAACTTGAAGCCTATAAGTCATTAAAAGTTTAGAGGAAAATGTCAATATAAGTGATTAAACAATTACTGGTTTGTAGAATAGAATTATCAGAAAGAGACTAGAGGAAGGCAGATTAATAGGAATTACTAAAGGTCTTACTTAGCCAGGTGTCAGTATGAATGAAACGAAGAAACAGGTGTTGCAAAAAATAAGGAAGGCAAGGTCTATAGACTTGGTGGCTGCTGGATGGAGATACAGAGAGGCATTTGAGAGGCACTAATGATTGGAGACTAGGTGATATCATTAAGACTCTTTATTGTAAGAGGGAAGGAGAAAATATAGTAGAAGTATGTTAGCTATGGTCATTGAAAATAAGCTGAATTAGGTTAACAAACTACTGAATATAATGAAGTGAAGTCTATATTTATAGATAATAGTTAGAGTGAGAAGAGTGGATGGAATATTCGGATAGTGACAGAAAAAAAAAAAAAAGTCTTACGAGAGGCCAGGATTGGTAGAATGGCCAAATAAGAGAGAAAAAAGGCAGGGTCAAAAAGGAGGGGAGTCAGGTTTATGAGAGCCAAATAAGTAGAATATTTCAGAGGAGAGGTAGATAACAGTGTCAACCAGCACACAGGGGCTATTCCTAAACTTGTTTTAGCATGGTCATTGGCATTCATTAAATAAGCATGTATTGGTGAAAACTCTATACCAGCCACTGTGTGTTGGACATAGAACCGTAAGGCCTATGCCTTTATGGAACACACATTCTAGCCAAGTAAATATATAGTGTTAGATAGTTAAAACTGCTACGAATAAATAAATCAGGGTAACAACATAGTGGACAGTCATTGCAAGAATGATCTTATAGCTGGAAGCACCTCTCTATTATAGAGGTAACATTTGCGTTGAGTAATCTATCCTGAATAATCTATCATGAATAATAATCCTGAAGAGGAATAATCTGTTCAAAGAGTTGAGGACAGAGAGTTTTAGGGGATGGAAGAGTAAATGCAATAGTGCAATGGCAGGAGCAAGGTTGTGTGTTTGAGGGACCCAGAGAAGCCCATTGGGGCAGGAATTTAATGAGCAAGGTAATATGAAATAAGAAGTCAAATCATGTAGAGACTTACATGGTAAGGCATTTGAATTTTATTCTAAGTGAGAAGGCAAATCATTGGAGGTTTTCAGCAGAGGATAGGCATAACTTGGTTTACCTTTTAAAAGATCACTGTGGATTGTGAGTGGTGAGTGGTTTGTAGGGTCCAAACATGGAAGCCATGAGTCTATTGCATTAATTCAGGCAAAAGTTGATGGTGATTGGGCTTACGTGGGTAGCAATAATAACAAAAATGTGAATACATTTTGGCTCTATTTGGTTACAGGGCCAACAGGACTTGGTAGATGGATGGATGAGTTGTGGGGCTGGAAAGAGGAATCAAAGTTGGGTCTGGGTATGATATGATTGGATCATTTGCTAAGATAGGGAAGAATGGGAGAGTTGGAGTCAGGACTTCTATATGGAGAATTTTAAATTTGAAATGCCTATTTAGCTATCAATGTGGGTATGTTAAATAGGCAGTTGGATATATGAGTCTGGAGTGGTTTGGAAAGATGTCCATACAGGAAATATAAGTGTAGGAATTTTCAGCAGATATATGATGTGAAAACCATGGAATTGGATGAGATCTTCACAAGAAAGTGTAGATATAGAAAAGACCAGGAACTACCAGTAGTTGGCAAAAGAATGGTCAGGACATAGGTGGGAAATAAAGAAAGTGTGATGTTACAGAGCCAAGAGCAGAAAGTGTTTGACAAAGTAGGAACAAGTATGTAACATGCTTAGCAGTGGTTGGGTAAGGTGAGGACAGAAAAGTAACCACTGGATTTGGTAACAGGGTAATGATTGCAGTTAATACCACTACTCAATAATAATGATTACTAACATTTATTAAGGGATAATAAATGGCCAGTATGTGTTAGAGGCTGTTCTGTGTGTTTACCTTTAATCTTTACTGCAAGCCCATGTGATTGCTGGTATCATTATCCTGAGTTTATACGTAGGGAAATAATGAATTAGAGAGACTACATAGTTGGCCTTTGATCAAAAAAAGAGATGAAGACACAATTCACATCATAGAAACCTGTGCACAACTTGTTTAGTAAATGAAATGAAGAGTAGTAATATGAAAAATAGTATGTTTTAGGGACATTTTATGAAATATGGTCATGTTTGATAAACATATTCTCTTCCCATCTTTATGAAATATCTAGTTTCCCATTTACATCATTTTCTTCCTGTACTCTCTTTGAACTGCCTTTAAAAAGTTCTTAGAAGACTTATTTAGAGAAGTTGAAATAGAAATGATAACCTTTGTTAAAAGGGGAAGAAAAATTTAAACAAGAGTTAACTCCTGAAATCCACTGGTTACGAAACCAAGAGAGATGGTACCCCCATCTGTGTTGCTGTAGCTGAGAGTAACAATAAGCAATTGTCAGTCAGCTTTCTGCTTAACAAAAAATGTCATAGCTATGGGTGAATAAAGTATTTCTTTATGTGAGAAGATTATTTTTGGTCTTCTAACATAGTTATTTTAAAAACAAAAAGGGGATGCTTTAATCATTAAAGAATGTTCAGTAAATTATCATTGCCTACAGTTCATTTTAGAAACATGTCAGGATGCTTTCAGCTATAATTAGCACAATATTCAACTAATAGTGGCTTAAACAATAAAAATATATTGTTTCGCATAGCAAGGAATCTGGAGTCGGGGCTCTTTCTGAGTTAGTTAATTCATCAGCTCTGTAGGTAAGGGTCCTAACACCATTGGTCTGTTGGCTTTCATCTTAAAGCTGGTCTCCCAGGGTCATAGTAGAGCTGCCTCACATTTTGGATTCACACTCCACACTATCTTGATAGCCATAGGAATCTGCCCCCTTATCTCCCAACACATGCCCCCACATGCTCAGCAGACTTTACCTGATGTCTTATTGGCCAGGACCTTGCCACGTAATCATGCCTAGGCCGCTAGATCAATCCCTGGCACAGCAAGTGGAGTGACCATGACTAGCTTAAACTAATCAACCTTTGACCCTAAGCTGAAGGAGGCTCATCTCTCTGAGAATGTTGCTGCCTGATTCAGAAACAAGCATGGGGATTCTGTTAGCAAGGAAGAGGGTGAAGAAAGGCTGTTGAGTAGGTAACCAATAGTGTTTATCAAACAATGTAATTTCCAATACTATTAAATGTTATTGAACCTTTGCGTAGTACTAAGGCTGCTTCCAATAGTATATTTAGGAATTTCCCCATTGGAAGAAATGGTTAGTTCTGATGACCAATAACGCATATAAAATCTCTCTCTCTTTTAGCTCTTCCACAATCATGCCCCAAATTATTCCAGTTTGATGAATACGTGTCATGTCTCCATTACAATCCTAGACACTGCAGGGCTTGTCACCGTGGCTTTATTGACTTCCTCTTGTGTGTATATCCTTAGAAATCATAGAGCTACCCATTCCTCCCTTACCTTATAAATGAAAAAGGAGACTCAGGCAGTATTTATACAGAAAACCAGATTATACTTAAAACACAGACATCAGTGCCATGGGAAGGTAGAGTACACATTCTCTGAAATTGCCACGACTCATTCCTGGTTAGTATTCTGAGGCTTGTCATAGCTTCAAAGGATGAAATTTTACTTGGGTCTTCACGTGGGTTCTTTTGTGCTTTATTCCTTAGGACGTAGTGGCCTCCTTGGAGCAACAGTTCAGCCCGATGATGCAGGCTGAATTCTCAGTGTTGGTTGATGTGTTGTACAGTCCAGAACTTCTGTTCCCTGAGGGGAGTGATGCAAGAATACGATGTGGTGCTTTCATGTCCAAGTAAGTGGGTGCAAGCTGAGATTCTGTTAGTGTTACCAAACTAAGATGGCCTCTACCATTTCTGCTGTTTACTCTGCTGGCCCATAACAACAGTCCACAGAGTATGTGAAAGGTCTAAAATCCATGTTAAAAAATACTTCCAAACTCATTAATTGGATTCAATTGAAATTTTATTCTGGCGAAGGATATCATATTTTACTAAAATTTACTGAAAATGAAATGCGTTATTATTGGGCACAAAATATTTTGGTTCTAGTTATTTTCTATAACTATATCGTGTGACACTTGAAAACGATTCCTGTTTAAAGTCACTGGTTTTCATTAGCACAGAGAGAAAGAAAATGGAGCTAACATTTATTGAGGTCTTAACTGTGTGCATTATTGTCCTATGTGTGTCTACCAATTTTATCTAATGTACACAAACACTGGGAGATTGACAGTCAGCTTCATTTTACAGATGAGAAAGCTGAGATTCAGGTGTGCTTCAGGTAAAGAGCTGTTAGTTCTCATACTCAGCACTCTGTCGTACTGCCGCCATGATCCTTCTCTGCAGCTCTTTCATTTACTTATTTTTCATAACATTTGTGTGGTATTGTCAGATCTGTTAGAGTTAATATATTTATCCTAGAATATTTCCATTTTAATGGTAAATGAAAAATTTTCAAGGAAGATCTGTAAGTATAAGCAATTGTGGGAAAAAATATAACTAGCCTCAGAAAGAAGGGACATATCTTAACATGGAGGGCACTTCACTGAATGATTTACAAGTCATCACATGTAGACTCAAGATGGCCAGCCAGAGATACCTCGTTTCCTTGGGGAGAGTATCTAGATGGAGAATTGCAGAATGCTGCCAACCCCCTTGACCATCATCCACCATAGTTATTTCCTGTGTGACTGAGGACATTGCTGAAAGAAGTCTCAAAACCTCTTCTATTGACTATGACTTACTGAGGAAGAAATTGCAGGATTAGGGGACACAAGAGTATATTCGTTTCTTTTACCAGTTAAAGCTGGGATTTGGGGAGAGAAAACAAGATATGGGATGAGAAGAACTGACTACAGGGATGATAATTACAAATAGTGATGATAGTGACATAGAGTTTCTATATAATGGCCAGAATCATGGATTGTTGGCTGTAGACTCAGTATATTTTAAGGGAACTAGGAACAAATGTATCTGTTAGGGCATTTGCCAGTATTGGTTGATATGTTGTGCACTCCAGAACTACTGTTCTAATTTGTATTAGAAGACTTGTCAGTCTTCTAATAAGAATTTTTAAATGAAGAGGTCTAGAGTGTCTATAAAACTGATGACTGTGGAGGCCATTAGAAAAAATAAAGAAGTATTGCCTAGTAATACAGAATAAAAATAAGGTCTTTGAAAAATACCCTTTACCTTCTGTGAATATATATTGATGTATAGAATGTGGGTTAAAAAAGGGGTTATAAACCTGAGATTTTTAACTCCAGAAAATTGACATGGAAAAATAATGTAGATATATTCCAGAGTAGTCTGGAACAGGAATTGGCAAACTCTAGCCTGTAGGCTAAACTGGTCCCCTTGATTATTTTTGCAAATAAAGTTTTATTGAAATGCAATCACACACATTCATTTACATATTGTCTGTGGTTGCTTTCATACTACTGTGGCAGAGTCTACTAGTAGTTGCCTAGTCTGTATGGCCCATAAAACCTAGAACATTTACTATTTGGCCCTTTAGAAAAAAAGTTTGCTGATACAGTGTTAAGATGGCTGTTAATACATCAGCTACTAGATATACATGGTTATTTAAAACTTAAAATTAATAAAAATAAAATATTCAGTTCCTTAGTCACATTTACCACATTTTAAATGCTCAATAGCCGTATGTGGCTAGCAGCTAACAAATCTGGCAGCACAGATACAGAACATTTCAATTGTCCCAGAAAACGTTCTGCTGGACAGCACTGGTCTAGAACTTAAAGATATAGGTCTATGAGCAGGTCATATTAAACAATGCAGAATATTAAGAAAATATTGACTTGTGCTGAAGGTGAGGCAAGTCTGTTACAACATCAGGTAAACTAAAAGGAGAGAAGCAGAGTGATATGACGGTGGGAATATATTACATCCTACACTCAGATGGAGAAAGGTGTCGCACTTGCTTTAGTGGTTAGAGAAGAGGTTTTTGTACTGTGAGGATTGTATTATGGCCTGAGGTTCAGGAATGTCAATTTTCTGCCCTAGTGCTTATCTGACTTCTTCCTCAGCTCTACGAAGAACCAAGGGCTTTATCTTCAAGAATATCTAATGAAATTAGAATCCAACTTTATAAATGACTATGCAAGGGGCCGTGCATTAATTACTGTGCTGAGCTCTCTGGTGGAGTTTTGTTGGAGAATATAGTTTAGGTCTAGGGTTTAAGTAGGGCTTCCAACTTTCTCTAATGAATTTAACTCTTGGAACTTATTGACTCAGATGGGTCTGCTGGATAACATGAGGGATAGATCCCAGGAAAGAACCCAAATGCACATATCTACTTAGTCACATAGAGTGAGAGAGAACAGAATAAAGAGAGAATAGATCAATGTGGGTGTTAACTGTTAAAGTATCTGGTTACAGTCCATTCAAACCTGCACTTACTTCTCACTTATGAGAAGAATCTCAGAGTTTTACAAACTGGGATTTGATCCAAATAACATAGGGGGGAGAGACAACCATTAATTTAAAAAAATGAATTAGGAAAGAATATAAAATACCAGAGTGCGTCTCATGTAGTAAAGGTAACTTTTGTGTTTTACAAATATACAAATATTTATGTAGGAGGTTGTTTTGTGAAACTTATTTTTTCCTTAGATCATAGAAAAAAATACTTGAAAGCCTTTGATGTAACACAACCAAACATTACGTAAGAGATGAACACCTTGTAGAAATCACTAACAAGTGGCCATTCATTCTTATATATCCAATTGATATTTTCAAATGGTTAGTGAATTAAATATTTTATCTAAAGACAAGTTAAAGAAAATGGGAACACCCAGATAGAAAAAAAATCAAAAGAAATTTACAATGCCTACTAAATTACTTTCATGCATTCAGAGACTATCATGTGAAAGAAAGGACCAAATAGCAGAGGTTTTAGAGAGACAGGTTTTTTTCCTATCAAGGAGAACTTTAGAACAGCTATTCTGCCTGCTGCACTTGACCACATGGATATATAAACCATGATGCTCAGACTTAACATGTCTAAAAGGAGCTCACTGTTTCTTTTCACTCCTTAAGCATGACATAGCTATCATTTAAAAGTATCACTGCCCATCTACTAACCCAGCCTATAAATTCCAGGCATCTATTATCTGCCTTTCGTCTTCTACTTCCCATATGTCATTATTTACCAAGTCTTGGCTATTTCGTTTTTTTTAATTATTTTTTTGTTAAAGTATAGCTGACATATAACATTATATTAGTTTCAGGTGTACAACATAGTGATTCAACATTTATATACTTTATGAAATGATCACAGTAAGTCTAGTAACCATCTGTCACCATAAAAAATTACTATATTATTGACTCTTTTCCCTATGCTGTTCATAACATCCCTGTGACTTATTTATTTTATAACTAGAAGTTTGTACCTCTCAATACCCTTCACCTTTTTCGCTCTTCTCCCTGCCGCCTTCCCCTCTGGCTACTGTCAGTTTGTTTTCTGTATCTATGAGTCTGTTCCTGTTTTATTTGTTCATTTGTTTTGTTTTTTTGATTCCACATATAAGTGCAGTCATATGGTATTTGTCTTCTTTTGTCTGACTTATTTTACTTAGCATAATACCCTTTACGTCCATCCATGTTGTCACAAATAGCAAGGTTTCATTCCTTTTTATGGCTGAGTAATACTCCATTGTGTGTATATATATTGCACATCTTTATCCATCCATCTATCGGTGGATACCTAGGTAGCTTCAATATCTTGACTATTGTAAATAATGCTACAATGAACATAGGGTGCATATATTTTTTCATATTAGTGTTTTCATTTTCTTCAGATAAATGTCCAAAAGTGGAATTTCTGGTTATATGGTAGTTCTATTTTTAATTTTTTGAGGAAACTCCATACTGTTTCCGATAATGGCTGCACCAATCTTCAATCCAACCGACAATGCAGTGGGTTCCCTTATCTCCACACCCTCGCCAACACTTGTAATTTGTTGTTTTTTTATAATAGCCATTCTGACTGGTGTGTGGTGATATCTCACTGTGGTCCTGATGATTAGTGATGTTGAGCATCTTTCCATGTGTCTTCTTTGAAGAAGTATCTAATCAGGTCCTCTGCCCATCTTTTAATCATGTTGTTTGTTTTTTGATGTTGAGTTGTGTGAACTGTTTATATATTTTGGATATTAACCCCTTATCGAATATATTGTTTGCAAATATCTTCTCCCATTTAGTAGGTTGCTTTTTCTTCTTGTTGGTTTCTTTTGCTGTGAAGCCTTGGCTATTTTATTTCTATATTGCTTCTTGTATCCATACCCCATCATATGCTCTATTCATCTCCTACCTTGTTCTCACTCTTCCATGTCACCTTCCCCACTGCCATTGAGGTATTTTTTTTCACACGTAGACAGGGTCGTTCAGGTCCTTTGAAACAGTGGTTCCCTATTTTCTATAAAGTCCAGACTCTAGAATAATATTTCCAGTTCCTTCTTTTCAGACCATATCTCTTATACTCTCCTCTTCCAAATCCTTAAGTGTCAGCTGCCAGTTGGGGTACTTATCATTTCTTGGACATGATGGTTAGCTTTCTGTTTCTGCCTTCTCTGTCCAGTCTTCTCTGCCAGGTGAAACCTTCATAGTTAAATGTTATCTCTTCACAGAAACTTTCTCTGTCAGCCCTAGGCAACTGTCCTAACAGAATGTAACAGTTTCTTTGTCTAGGTTGTGGCATTACAAATACCTGTGTTGTAGCACTCACATGTCATGAAAGAGGTGGCTGCGTGCAACCTACTGTTGCTGGGACTGTCTTCATAGTAACTCTGAGACTCGAGATCTGTGAACTGTGTCATGTCACCACAGAGTGGTGCTTCAGAATCTTGGCTCTGAAGTCAAATGGACTTGGGTCTATTTCCAGATGCCACCACTTAATAATTGTGTAACCAGAGGCAAGTTGCGTTATCTCTCTGGACCTCTGCTTTCTGCTCAGTAAAATTAGCCTGATAATAGAAGCTGTAGCTTTGGCTTGTTGTGAGGATGAATTAAGAGAATCCATGGGAAGTCCTTGTACGTTACCCTGACACCCGATAAGCCACTTACTAGCCATCATCTAGTGAAAGCTCAGTTTTCCTTAGGATTTGTCCCACAGAACTTCTGTTATGTTACTAAAATCAGATCATTCCATAATATTCTACATCATTTGGTTTTTTCCAGGAAGACTTGTATCTCACGGGGTCATTTTGAGAACCAGCTTGTTCAGAGCTACATATGCTAAGTTGCAAATTCTAATGGTGAACACTTTACTTGATTTTGACTTCTTGGGGATGTTGTGTAACTGTTATCCTCAAACTTTTCTCCTGAAAGAACAACAGTGCAAAGGTTACCACTATAAAATGAGAGTTTTTGTCCAAATTATAGCAAGCATAGTAAATGGATAGATGTCTTAGTGTTACTTTTTGTTTTCGTTTTTGTTTTGCTTCCAATCACAAAAATGCCTGTTTGTACTAAAAACTGCCTGTTTCTACCTAGCAGTGAAGATTATTGTTAATGGAAACTGGAAGACAGCCCATTATACAAAGATTGCAATTTATAAATTTATATACTGCTACTGCTATATAATTAATGTAGCATAGTACATAGAAAATAATATAGTATAACAGAATAAAATGTAATATGCTGCAAATATTCATATTTCTCTACTAGTAAGATAATCAGTGTTTCATTGTTTTTCAAAGAGTATAGTGTCCCACTAAAAGTGCACTACCTGAATAATTTAGAAGCTCTAAGATATATTGCCTGTAAAACAAAAGATGTTTTATAATAAAAAGTCTGTAAGTTGAAATGAAATTTTTAAACTTTTGAAAACAGGTATCTATCTTGTTTACTTCATATTCTCAAATAATAGTGTGATTTTTTTTTCCCCTCTAGCATATGATGTTAGTATATAGCTTGAAGAAAAATCTCTGTCCTATTTAAGCTTTAATGTTTTGCTTTAAGGTTGATTAATCATACAAAGAAACTAATGGAGAAAGAAGAAAAACTGTGCATTAAAATTCTTCAGACTTTACGAGAAATGCTGGAGAAGAAAGACAGCTTTGTGGAAGAGGTATTTAAAAATTTTTTTTAGTACTTGAAAGTAAAGGAGAATTTCTAGAATACTGTAACCAATGAATTAAAATAGGTTATTATATAATTGCTTGTATTTCATATTAATGGAATGTGTACTTTAGATGAATGAGATAATTTGAATTTTTATAGTATTCGTCTTTCATGTCTGCTTTGAATTGAGAAATAGCTAAGATTAAAATGTCCCAAGTATTCGGTTTATTTGTTTTTTTATTATAGTCTATCTTGAATATGTATATTTTTCTCATATAGCTTCAATGGACCAAATAACCTTTTTCAATAATGGGCAACTGAGATGCATTACTAAGATTTTATATCAAGTTCTGCTGCATATTAAAGTGAGCTATGCATTTTGGTATATGTTAATTTTTATTGTAAATATATGTTCATGTCATTTTCTATAATATTTTGCCAATTATAAAATAATACTTTTAAAAAATAAATAGGATATGAGTTTCTATTCTTAACTATATTAATTTAAATATTGCATACATGATTTTCAGGGAATATCAACTTATAGACGATAATTGTCAGCTTGTTATTAAAAATGACAGCTCAGGTGCTCATTAAGAGATAGCTAGCAGCATGTTTAATACCCAAGGTAATACACTTAAATGTGAAACATAAATCTAGTGTAGCTTTTTTTTTTTTTAGCTAGATACCTTTGCTTTTATGTTTAGTATCCAACAAAATTTGTACCATGCCCTTAATAACCTTTTGGTCTGTTTCTCTAAAAACTAATCATCTGATATGCTTAAAATGAAAGGATTTTATTTTATTAATTTATGTATATGCTGTCTCATTCCAAAAAGATTGTAGTGTTAGGTGTTTTTTTTTAAACAAATGTATTCTTGTAGAAAAGAAGTACAGTGGAATCTTGAATATTAATAGAAGGGCTGTAGCTTCAAAATCCTACATTTGAAGTATGACTCACATGTTTACTTCCCTAATCAAAATGACTTTTGCTTTACATTAGTTCTCTTCATCACTTAAACTATATCTAGAAAGCAAATTATCAAAATTAAGGCGGTCAGTGCAATTTTAGCAAATGTTTCTTTGAGATAGGACTCAAGAAAAATGCTTGCAAGCTTACATATATGGTATGCTTTTAAAAAATGGCCGAGTTCCATAGGACTTTTTGTTGTTTTTCTCTGATTTCTTAAAATATTGCTGCAGATAGTTTATTTTAACTGAAGTACTAGATCCTAAAATAGAAAAATGGAGTCAATAGAAATTTTTGACAGAAGAATGAAATTTACGATAACAGTTACTAGTGCTTAACAGGAGATAAATGATAAGCCTTCCAATTTTATGTAACAGATTATTATTGAATTACTCTAAAGAAAAATAGGAAATAAATCAAGTTAGATTTTACTTTGAGTAGTCAAGTGTATTTTAGTATATCTCCCAAACCACCCTAAAATAAATTATGTTAGCATCTGTTTTTCCTTTCCATTGCCGCAGCTACCACTAGTTTTGGCTTTCATTATCTCTTGTCTAGAAAACTGCAGTAGTCCAGATCCCTGAAACTTTTCTTGAAGGGAGGCGGGACTGCTGTTTTCCTAACTCCAAGGGGCACGATTCACATTAAGAAAAGATGTGAATGGCACCACCAGGACATAGCCCTCAGGGTAAAGTTAAGATGAGAAAGGCTAGTTGGGGTTATTCGCTCGGTCATCTAACGTGTATTGTGAGCAACTCTTAAATGCCGGTTATTGTGCCTGGGCACTGGGGATAAAGAGATGGATGACACAGCTTGCTAAGGGCCACCATGAGGTACAATTCACATGCTAGTGGACTCCTGTAATAGTCTGCAGAAATCATGAGAGTGTTTCAGAAACCTTCAGGAACACTTCGCTGCCTTGGTATTCCAGGCTGTCCATTTCGTCTCCTGTGTGCACCCCTCCCCCATACATTAGCCTCCAGAAATCTGTGTTACTCAACGTGTCTGAAAAGTCCCTCAGGCTTTTCCTGTATGGAGCCTTGCTACATTTGGAATCATGGATTGATAAAATACAAACAAGCCTCTATACCCCTGGAGTTACCTTTGTGGAGTAGCTAACGGGTAGTACTTATCAACTACCAGCCAATCGGGATTACTGTCTCAACAGAATTACCAAAAGTCTTTGTGCCTCTCTTTTATGATACTTCAGGCTTTTTCTTGGTATTTAGTCCAAGCTTCTTGTTTTATAAATGATGTCATTCAGACCCAGAGAAGTTATGTGATTTGCCCGAGGTAACACAGCTAGTGCCAGAACAGGATTTAAATTGGAACTCCTTCCTCTCTGCCTGATCTTGTTTATTAGATCACAGCCAACTTTTACAAATGTTGTATATTACTAAAAAGAAAGATTAGTATATTCTGTCCAGCATGTTTTTGGGTCCAAATTTTAAATCATAGGCAGACAGAATATAAGATAGAATATAACATCCAAAATAGATAAAGGTTTAGAAAACCTCTAAGAAAATATTAAAGAATGTGAAAATGTAGTCATTACTAAGAAAAGAAGAACCTGAAAGGGACTCATGAGTATCATTTCTTAATTTCTATGTGTACTAAGGACAGAATAAGAAAAAAAAATATATAGCTAAAAGAATTATAGATCTTAGATAACTTTTTAATTCTAAGTGTTTTGAAATGAGAAGCATTTTTCTACCAGTAGAAGTAGAAGAAAGACTTTCCCTAGGAAATTTTAAAGAAAAGTATATTAGATCTAGAATGATTCAAATACCTACACTGGGAAAGGACAGAACTAGGTGATCTCTACATGTTGTCAGTTGACCCTCTTACGTAGTTGGTGCTTTATTATCTGTGACAGTGGAGAGGGGGTATGAAATGATTCACCAGTCTGGGTGAAAAGACACTGGGTAACAGATTCGGAAACTGGTCAGAGCTAATATTTTACAACTCAAGTGCTCTCAGAGAAAAAACCCTGATTACCAGAAGTGGAATAATAGTTGGCTGTGTTTTAATGATTATATTAGTTTCCTATTTACCAAAATTTAGTGTCTTAAAACCACACAAATTTATTACCTTATAGTTTTGGAGGTCAAATCTTAAAATCAAGGCATTGGCAAGGGTGTGTTCGTTCTGGAAACTTTGGAGGAGAATTTGTTTCTTTGCCTTTTCTAGCTTCTAGAGGCTGCCTGCATTCCCTGGCTTGTGTTTCAATCCTCCATCTGCAAAGCGAGCAGCATAGCATCTTCCAATCTCTCTCTCTCTCTCTCTCTCTCTCTCTCTCTCTCTCTCTCACACACACACACACACACACGCATACACACACACACACACACACACACACACACACACACACACACCACACTCCGTTGTCACATCCCTTTCTCTTACTCTGACCCTCCAGCATTCCTCTTTCTTATAAGGACACTTGTGATTCCATTGGACCCACATGGATAATCCAGGATAATCTTCCCATTTTAAGATCCTTAATCACCTGCACAGTCCCTTTTGCCATGTAAGGTAGCATATTACAGGTTTTCGTGGTTAGGGCACAGGCATCTTTGCGAGGGCCATTCTCCAACCTATGACTGATCCTTTTACTGACACTGAGAAATGACATGTAGACTATAGATGAAGAGCTTACCTGTGGCTGATTAAAGTTACTATATAGGGCAGTTTAAATGTGAAAAATATAAAAAAAATGCTCTCAAAAATGCTTTCAACTTATAATAGCACTTACCTGTTTTCAAATTATTTTAAAATAGTCTGCTACCTTTCAATAACAATTCTAGGAAGTATGTAGAGCAGGCAGTGTTAGCTCCCCATTTGAAATGTGGAGAGACTCAGAGAAGTGAATTGCATTAAATCACGTAGGTTACCTAATCCCTGGTTGTCTAATACCTAATCAGCTGGATTTCTACTGTCTGTGCATTGTAGCATTCCTAAGAGACCTCTCAGAATTATATCAAAATAAACACCTCACACTAGGGGTTTTCATATTAGCTCTCCTAATATTACATTTAAGACTCCACTTACTTAAATTTAAAATGTCACCTTAAAAGAAAATCTCCATTTCCATTTTTGTTTCGTTGGTCTCCAATACCAGAAGTAGTGTGTGTGTGTGTGTGTGTGTGTGTGTGTGTGTGTGTGTCGTTGCTAAAAATTAAAAATAGAACAGTGAAGCATAAATTTGCTTCGTGGGTGAACCAGACGCAATTTAAAGCAGTTTGCACCCTTGAGATCCCTATTTCCTGATTTTCTTAGCCTTGTCTGTATGATATTTTAAGGAAAATCATCATGTAACTACATTTTATCTGATAGTCAACTATTTTATAAACATTTACAATTTATAATATCTTGATTACAATTCCTAAAATAATTTTACTTAATATTCTTCCTTGTTTCATGTTCCTTAGTTTGTGCCAAAAGGCCTAGAGCTTGACATATGGGTGGGCAATATCTTGAAGATTCTCCAAGACTAATTCAAGTAAAGGAAAATGTAATTTTCTGTATGTGAAGTCATCTAGTGATCGTATATGTACTATGTGTTATGGTATAATACTTATTTTCATTGAAGGACACAATATGAAAATTGTTTATAGAAAGTCTTTAAGGAGGAAAGTTACCTGAGTTTTATAAAAATTCCATGTAAGTATGGTTTGTCAATTCTGATAGAAAAGAAAAAAATTACAAAGAATATAACTCAAACAACCTTGAAAGCTCAGTTTTCCTTTGGGATTGGTCATATTTCAAAGACTTTTTTGTAAGGTAACAACAGCAGGAACATTTATTTGCACTTAAAATAATATGTATGTTGGAAAATTTGAGGAGGGAAAGAGAAGAGAAGGAATGTTTTAAAATGGCTTTAGGGCAGTAGGATTTCTAATGTCCTCAATCCTTAAAGCCATTTTGTTCTCTTATTTCCACACCCTCTCTACCACAAAAAAAGAGAAACACCTGTTAGGATAAGTGTGCTGTTGATCATAGTAGCTTACTTATAGCACCACACCTTTGTTTTGTGAATTTCAAGGTATTTTAAGTCTAAATCTGAATAATGGTTTACCAGAGGTGGGAATGGAGATAAAAACAACTATGGGGATTGAATAGAGGTGGGCTGATGTGGCGGGGGCAGGAAGTAAAAAGAACTGTGTTCAGAGGATTGGTGTGGTTTTAAGGATGGGGGGTTGTCAATTTTCTTCATCTTATACTCTTTAGTATATATTTTCATTACGATTTATAGAACATTACAAATCATTTCTGTCATAAAAGGGAGTGACATATCAATCATAAATAGTAAATGTCTATAAGCTTTCCTCCTAAATATATAAAATTTGTAATTTCTGTACTTTAGAATTGGAAAAGATAATGAGTACTGAAAATATTCACTGATAGCCTGTGGAACTTGTAATTTAAAGTCACTTTTCTTGCATTGTAGTGAAAGAAGTTGACCTATTTAGAATGCCAATCATAATTTTCCCTGCTAATATATTCCTATCTACTTTTAAGTGACATGGGCATACATATACTCTATGAAACAACAAAAGTGTTTCGTCAAGTTCAGTATTCTTAAAATATTCAGATGTAAAATGCCATATATCCTTGGAATACTATTGCAGAGATATCTAGAAACTACCTCTATGACAGCTATGGTGAAGGTTTTTAAGCACTGGTTTTTATAAAGTAATACTAGCTAGCATTTATTGGGAGCTTACTATATATCAGATACTATTCCTGACCCTCTGTATGTATTATCTTATTTAATCTTCAATCCTATGTTATATTATTAATTATAGTATTATTATCTCCCTTTTACTTGAGGAAACTGAGGTATGGACTTTAAGGTCACACATCTTATAGGTAGAAGAGAGCGATTATTCTAACCGAAACATTTGGGCTCTGGAGCTCACACTCTTAACTAGCATGTTAGAGCCAAATAAGTTATATGACTTATAATTACAATGCTTCTATTTTTCTCATATATTCAACTAAATAAAATAAAAAGTTATTTGATTTTATTCTTGATAAAGTTGGCATATGTGTGTACCGAAAGGCATAACCCTTTACTCAGTGAGCTGCTTAGGAAAGGCTTGAAGATTTTAGATCAAGCTGATTGGGGACAATATGATGCAATAGCTGCAGAGGATTTTTAAGATCAATAGCAGAGCTCCCCAAGCCCCACCCCGTGACATGGTCTGAATTGTTAGTATTCTGATTATTAGATATAACAGTTCTAAATAATACTTTGTAAGACAACCATCACAGACATCCCCTTGTGGAAATGTGGCATTCAACAAACAGCACAGCATCTAACCAAGAGCTGTGATCTTTACAAATGCCCCGGTGGGGTAGGTGGTATTTACACATAGAACCATGATGGCCGACAGTGGCTTCTAATGTGAAAGTTGGTATCTGCAGTGATATGGAATAAAGATCTTTAAGAAATGATGCTTTGTTATTTTTAAGATAGCTTCCATCTTTTTTTTAACTGTAAATTTTACTGTCAGCTGAGTTAACAAGAATTTATTCTTTTCCTCAGTAGGAAAAAAAATTCTTTGTAACTAATCTTTTATTTCTGATTTTGAGGAGCAGCAATAAGAATGCCAGAATTATACCAAGAAACTTAACTCCTACATTAAATATGTAGACCTGTCAGTCCCAGCAGGAATTGCACTGTTGTGAATTTAGAAATTGTATCAAGCTCCTCTTACCGTAAGAATCTTGCAGAATCATTCACCTTTGATGCATGTACTTGTTTCACTTTCTAGGACGCAAATAAACAAATTTAAGGAGAATTTCTACAGAGTGCACTGTAGCTTAAGAATTTGATAATAACTGTTTTGCTAAGGGAAAATAAATGTCAATTTTAGCATCAGCTGCATTTTATAGAATTTCTTATTAAATATATTCTAGAAGTGAGTGCTTTTCTTTGGGTAATATTTTAATGTTATTTTAAACCAGGTATAGTAAGGGAAGTTACAAACATGTTGTACCATCTTAATCATTCCTATATTGTGAATGTGTGTGTGTGTGTATGGGGGGGTGTTAACTAGGTCACTAAATGTTAGAAATATGAAAACATTTTGATGTCTACTTACAATAAGTCATCTGTTTTGGAACCATAATTAGTATACTTTTCTACTTCGGAATTTTTATTTTATATTTTCATCTAGGCAAACAGACTTTGATAATTAAAGATGGGTCCAAAAGCAACAAGTACTTTTAGAAATTTGTTCTTCATTTCCTGGGCTGGCTTGGCCACTTGCTAGTCTATAAAAATGATAAGTTTACCAGATTTGTTAAAGTCATTGTAACCTTGTTATTACAAAAAATTATAAAGTTCTTAATTATGCCCTGCCTTTACTTTCCCATTTTAAAATATGACATAAGAACATTAGTGCCTCAATGTTTTTTGAGATATGCCCTATGATTCTGTAGAGATCAATGACTAAAGATCATGATTAAGATATTACCAGTACTCAGAATTTAGCTACGCATTTATTGCTTCTAGTAAGTATAAGACATTTGGGCAGCTAATGATTGTAGGTAGGAAAAAACAAAAAACAAAACTTGAATAACATAAAAAATAAAAAAGAAGAAAAGAAAAAATACAAAGAATAAACAACATTAAAATTAATATATTATTAAACTGTCATTTTAATTATTTCCATCTAAGTCTGACCTAAACTTTTTTTCAGGAAGCATTCTATGACTAGTTTCTTTTAAGTCCATTTTATAATAGTTTGTAATCATTTCAGCACTTATAAAATTATATCCGTCTTTAGTGTAGACATTTTAACATCATGTCTTAAGAAGGTTTTCTTGGGTGTTTGTTGGTATTTTAAATACATCTGAAACTCTTTGAGGATAGATCTGACGCATAAGACGAAGAAATGCCCAGAAGGCTTTGCAGTGCTGAGATGCTATGAGGGTATAATTCTGTATTTCTCTCCAGCCCCATTCCAAACACCACAATGTTGAACTATTGGGGGTGGAGACTGGTGACCTTATTCACTGCAGTATTCCCCATATCTAGCATCGTGCCCTACGCTGTATACAGTTTGTGGACTGACTGACTGACACAGTAGGCATAAATGGTATCGACTGTGCAAGTGCAGTACATTCAGCTTCACTAGTCACATCCAACATGTAGATTCTACAAGAATCACTTCAAGTTCTACTTTGCACCTTTTTGTAACTCAGGTAATGGCAGATTTCTTGATACTCGAAACACCTGCAAAGTTGGGCCGCCGCGGAGAGAGGAATGGCATAGAGGGCTGATGAAGGAGGTTATCTTGCAGAAAGCTCCGTGTCCGAGGGACTGTGTAGTCTTTCCTTGTTATTTGGCTTGGAAAGCAAAAGGGGAAGAAATGGGGGATCCCCAGACTTAGTAAAGGTGGGAACTGAGCCAAGGGAGGCTGAAGCAAAGGAAGGATGACCAGATCGGAAAGCTGACCAGACTTCTCTTCCAGGAAGTGTTCCCTTCCCTGAGATGGGACCTGGGAAGAACAAGCAAGAGACTCAGGCCACTGTTAAAACCAGGGGAATGTGGGAGTAACTGGTGCTCTGGAGAGCAGCTGAGGCCCCATCATCTGAACTGGGACACAGTTTGTCAGACTAACTAGAATAACAAGGTGGAGTCCACCAACTATTTATCTCGAGTGACATTAGGATCTCCTGCCACGGGACAAAATTGGTGTTTGCCATTGTTCTGTGCTCTTACCTTTGTGAGGAAGAAAAGGAAAGATAAACGTGTGAAACAGACTGGGCCTGATACATTTCACCTTTTCTATCAGATGCATTCATTTCCGGACCACTATTTGGAGAGATCCTCAAAGAGGAGCTATGCAACCTAGTATATGAGGCACTAAAGCCATATTATTGTTGTTGTTTAACTATTGTTGACTGTGCATCTCTTGAGAAGCTATTTGCAAAGCAACACTGTGTGTGTGTGTGTACACTTGGAGCCTCATAATAACTCTCTGAGGTAGGAAAGTCTGTGTTATTCACTTTGTAGATAAGAAGACAGGCCCAGATGGTAAAATGATTTGTAACTGGCAGAGCAGGGATATGGATCAAAGTTTTTTGAATCTCTGTATATGATGCTTCTCCACATGGTAGAGAATTAAATAATGCTGAGGAAAATAAATGATAATTTAAATTTGAATTTACCTTTTGAAGCTATCTCTTTCAGACTTTTACTCATTTTACTACCTCTAGAAAGCCGAGGGTTCAAGAAATCTTAAAAAAATAAAAATAAAAAGGGAAATGTATTCTCATCCTCTTTCAGGTAGGTACATGCTTTAAATAACAGTCACCGCTAACACCTTTATGGTGTTTGCTATCTAATGATAGCCAGGTGCTTATATAAGTGCTTTACAATGTATTCACTTAACCCTTATAACAACACATTCAGGAAACTGCAGCACAGAAAGGTTATAGAATTTGCCCAAGGTCACACAGCATAAAAATGTTGGAGCCAGGATGAAAACTCAGGCTGTCTGGCTCTAGAGCCCATGTTTACAATCACTGTCTTTCCTTATATTCTCATATCAGCTTACAGAGCTGCAGGAATGTCACCCATGGCTGTCAGAGGAAAACGATTTTCTTGTTTAAAATAACATAAACCACCTGAAGATATTTCTTCTTGTGTTTAAAGAGTTTGAACATCTACCTTTTACTGATTTCTTCAGGGTAGCTTTGGTTTCTTCACACTTAATCTGGTGCTTGAAAATCTCAAGCATTTTTGGATAAATCTTAGTTACTTACAACAAAACAATGCACAACATGTTGAATATTTGCAAATTGCTCAGTGCAGTTGTTAAGTTTATCTTTTCTCGGTTGTTCCCAGCCTTTGGCTGAGTTTTTAATTAAAACTCACATTATAGACTATACTACTTTTACAGTGATGGCCTAGGGAAAACAAATGTGATGTGTAAATGAACACACATAGCAGCCTGGTATAATGCATCTGTGGCACAAAACAATCTAAATGAGGGCATGTGGACAATTAAAATCAGATCAAATGCTTATAATTAATATCATATATGTGGAATAATGTTAAAGATACCAACTCAGAGACATGTATTTATATAATTTCTATTCCTGGTATGAGTTGATTTCATTTCTCTTAAAATGCCAAAGTATAGTAATCAGGGAAGTGCTTGCCCAAAGGTAAGTGGTTGCCAGCAACAATCTCACGCTTGGGCATACCTTTGAGAAGGATGCTTTCATTAGGCTTCTCACCATCAACCATCATGGTGCAGGCCATCATTTATTCATTTATTCCTTCAACAAATAGGCTGCACCATGTCTAGAGTTGGCAGTGTCCCTCTTTCCCATAGAAGAGTTAGACAAGACCTCTGGATTGCCCATTCTTTGAAAGAGACTGTTTATACCAATGTCACCAAGCTGTTACCATTCCATGCATGAAGTGTAAACACTAAACCTTTCCTCCACCCATGTGCAGCAAGGTCATCTACATGACATTCCTTGTCTCCTTGCCTTGACTTTACCATTTCTCTCTTCCTCAGTCTCCCAGACGCTTCCTCTCCTTTTCTGTCCCACTCAGCAAACACTCCTACTGTATCCTTACCTTCTTCTCTATGTGTTCCCCCCAACTTCTTGTTTTAAATAAAGACTCACTCTCCCCTAAGGCCGCCCCATTTTCTCAACAGCTCTGTCAAGTAGTCTCTTTTCTCTCTTATCCACTACATGAAGAGGCTTTGTGTCCTTGTTACTTCTCTTTGTTACTTCTGGACAGATTCCTCTGTCCTTTTTGAAAATTCTCAGCTCCTTTGAGGTTAAGGCCTTCTGACTATATCACCTCGGAATTTTTCAGTGTCCCCATCACTCCCTCTCATCCACCCAAGAATTTGGACCCTGGCTCACAGTCTGTGTCTCAGTCCCAGACCTGCCATCATCAGGGGTGATTTTAATCCACACAGGCTATCCATCCAACACTCTGGCCTCTCAGGCCCTTCACCTCTGCATCTGCACTGACCTTCTCCCTTCCACATCCATCACCCGCTTTTTCAGTAACACCCTGGAAGTTTTCATCACCGGGGACTGCTTCTTCTCCATAATAGCTAATTCAGCCACGCCGCTGGCTGACCTTTACTCTTTCCCATTCAGTTCGCATGTTTAGCTACCACAATTATAACTGTCCTTTGACCTAATCAGAACCCCCGACCTCTCTGATTTCCCAGTTGCTCAGTTTTGCTCCCTGCCGCTCTGCTTATTAACTCAAGATTTCATACTCACAAACCCAACTGTTGAGCAGCTGTTTAAGACAGGGCATAACAAACAATTCTAACAAAACAGCATGGAAGAGAGGAGGGGTTGTTCCTTATGAGAGAATTGAAGTATTATTGCCAAAAGATGGGGGAAAGGATGCCAGGCAGGCCAAAACAAACAATGACCACTCCAATTTCTTCTGTAATTTCTTCTTCTTGACAGATTGAGTTATTTAAATTATTTAAGTTATTTGGCTGATTTTCTATTCATCTTCCACTTAACTGTATGTGCCACCTCTTTCCAAATGAAACCAGAAATCTTGGCTCACAGTTCCCTTACAAAAAAAGCTTTGCTTTGCTATGTACACAGGCACTCTGTGTTCTCCAAAGCTGAAATGACTGAGGATATCTTTTCTCAAGGCTGAGAAAACATATGGATGAGAATATGCTACTTCTCATCGTCTGTAGCTTTCTGACAAGGCATCTGCTACAACATTTTTTGTTCTTGGATCATGGACTGTTGTTTGCCAATTGTTTTTATAAATACTAAATCTTGACTAACTTAAAAGTTGTTCTTTTAGGATTCCTTTCTTCTTTACGAGTACTGTCTTTAAATAATGGTCTCATAATATAACACAAGATTTTTCTTAATGAAAAATTCCTCTTTTAAAAGTGGAGGCTAAAATTTTTGATTCAAAAACGTGTGAATTTTTTTTGCATTGGAATTCTCATTTCCCTTAGCTTAATTTATTGCTTTTGGAATAATGCTTCTGCATGAATTTTACAAAAAGAAGTCTTTCACTTCAGTATGGAAAGTACCTCAGGAAGACATTTAAGCTCAACTTTTTAATGCACTTGATTGATTTAGTCCCAAGGTAGATAAATATTCCTTCTTAGTCTGAAAGTATAAACTTTAGAACTGGATCATAATTTTGAACTGGACTATGGATAGTCTATTCAATATGTTCACTAATGGCATTTGATACATGTTAATTTCTAATCATACCTTTACATGAGAAGGTAATTGAAAAGTGTGCAATGGATGATACAGTGAGCTCACCTTCCACCAAAAGGTGTTATTTAGTGACGGTTGATAAAGTTTTACTGGACTCTTGTGACCTCTACCATGCTCTAAGTGACACATAATAAAGCATTGTAGGTTCTATAGGCAGCTTTTGGAGGCTCATTTTTATTATACGTGGTAGCTCCTGATTTATTTTACTGCTACCTCTAGGGATCAGTAATTCAACACATTTTAAATTGTTTCAATTATTGCTTAATTAATAAAACAAATTCTAACATTAAGAATGAAAAGCGCTTCACATAGACACTTGATCTTAAGGCCTGTTAGCAAAAGACATCTGTGTGTGAAGCCACTGATGGCAAACATAGCAAGTGATGATGTAAAGGAGGATTATTTGGTCATAATGCTGCAGGATCTTCTCTTCCTGGGTAACCTACCTGCTCAACATGAAATCTAATCTATTTGAAAAATAGATTACAAGCTCACATTATAAGATCTTGAAAGGAGTGCTCCATTCTCCGGTTTTCTTAAGAGGTTTGGGTTTTCATTTTTATTTTCTTTTTTGTATAGACAGAATACTCTATTATTAAAGGAGAGTTAATAAATTGGAAAATATAGTAACTCACTGATGAGTCATGAAATTGTTATTTCTTCAGCTCTCTCTAGAATCATGTAAAAACTATATTTGGAGTAGAAGAGATTTTTACGTTGTGCTGCCTCTAAAGGCTATGTCAGGGTTGGGAACGTATCTCACAGTTGAGATTAAGCACTGTTTCCTCTGAGGTCTATTGGCAAGACTCAGCTCTCCTCTCCATCTTCTGAGGGTGAAATGCGATTCACATGTTTGCATACCATCTTACTGATTCTTGCCAGGAATACTTTCTGGAAAGAGCAAACTGAATATTTCTTCTGTGCCTCCATTTTAGGGAGTGAGGAGAATCTCACAGAAATTGGGAACTCTTTCAGAATTGGGCCAGAAGCTAAGGAGTAGATGCAGGGCCTCCTCCAGGGAGGACTCTGCCATGGCAACTGGTGATTCCATGTGGTAGGAGGATGGACATATTGAGCTGAGTTCCCCGTCTGGGTCAGGGATTAGGCACCAGAGGGTCATTACATAGAGAAAAGCCTGGCCTCCCTTGTACAGTTTTAGTAGATAACCAGCACCTACCGAGAATCTGCCATATGTTGTGTCATATGCTCTGGTAAGATACAAAAGGATGAAATGATACCACCCATGTTAATGTTCTAGGGCTGTTGTAAGAAAGTACCACAGATTGGTAAACTATAGAAATTTATTTTTTCACAGTTCTTGGAGGCTGAAATGTTCAAGATCAAGGTGTTGGCATGGTTAATTCCTTCTGAGGGCCATGAGGGAAGGATCTGTTTCAGGCCTCTGTCCTTGGCTTGTGGATGGCCATCTTCTCTCTGTGTCTTCACATGGTCTTCCCTCTGTGTCCAAAGTTCCTCTTATAAGAACACCATCGTATTGCACGAGGGCTCACGCTAATGACCTTGTTTTAATTCAATTACCTATTTAAATACACTATCTCTAAATATGCTTCTATTCTGGGGTAATGGGGGTTAGGACTTCAACATACGGATTTTTGGGTGACGTGATTCAGCCCGTAATACCACCTCAGTCTTTCACCTAAGACATATACAAATGTTTTCTATGTGTGCATCTCTTGTGCTCATTTTATTGAGAGCAGACAAAATTCACTGAGCAGATTGCTGGCATCAGCAAGCAGAGATTTAGGAAATTATTTCTAAACACTATTATTGAAAACATTATCATTGAAACCAATAAAGAAACATAAGATAGGGATTTTGTTTTCCTTTTGTTTCATGTCTTAGATTAATGTTGAAAGAAAATAGTAGATTGGCATAAATACTCCAGTGACACTGAGAAGCTCGTGGGTAGATGTTTGAGCATAAAATTGAAATATTACATCGATTTGATTGGTTCTCAAAACACAAAGTGAGAATTTTGAAAATTTGATAGAATTTTAATGTTTGTGATATTCTTTAACCTTGGACTTACTCTCGAAAGAATAGTTCAGTTTTTTGTTTTTTGTTTTTTTTCTTGAGCACTTTTGACAGTGTTTCAGCATGATTACAAAGAATTGGAAATTTCAGATATGGTCTTTGGAGTTTCTGTATTTGCTACAAATTAAATTTAAAAATTATTCTGGAATATTATTTTAGCAATTTATCATTCTCGTCCTCTCATAGCAAAATGAACCCTTAAATTCTTCATTGAAAAATGTACCTCTTTTGGAGGAATGCTTTGTTACTATTTACAAGTACTTGTAAACCACACATGCATAATTCTACTATTTATTTTGGTAAGTGGCCAGTTACTTTTAATACCCACATAGATATAAAGGGAATTTTTTAAAAAGTAACATAAACAGGAACACAACTTTTAGCCCATGATACAGCGTAGTCCGAATGCCTTATTCCTTGCATCTGCATATGGGAAATAACAATGAAGTGATAAGTTCTCATTATTTGAAGAATGAAAACAACTCAAGTCTTAGTGTTACTTTTATAAATATCCTAGTTTATAAAATATTTTTTTGATATTTTTAAGGCAGCATTGTTTTCTTAGGTGTAAAGTATTTCTACTTCTTGTATATTTTAAACCAGTTCTCTCATGCCAACAAAAGTAGGAAAAGCAGCATCAGAAAAATAGACTTCAAGATGACATTCACAGAGTAATTCCTTCTGTCCTCAACATGTGACTATTTGCACAGCTAAATTAAGATTATTGATGATTTTAATTTTGATTCTGGTATAATCTCTCCCATGAGATTCTAAATGATTGGTTACTTCACTAACTGTATAGGAAAATAGAATTTTCTTGGGTCATTCAGAAATACATTTATAGATATATGTAAATGCAGTAAATGTGAGCCATGGAACATGGTAGCAGAAAATTAAAGGTGTCTATGAAAAAATACCACCTGTTAAAAATTAGACTGAGGTATATTATTCTGGAAATGGAGAGGCAGGCCGAGCTATACAAGAATTGCAATCATCATTAACAATGATGATAACACCGTATGTATATCAGTAATAACACCGACAGCAATCATTATAAATGTGTTGCAAAGCTAAGAGGAGTGAAAAAATCCAGGAACATTTTTAAAAACCAGTATTTATACCTGTCCACTACTGAATTTCTCTAAATTTAGTTTTTTACTCCAATTTCATACATATAACCAGTGTGTAGTCAATGAATGGTTAGAATTAGGTTACAGACTTTAATGTGAAAATCTTTGATTTTATTGTTCACTGCTGTTATTTTTGGTACATTTATTGAAATGTCTTACACACATAATGCTGTAGTGTGTTACGCTTGTTTGTACTTTACATCTGTCTCAGATATTTCAGTGGGCAGAATACAATGAGGTGCATTAGAAAAGTCCATGAATATTTATGATAATCCAAGGGAACTATGCACAGAAATGAACTTGTTTGGTTCCCGGTCATCTAGCTTTTATCTTTCTCTTAAGGGTATTTAAGATAAAAACAACTTACTGTAATTGATTTATTTTACCAAATATACTAAGCATTCAGTGGCTATATCCAAACCTAAAAATGTTAATAGTTCAACACTAAAAGTGGGTTCAGATTGAATTATAAAAGGGCTTACTCTAAAAAGATTTCTTTTTGGCCTTTATCTATCATCAGCTCTTCTTTACTGAATGTAATTTTTTGATTTGATATTTATAAATTAGATAACATGCATGAAGAGAACCCAAATGAGAAAATAAAATTGTTCTGAAAAGAAGCATTTCTTTTTTTCCTCTGAATTTATTGCTACAATCCCATGTAGATATGCTATAGTGTTTGACAAAGCTACGTGCATGTGGGCTTTCTAAGGAGAACCATATTCATACCATTTAAAAACCTGATAAGAGAGAATTTAAGGTTGAGCCTGACCTCAGGGAATCCTACAATAGGTATACTTTTCAAAGTTGGAAGTGGAAGTTAGAAGTGGAAAGTCGGAGGCACTGTATGTGGTGATTATGGATGGCTGTGCTGATTCATAACCCCTATTGGTGGGTCAAAGAATAGCAGAGTCCTTCTGTATTTACTCCTGAACAATCAAAAAGGAAAAAATCTCCAGGGTTAATGGGGAGAATGATCCTCAGTGAACAATATCATCAGAAGATTATTAATGTTGGCAACACAGAAATGAAGTTTCCATGATATAAACATGGACACGAGAGAATGGCCCCAATAATTCAAAGTATTCTGTGGCCTTTGACTCTTTCTTTGAGGACTTCAGATCTATTGGGAAGTTAGCTGGTTTTCTGACCCCACATGAATGAGAAAACAAAATGTCATCTATAGATTCTTGACTATATACAACTTTATTAAAAATGAACTTAATCAATCCAACAGTACACAGACCAAATATGGCAATTAAAGTAAAGTTAGTGTCAAGAGCACTGGTCTGGGACATTAGGGCTCTTGATATGTCACCTATTAGTTGTGGGAATCTCACCTCCTCATCCATCAAGTTAAATTAAAAGACAAATCTGAACCAGGTGATCTTTTGAGGTTCTTTTTCTCATACTTCTCTGATTCTCCTTCTCTTTTTTGGATTTAGATTCTTAATGTGAGTGATTATAAAGCAAATAAATTACTGCCAGAAATACAGAGTATAGACTGAAGCTGCTCCCCAAGCTTATAATAAGAAAAATTTATTGACTAACTTTTTATGCTGATTAATTGAACGTGAGGTATAATAGAAAGACAAGTCAAAAACGAGTCCAAGGAATGTGGCCTTAGTAACTGGAAGAATGGATGTGGTGTTTATTGTGAAGCAGAAGACCAGGGAAGAGTCTTACCCATCTTGTATGTCAACAGTGCTTAGCGCAGCAAATGGATATAGTATAGAACTGAACCAGTTAGGTGCGGAATTATTCCTACTCCTGCCAGATTTCCACAAATAAATACAGAGGGTTATTTGGCAATGAATTTGAGCCAAGAAACTATGTCTGCTATGCATGATATTTTGAACATCCAAATGGCAGCAATATCAAAAGGGAAATGCAGTTTTTGTTTGCAGGGAGATTGAGTTTCATGAGTGATGAACCCAAATTTAAGAAAGATGGATTACGTAAAGTTTCATTCTTCTACAATGTATAGAGTAATTTGGAGCAGGATTTCAGTGGCCTGTTAAGAAATGTTATTCCAGTACAGCTCCCCACTTCAGGTTTTCATAAGGATGGACGTTGTTTTGAGTAACTAAGGCAGAATATGGGAGAGCATAGGATAGACTATTTTGCTGGTATAGATGCAGTGTTCCTAGAACATCTAAGTGTGTTGTATCTTCTATTCAGCCCTATAGCCCAAAATTAAAAGTCAACATGCTGTATAATTCTAATTCAAACTATTTGTTACTGTGAGAATTTGAGGAGTCCCCTTAAGTAACTTCCCTCTCCTAGGGTTTGGAACAATTGAGAGACATATGAGTCATTCAGACTTCAAATGTCAACTTAATAACTGGAATATACACTGGAAAATATGCTTTAGATTTGTGTTTACTGATATTTTGCCTCAACCTAATGACAACCCCTTACTGCCCAAAAGGGAGCAGCCTCTTAGAGTATGGCGGAGAGCAGTCCAGAATTCACCTGCTTTTGTGGTCAGGAGTAACCCAGGACAGGCTTTGCTAAGCATCTTCTTACTCATCCTTCACAATGCACCAATCAGAGAAGGTACTTGCCGTTTTTTGAAGAGGAGTGAGTAAGAGGGCAGAGAGAAGTCAAAAGTGTCACTGAGTTCCTCTACCTGGTGCACTTGAGGGTGAGCACAAAGAAACTTCTCCACTGACCTTCTTCCACTGCGAATTTTATCTCATTACATAATAAATTGTAATTGCCTTCATCCATGCTAAGCTCATGTTTCTGTGATAAATACTGTATATGTATCCTTCTTGCTTTATAGGATAGGAGCAGTAGGTCTTAACTTTTCCCCCACATATACATTTTAGTAACATGCCGTCAGTATTGGTATCTCTCTCACTGTCGGTGTTGGTATCTCAATTGCCAGTTTCACTGATGCTAAATCCTTTATTTTCTGTGTGAGTTTGAGAACCACCAGCATAGGTACATTTCAGTCAAAACTGACTAAAGAAAATTTCTATAAAATGAAAATTTGAATGTCTTTTCCCAGTAAGTCTACCAGTATACCTGAATTGAAAGATAATTGTTTGATTTCTATTTCCCCAAGTGCTAGATGGTCAGCTATATCAGAACCACATTGGTTGGTGGTGCATGTTTAATGGAATTTGAGTTTTCAGAATTTAACGCCCCTGTTAAACATTATACTCTTCATCATCAGCAACAAACATTTATCAAAAGCCTGCTTCATACAAAGTATAACACCAAGTTGTGAGACACCAGGAAGCACCAATTATTTACCCACAAGAAGTTGGTGCTCCAATATAGGATGCATGCCATGTGAGTACATGTGAAAAGTAAATAATATATGTTAAGACTACACGTATGCTACCTGCTAGTGAATTATATAGGTGTTAGAGGCTGAATGTTAAGTCAGGCACCAAAGATGCTTTTGACAGGTTTGGGATGGCTACCAGCCATTTCCTAGGAATTATTCATAAAGCTCAAGACGCTAAAAATGAGTGTTACGTTAACTTTGTAGGAATAGATAATGCTGGGCTTTTTGGTCCTAGGTAATTTCAGGCAGGAGGTAGAATTTTAGCTGGATTCTCGAATAGCCCAAGGCCTGAGTTGTTGGTGCCCTCCTCACCCTGAATTTCTCTTATTAGTTCATAGCATCACCAGTCACCAAGCCACTCAATCAAAAACTTAGTTGTCATTCTTGATTCCTTCTTATCTGTTATCCCACATGGCAAATGCATCAGTTAGTCCCATGGCTTCTACCTATACGTTTCTTGAACACCCCCAGGTGCCTGTATGCCCTGCCACCCTCCGGTCTAAACCTATTGTCCTGATCCAAAACACCACCATCTCCTGCCTGGACAACCCCATGGCCTCCTAGCACATCTCCCTGCTCTCATGGTTTGTAACCTCCAATCCAGTCTTTCCGTAGAACCACAATCATAAATCATAAAACAGATGAGGTCATTCTCATGTGAAAACCTTTTGATGTTTGCTCGTTAAAAGAAAATTTACATTTCTTATCTAAAAAAGATCCTGCATGATCTATCTTGTGTCATCTTTTTAAACACTTTATTTTACTATCGTGTAGCCACAATGGTGTCTGTTCTCCCAATAAAATCATCCCTTTCCATTTAGAGGCTTTGCATTTGCTATTCCTTCTGCCTCGAATGCAGTTCCTCTGGCTATTTGTGTACTTGGCTCCTTTTATCTTTTAGGTCTCAGCCCAGTTGTCCCACTCTCAGCTGAAACACACCTTGACAACCCAAGCTGAAATCACTTACCCCAGTTGTCCTCTCTTGTGTCACCCTATTCATTTCTTTTCATAGCACATCCAGAAAATGCAATGTCTAGTTTCATTTTTTGTTATTGTTTACTTATTATTTGTTTTCCTCAATAGGGCTGTAACTACAGGAGGGTAAGAACCTTGTCTTTTGTAAATACAAAAGGAATTGCAGTATCTTGGATTCCTCAGTAAACGTGTAAAATGAGTACAGAATGCAGCTTATATAAGCAGAGGGGAATGAAAGGGGCATCCAGGATGGATGAGAGTGTGAGCCAGGATCAAGAGACTGAGTGTGCATAGCATGCAGGGAACCGTATCTGTGTTCTGCTCATGGGACAAGGGAAGTCTAGCAGGAATGTTGGCCAGGGTGGCAGCTTGGGGCCTGGGGCAGGGCTATAGTGGCTGAAAGTGAAGTAGTCTAAACGGTAAGTGCAAATTGTGTTCAAAGAAGGAAACGAGATTAATGGCAGAAGAACCACGTTAAGCAGTAATCCTGAGAGGGTGAGTCCCAGGTTCTGGAGAGAAAATACTCGGCAACATCAGGAGCAGTGCCTGGTGTGGAGGGCAAGGGGCTAAGGGCAAAATATCTCAGGATATGGTTCATGAACAAATCACCAGAGCACTTTTTTGTTCTGTAATCTGTTTATATGGTGCAAAGTTTTATTTCCGTTGTACTGAGATATAAATTTGGAAAGTAAAACAACTTACAGAAGGTCTTAAAGTCAAAGCTGTGGGAATAGAATTCACCTTGCAGTCAGTCAACTCAAAGCTACTGAAGAAAGATTTTTGATCTGAGTAACTCTATCCGGCTAATCTTGCAGTGATAATCATTGGTGAGAAATGCGGTAGGCAGAGGTCAGGTAGGAGAGGATTGTAGTTGTCCAAGCGAAAGCTTAGGAAAGGTACTTCTAAGGCTGTTTCACTTCAAAAGGATGGCTTTTCTGTAGCTGTCCTAAGTCCCAAACTAAAAACTATTCAAAGGAAGTTGCTGTATACTGAAGGGCACGAAGACTATGGGAAGCGTTAGGAGGGGAAAGGTCAGCAGGAACATAAGAGTATCTGTTCTTTGACCTTCCTTGTCTTCCATGTCTACACCACCCTCATGGTAGTTATACTCATGTTTTGCACTGAAATCTTTTGAAATTCCCTCTTTCTGGCTCTTCTCTGAGATGATAAATGGACAAGCCTGTAGAGCTGGGCTGCAATATCACGACTTATCAGTAGGTGTCACCATCTCACAAATGATTTATCCCACTGACAATTTCTCAAATCTACAGCTTTAAATTAGTATTTTATTTGCTCCCATATATATTTTGAGTCCTCACTCCATAATTGTCAATATTTATTCAGGTCATATGAAATCAAAGCAATTTTTTTCTAAACCTAGTTACTTCCAGTAACATAGTCACCTTTTATTCAGAATTCTGTTTTTAGTGATACTTTTATACAATTGATAGCTTGCTTATTTTTAGCTATTGCAATATTACATGACTTATTTTGATAATATTTTAATTTGGTGGAGCTATAGACTCATCTTAGAACCATAAAAAAATATGGTTTGTGTACTTTGTTTTCATTTTTGTTTCCATTTAATTTCCACCATCACAGAAAAGTCTATTAGATAACGCTGGTACACAGTAAACTGATCTCTCTTTAAAAAAAAAAAAATCTGCATCTATTACCATGTGCCTGGGTTCAGGCTCTTGTACATAGATGTGTTTTTAAATTTTTTAAACCTAAAATATGGGTAGGAGTTTATTTATTTTTTAGTGTGTATTGTATTCCACTCTTAGTTTTAGAGATTTTTTTTTTTTTTTTTTTTACGTTCAGAAACATTAGCAATAAAATGGAAAAAAGGCAACGGTTAAAAATCTAGGTATGTATAATAGCTCCACATTTTCATATCTAATAATACTACATGAAAACTAATATACTTGTTTTTAAATTGTGCGTATTCTCACTGACCCCTGGAAATAAAATGATGAGCATACGAGTCTGCGACGGAGACATTATAGGAGCACCTGTGTCTCAGGGTCAGGAAGAGCCAGCTCAGATTTGACAGTTGTTATACTTTATGTAGTGTCTTAAATATATCATTCCCACGCCTTCCCAAATTGAAAATTCATTTGAAATGGCAGAGATAATGAAGTATATCCCTGAGTGTAAGCAAAATGTACTATTTTCCTTTACTTTCACACTTTACTTCTCGCCACTAAAGGTGTAGGTTTTTTTCCCATCGATCAAATCTCCACCACCAGCTGTGTGTCCTACAATTCAATTCTGATGCCACGTACCTAGAAATAGCATCAGGTATCACAGATTAAGGGCTCAGTCCCACACGACGGCTCCCTTTCTTCGGATGCCAATACTAAGTCCAGGTTGTTGTGCCCTGTGCTTCTGACTGACCGGGCTATAAATCCAAGAGTCCCATGACTCCCTCCTCAGGTTTGCTAACTTTTTGCTAGAGCAGCTCACAGAATTCAGGAAAAACAGTTTACTTACTAAATCACAAGTTTATCACAAAGGGATATAACTCAGGAATAGCCAGATGGAAGAGCTGTATAGGGCAGAGTGTGTGGTTGGGAGTGTGGAGCTTCCACGCCCTCTGCAGGTGTGTCCGCCTCCCACCATCTTCACCTGTTCATTAAGCCCCAAACACTCTCCAAACACTGGACTTTAGGGATTTTTATGGAAGCTTCATTATGTAGGCATGCTGGTTGGTTAGCTCCATCTCCAGTCCTTTTTCCCTCTCTGGAACGTGAAGAGTAAGAGCTGAAAGGGCCAAACTTCTAATCGTGATTTGGTCTTTCTGGTGACCAGCCTCCATCCAGGAACCCACAAAGAGATGCCTCAATAGAACAAAATACACTCTTGTGACCTAGGAAACTCCAAGGGATTTAGGAGCTGTGTGTCAGACACCCATCCCTTAGGAAATTACAAGGATTTTAGGAGCTTCTTGTCAGGAACCGGGGTTAAAGACCAAATATTAGCAGGAACCGGGGGCAGAAACCAAGATATATATTTCTTATTATTTCACACTTACTTATTTGCAAAGTAGAATAGTTGATGTTTGTTTTCTTGCTTGCTTGCTTAGAAGCTGCAGTGTTATATGTGTCTTCTATGCTGGTATAATCTTGTGTGCTGTATGGCTGCTTTTAATGAACTCTGTCTACCAGTAGGGAAACGGTCCCTGTTTTATTTGCTGCTGTGAAAGTCTTAAGACATGTGACTGTCCATGTGAACACTCTGTGCAGATTAAAGCTGCAGGGCATGGTTGGAGGGGACACAGACTGCCAAGCCACCAAGGAGGCTGAGAAGGCGGCCTCTGCCAACGACAGCATGGGCTTATGTAACGCCCGCAGTGTCTGGCACTGTGCTCCACTGGAGACACACCACGTGTTGTGCAATGCTCTTGGCCCTGAAATTCAATTAGATTGCTTTGAACGATCCGTGAGTCTGCATGAGATAAGCTTGTACTGCTGTACACTAGAAAGCTAATGGGTTGATTAGCTGCACATAAGTTGACAAATTGCCATTGTAATTCCAGCAAAGATATTTGCATTATGTGTACATCATCATGCCACGGAGGAGCAGAATTTAAGCATTATGTAACCCCGATAAATAATGGGGTGAGAAAACCCAACTCTCCCAGATAGAGAGAAAATATTTTCTTACAACTTAGCAATAGGTGTTTTTTTTTGGTTTTTGTTTTTAATAGATTTTGCCATTGTTTGGAGGAATCTGCGTAAAGTCTGCCAGTGTTTTTTGGGTTTTTTTTAATGCTATGATCTATGAATGAGAATAAAGAAATTGATAGAGTGACAATTTGGTGGGGAAGGGAAAGAATTTCATTAGAAAGAATTTTAAATTGTGAGATCAGTGGCCTTTTATATTGAGCAAATTTACTTTCTTTGTGAAATTATAGCTGATTGAGTTAAGAAATTGGGAACCATCAGAAATTAACCTCATATCATTTGGCTGAGACTTGATATCTTTTCACAAAAGTAGATCTGGGATGGAGGAGGGAAAGTAATAGTAACTGTTGAGAAATTGAGAGCTTGGAAAGCAGTTGAGGATTATTGTCACACTAAGGGCTTAAAGAGCCATTGGGAAACAACCAAGATCACCGATTTGAGCTTGACTTGCCTAGCTCCTTCTACCCCATTTTCCTCCAAATAGGATTTAAAATTTCAACCGAAAGCCCTGGTGAGAAGTTGATGTTCATTAGAGTTGTTTGGGACACTGAGTTGAAACCAGAGGCACTGAAATGTTATGCAGAGAGCTTCAATTTTGTTCTATCAACAAGGATGAGGTGTACAGTTTCTTTATGATTTTAGGTAAAGTGGTCTTGAATTGTAGCCAAATCAGTGCCATTGTAGTTTTTTTCCATGTTGATAAAAGGCTTTCATACCTCTCTTACCCTTTGAAAAACTTGTTAGGACATGAATTTGCTCAGTGGGACCTTATATCCTGACTGTAATGTAAGTGTGTATTCATGAGTGGGTTGTTTTCTAACAAGGCATATTTAAACCCAAATTTTAATAGTTTTTCATTTTAATTATCTGAATTTTGTGTGAACTTTAATATGCACATGTGTTTCCCATTCATTCAATTTTTCTAAGTATCGGCAGTATGTATTATTATTCCATTTAACCAGAGGGAAAACTGATGTGTAGAGGTACAGTGAGCTGCCCTGGGTCACAGGGTAAGGAGGTGACTGGATAGGGGTTCCAAATCGGGGCAGAAGCATGTTCATCCTGCTGTGCTAATGGTGAACAAATGCTGTTCCATGGATTGGTGCCAGATTGGCGCATAGTCAAGAACATTCTATTTTATTATGCCTAGAGTGACGGTCTGGGAATCTATCATTTTTAAATAGCTTTCCAGGTGATTATGATGTAAGATCAGAAGAGGGAGTTTCTTCATGTCTAATATTCTGAGCTATAGAGGTAGCATTAGAACGTCTCTATTTACACTGTACTTCTGTTATATATATTTTTCTGTTGATCCTTGTGATATATGTGTATATATGTGTGTTTGTATCTATATAGATATACACACGCACACATACATACACATATATGACATATATATTATCCTGTACATTAAAACCAAAACTGTAAAAACATAGTTCGTTCTTTTTTGTTTCTTGGTACAACTTTAATAGAAAATACATCTTTCTAGAATAGACAAACTATTCTGCAGCTAATATAGTAGTATTATAGTAGTCAAAAGAATATAGCGGGAAATGTAATTCAGTAAATGGCATCTGCTATCAAAAGGCTAGCCTCCAGGTCTTAAATTGATGCTAGCTGTTGGAACTATTAATGAGTGAATTCAGAGTTGGTTTAATGAGTTGGTGTTGGATGGCTCGTCCTCATCAGTGAATGCTGCTTTCTGCTGCGTCTTTACAAAATAATAAGAAAGGACTACTAGCTTATTTCCTGCCGTATCATAATTAAGTCTGTTTTTACTTTTTTTCCTTTCCTGTTTACATCTTTAAAAGATGATGTATGATCCATTACTGCTGGGGCTGAGGCTCTGTGAGATCTTTCCTTTCTTTATCCTTCCCCTGCTACCCCCGCATCTTTCTGCAAAGATCTCCTTGTTTTGTACCACAAATATTTGTTTTAAAGGGGAATGTTTGCATAGGCCAAATTGAGTCTGTAAACCTACATGCTTCATGACCAAAACATCATGGCTCAAGTTATGGATAGACTCCAGTGGGGACTCTGATTTCATACAACAAATCTGAAAAATTTTGACAGTTCTACGTTAATAACCAGGGTACAGACAATTTTGCAGAACATGTACTTTCAAGAACACATTCTTAATGGTTCAACTGTCATAGTGCATTTACCAAGTACATCACTGGCAGCTATTAAGAGATTTTTTTACTTAAAATTTAGAAGTTACAGAATACTAGTATCACATAGTAAGTTGAAAGAGTTTTTCAAGTGTCGCACTATGAATAAGTAAATAACAATAAAGTGTTATGGCTTTCTGGACTGTAGTCATGAGTGAATAAACTTTTCAGATGAACTAACCATTCATGTCAGCTTTGCATGACTATTGAAAATGCACCACCTTACAAAAATGTCTCCAGGTAGTAAGATAAGTGAAATCAGCATTATACAGGTTGGCTAGATGAGGATTTGTGAGGATTTATACTATAGAAAGGAAGCTACTCAAGGGCAGAATCTGTTTTTTTAATGTACTTCTTTCACAGTGACACATGTTGCTATATTGATGGTCCAGGAAATAATTTATCCAGGTTTTCTTAAGAAAACAACAACAACTAATTATATGTTTTACATAAACAAATTCTCCTAATACCTGACTTGTTCTGCTATAATTTTTCAGTTATGTTAGCCTACAGGAGACCTATACTCATGAATATCTAATCTTTTTCATAAGTAGTATGTGCTTAAAAAATAAAAAGGAAGATTTGCTAGGTGTATTAATCAGGTTTGAGTCAGACAGAAAAGACACAAGTTATTTTCACAGATTATTTAATACAAAAACAGTTTTAACTAATAATTGAAGAAATGAGACAGAACTAAAAGAGAACAATAATGTGTCATATAGATAACTTCAAGAAGCAGCTATCACTTCTAGGCTAGAGCAAAGGGAAGAGATTATAATGACTAAAACGTAAAACCTTAGCAGAGGGGACCCATGTGGCTGGGTGCCAATAGACTTCTGAGACTATCAGCCAAGGCCAGGAGCAGGTGTTTCTGAGGGAAGGCCATGTTGGAAAAACTACAGACTGTGTTAGTTGTAGCTGGGGGCAGAAACCACCCCTGCTGGAATAACATTTGGCTGGAATGCCACTCACAGGAATAGGAAGCAAAACGAGGTCATCAGGAAGCAGAAAGGAAAGAACAAGTCTCTTCTTCCTCCAGCCTTGCAGTCTCCCTCTCACGCCTCCTATTGGCAGAACCTCACCTGGACCCGGCCGGCAAAGCAGAAATGAGATTTATAAAAGCCCACCCCCAGCATCACAAGGGCTAGTGTGGAGTTGGGAGGCAATAGCTTAATAACTGACATGCTCGAGTTTCTTTGAGAATTAAGCAAATTCTTTCAATTAAAAATTGTTTTAAATTTAAGGTAGTATACCACATGGTACAAAAATACAAAGAAAATGATTTCTTTCCCACCTTCATGCCCCTTGTATCTTGCCCTCACCCTCCCTCCAACTAGATTATCACTGTTATTAGTTTCTTATGTACCTTTTCAGAATTTCTTTATGCATATACAAGCAAATACAAATATGTGTTCTTATCTGTGTTCTCATATTACTTATCATACCACTATTTTGCAACTTGTTCTTTTTACTTAACAATATATCTTATTGATTTTGCCATATCAGTATGTAGATAGCTTCTTCCTGGTTTTAAGTTTCATTACCTTAATGATTCTCTTACTGTTTTGAGTAGTTTTCATTATATTCTCTTTGGTGTTCACGGGATAAAATGACATCATCTGCAAATACTGATAGTTTCCAAATTTTCTGTCTCTAAAATCATTTCTGTCTGCTAATTGTTTTGGCTTGTACATCTAGCACAATATTAAATATTAATGGTAATAGTGAACATTTTGTCTCTTTCCGGCCTTATTAGGAATGCCTCTAATAGTTCCCATTAAGCGTGATGCTGGATTTGGGGCTAGGATAAATTTATTTCATTAAGGAACCACCCATTTATTGAGCTTTTTTTTTAAAAAAAAAAAAGTCAGTAATGATGTTGAATTTTGTCAAATGGACTTTCAGCATCTACAGAGCATGATCATAGGACTTTTCTTTTTATACTTCATATATGTAAAGTGTTTCCTTAAACTTCCTATATTGTTAGTAGATTTCCTAATGTTGCTAATATTGAACCATTTTTGCATTCCTGGAACAGACTCCACTGGGTCATGGAATTTGTTACCAAAGAGCCCCCCACCCTCCCCACACACACTGAACTTTAAAAGTGCTGCAGGTATTTGTTATTGTTGCTCACTATTTGTTGGGTTTTTTATCTGGTTTACATTGTTTCATAAGAATAATTTAGGTTTTTCTTTTTTCCTCTGCACTGAAACACCTAACTAGCATTGGGATGATCTCTTTAAAGTTTGGTAGAATTTCTCTATGAAACTATTTAGACTTCTTGCTTTTTCGGTGTTTAGCTCTTTTAAGTTTCCTCTATTTCTTCTATGGAAATGGTCCTTTTAAATTTTCATCCAACTTTGGTAAATTATATTTTCCTAGAAAATCACTTATTTTATTTAGGTTTTCAAGAAAAATTTTATATGGAGATGAAAAATTATGTTGGTCATTGAAAATCTTATGATCTTTTAATTTTTTTTTTGTTTCTTTGGTTATTTCCCTTTTTCTATGTATTACCTGGTGTTTTAGCATTTTATTTTTCTTTCTTTACTAGGCTGTCTGATGGTTAATCTTTTTTACTTTTTTCTAAAGGGCAAATATTTAAAAATTCATTTATTACTGCTATTTATTTTTCTTGTTAAACTTGTTACATTGTATTTCAATATTTCAAATTTATCGAGCTTAAAGTTTTGTTATTTTAAAGTTTTTGAGTAAGACATTTAACTTATTTTTATTGCTATCAGTATTTAGGTCTATGGATTTTTCTCATAGCTCTGATTTAGCTATATCCCATAGCATTTCTCTATATAGAGGATTTTAGTTATTGTTGTTTTCTAGAAATTCTGCAGTTTAATTTGAAAGTTTTCTGTGGCCCAAAAGTTGTTTAAGGAGAATTTATTATTTTCCAGATGCAAGAGATCCTTTGTTTTCAGGTTTTAGTTTTTTAAAGATTTCTATTAAAATATGGCTAACATATAATATGATATTAGTTTCTGGTGTACACCATAGTTATTCAACACTTATATACCTAAAGAAGTGATCACCATGATAAGTCCAGCAACCATCTGACACTGTACTATGCTGTCACAATATTGTTGACTATGTTCCCCATGCTGTACATTAAATCCCCGTGACTTACGTGTTTTATACCTGGAAATTTGAACCTCTTATTCCCCTTCACCTTTATCCCCTCTTTTTAAATATTTTTATATTTAATATTTTTATATTTAATATTATTTTATATTAACTTCAGGTGTATAACATAGTGGTTAGGCATTTCTATAGTTTAAGAAGTGATCCCCCTGACTAGTCTAGTACCCACCTGGCACTATACATAGTTATTACCATATTATTGACTATATTCCCTGTGCTTTACTTTACATCTCCATGTCTATGTTTTCAGATTTTAAAAACTAATTCCTAGTTTTCTTGTTTGTTATAAATCTTACACTCTTAACATCTTCTTTACATTTAGGAAAATTCTCTCATGTCTTTTAAAATATTTGTTCTCTTTCATTTCTTTGTTTTTGTTCCTCAGATCTCCAATTATATGCATGTTGAGTCTATATTCGCTATCTTCTTTCATTCTCTCTTTTAATTTTAGAAGACATTTCTTAATGTTTATTTTACTTTGTTTTTCTCATATCTATCCTCTGTGTCCTTCTGTTTTCGGTAGTGTCTAGCTTATTTGTGTCCCTTCCAATTATTTATTCATTTTTTGAAGAAATATTTGTTTTCAGTTTCAGCTCCTATTGTGGTTTTTCACAATCTCTTCTTGAATTTTTATCTTATTGCTCTGCTGTAATCTTTTATAGTAGTGATTTCATCAAAATTTTAAAAATGCATGTCAACAATTTTTGGTAACAATTTTAATTTCTGTGTATAATTCATAAGAGTGCCACTTAATGTTAAGTTTTGCTGCTGCATTCCACCTTTCCCTCTCTTTCATATCCTTTTATGTATTATTTCTGTTGCTATAACCAGTAATTTACAGGAGGTCTTTGAAAGTCCAAAAGCTCTTTCCTTTTCTGCTATCACAGAGTCCACCTCATAAATATGGCTACTCTGATGATTCCCTTTAAAGCCATAGCTTGTCTTCACCCTCATTCTGCACTTCTAGTGAGACGATCTGGAATGTAGCTTTTGTATTTCTGGTGGGCTCTTTGACTTCAGAAGGTATATTATTGCCTTTCCTTTTAGGTGCTGTTGCTGAGGCATCTTACCAGTCTCCATGTTTCTTTTCCTTACTTTTTCCTCCATGGCTCCTGCCTGATGGCTGCTAATGTGGGC